>NC_084833.1:93315115-93625865 GCF_033115175.1 Lepus europaeus | reverse complement strand
TTAATGTCTGTTTGTGGAGATCCTGCTAGTGCCCTTCCTCTGCTCTATAACTTCCACATGCTTACTATTTCTTTTTTGCACCATGCTTCATTAATGTCCTCATTCATTCTGTCTCTTAACAGAAGACAAACTGTCCAGCACCAGATGGTCATAAGGCAAGGTTTCCAGACCATTGCCTTAAACAATATGGCCAGTCCTCTAGACATCAAAGGGCAATCTTTCCCCAGGCCATCCCCAAACACCATATAAAGGAGAGCAGGAGAATGCCTACAAACAGCTCCATACTCCTATGTTAGCTGGAACAAGTTTCAGAAGACAGATCTCCACCAAGGCTATCTCCCTAAGATTTACTTCTCTTCAGAGGAGAATATTAGGGAAGGAGTCAGACATAAGCCCATTTATTTTTGTGAGAAAACAAACAAAATCTGGAAGTTTCTATAGTTAGATAATGGTAGAGGCCTAGATGTCTTGAAAGCAGCTTGACATTTGTGATATTTGTAAATAAAAAATCTTGCTCCATATCATTTTAGTTGCGGCCCCACTCCCAGGAATCTTCCTATCCCTGTCTGGTAACATTATACAGGAAATTCTGAACCTGGAAATCCCTCTGTATAATAATGTCATAGGGGAGATTGAACAACTGGGACACTTTCTGTCTCATAACATCCCAGAGAGGGGAGACCAGGAGGGAGAAAAACTGTAGAAATATATTCACCCCAAACTCAGAAAAACCCCAATCTATGCACAGGTGGGAGACTTGATTTTCTGCAGAACTGCCCACCTGGTCTGTCAGGTGTATTTCTTCATTGAACCTTGCTGGCTTGCTTATCTTCAATATCTATCTGTTGTATGAATTCTTTTCTTCTGAAGACACAGGAACACTGTTCCAGCCCAACGGGTAATGCTCTCTGCAGCTGGTTTGCTTTGCAAAGAAAGATTAGGGCTATCCTGTCAGCCTTGGAAATCTATTTACCCCAGGGAAACTCCTTTTTACTTTCCCTTGGTGATGTAGCCACAGCCTTCTTCATTTAAGGAATAAAAATGGATTTCAGAAGCACCAAGTTTCAATTTCCAGCTGTACAGGTAACATTTCTATAAAGAAATTTCTCATTGGATTATTTTTATATGGTGACATTTATATATGCATAATTATATATATATATACACTCCTTGAAGTCTCAATGCTACCTCATTATTTTGACAATAATATTTCAAGTGTTCTCATTTGTGACTTTTACTTGCCATATCTTTGTCATGACTGGGGGTATCAAACTGTAACTTGGGAAGTATTCTTTGCTCTTCTCTTTATTATGACACTTTCTCAACTGTTGTATTTCCTTGTTAACCTCCACCAAAATCATTTTGCAAACATTTAGAAAGGAAAATTTTCCTCAATTCCGATTAGACTATAGGATAATACCCCAAATGTAAGAAATACAAAATAAATGCATTACTTTTAATAGTAGCATGATCTATTGTAAAAATATAATTTTAAGACCAGATTGACCAGGTGTGTTAGAAAAAAAAAGACCATGAATTGATAAGTTATTTATATGAATTTTCTTTTTAGTCACAGAACTAAACTCTATGGGAATGAAAGAAAGGTAACTTGAGAAATGATAATTATAGGATAATAGATGACAATCTAAATAATTAAAACCAAATATGTACAAAATTAAGATGTGAGTTTCAGAGGCAGTAAAATGCAGTACTCTAATCTGTGACAAAATATTTTATCAAGGCTCTCCATAACAGATGCTGCCATGAAAGTTTTTAAATATGGTCTGTTATATCTATTTTGTTCTTAGTTCTAGGCATAAAGGAGAATAACTTTGATTTATAGAGAATGCTGGCAGAATTTTCATTATGTGGAACTTAATTCAGGAAAATGTATCAAATCTGATGGACCAAATGACTCTAAGGGTTAGTTGTAGGATGCATTACATGAATAACTTTAATTGTGATTTATAAGTATCATAAAATATTTCATAACTATTTTCATCTACTTCTATTTTCTTCATTCATTGTGGTTATACAGGCAGCATATGAGGTCAAAGTGGGTCAAGAGTTTCATAGATGATTTTATGTTTAATTCAACTGTACAATATCAGGAAAATAAACAGAAGGTGAAATCATAAGTATATTCATAATTAAAGGCATACTGCAGCAAACTGACTTCAGAAATATATCACAGGATATTGTATCATTCTCTGAATCATGGGATAGCAATCTTTTGTTTATGATATTGTCCTTTCTCAACCTTCATCTCTTTTGGGATTTCCCTTCTAGACGATGGTAGCACTGCAAGAATTATCTCTATTTGCAAGCTTCTTATGCTTCAAACAGCTAATAGTAACCAGTCATTGCAATCTGATTATCATCTAACACTGGGTTAAGTAATACTTAGCATAATACTACAAATAATAAAATAAATCTGTCAGTTAGATGTTATTATCTCCATTTTACACTAAGAGAAGTAGTCCTTGAGAAGTTAAGGATCTTGTGTAAAGTCATACGGCTAGGGGATTCTAGAAATGGAATGAAATCCAATATCTGTCTTATTCCAAAGCCCTGTTTATTAGACAGAAATAGACAGAAATCTGTTTAGTAGACAAAAATCTGTCTATTTTGTTGTGAATTTGTATGAGGCCAAAGGGCTTAGACTTTCACCACAGAATTCTCAATGAAAGTAACTATTCGTGCAAAAATAAATTACAGGAGTTGAAAAAGTCACTCACTCTTCCACTCCAGTTCTGAAAACTTGCCCTATACCTTGAAAATACTGCATAAACATCACTTAAATACTTTATATTGATGTTTGGAAGTATTAATGTAGAGATCGTTAGACGTATTTGTATTTTCAGTTTGTATTTAGCATGATGAAGCTTCACAATTTATATTCTGTTAGAATGATTCAAAACTCGTTATACTTGTGAATCAAATGGGTAAGTTTCAACACACACTACACACACACACACACACCCCAACACATACACCTGGTATTCAGCCAAAATCAATTCAATCGCTGAATTTCATCATGAAGTCCAGCCAAAAGTGTTTTTTAAGATATTACCTTAATGACTCTATAGCTGAGAACCACTCTTATAAGAAGGTGACTGCTTCCTCATTCTCTCATATGCAATGACATTAATCTGCCACATCTATCTGAAAATTAAAGACACTGATATGTCACATTGGACACAAGATAAAAATATCAGAATCCATAGTTAGTGTCCATCTTTTACAGAGAAGCAGAAGTTAAATCCTAGTTAACAAAGTGAGTCATCCTTCCTTTAGTATCTACCAATTCACTTGCACTACATAAACCTTCAGCAAACACTGTAAGGTGAATACCAGTTATTCACACTCTACAGATGGAAAACAGAGGCACAATGAGGTAAAATAGTGTTCAATGTTACAAAGCTCACAAATAATGGAGCTTGAGGCCAATTCCAGACAGTTTACATACCAAACATGCTGCCAACATAACTACACTGTTTTAATGGACTCTTTAGAGGATCCCTTGAGATAAAGCCGTGCTTTTCAAAAACCTACTGATGCTTGGCTCCTATATTTCACTTTCTTATTTCACTTGAATGAGGTACTACCCAAGCTTCTGCATTTTCAAAGCTCCTCAGATGATTTTTAATGTTCAAGGTTTGGAACTGGATGATAAAAATATTAGAATAGAATGTGACCTGTAGTAGGGGGGCAATACATGTTATCCCTATCAATATTTCACTATAATAGAAAATCATTTATATTAAAAACAATGATTATTAGTATACCCTCATAAAATTTTCCCTACAGAAACTGATCTGAAGACAAAACAGATGTATTTTTTTAACAAGAAAAAGTAGGACATAAATAAAATAAAGGTCAACAATAAGATAATTGGTGTAGTCTATAATATTTTCCATTAAAACCAACTTTTAAAATTATTTCGATTAAACAGAAATGCAAAGGGTGCTACCACTGTGGTTGGTACAGTGCTGTAAGCCACTGCTTATGAGGGCCCTTTCTATATCACATAGGTTACAGTCCTGGCTACTCTACTTCCAATCCACTTTCCTGCTGATGCACCTGGGATGGCAGGGGAAAAGGCTGAAATACTTGGGCCTCTGCCACACACGTGGAGAAACCAGGAAGAAGTTCCTGGCTCCTGGCCGTGGCCTGGCACATCTGCTGTTGTAGAATCTCCCTCAACATCTCTCCCTCTCCATTTCCTCTCCCTTCTGTTTCACCTTCACCTCCCAGTCTCTCTGTCCTTTTTCTGTCCTTCTGCTCTTCAAATAAATAAGTAAATAAATAATAAGTTTTAAAAACCAATAAATATAAAAAGAAACCTGATTGTTTAAAGAGCAAATGCATAAAATGTTATGACTGTGCTTTTAGTTGAGTTTTATTGGATTCTTCTATCCTATATAAGTTGAAGACAGTCCTTTTTGATGCCACCATTTAGTTGGTTAGACAAGGCACAAAGCCTAAATAGTTATCAGGACTACAACCAATTTTCCTCATAGTTCTTATTTGTCATGAACTTTTTTTTTTTTTTTTTTTTTTTGGACAGGCAGAGTGGACAGTGAAAGAGAGAGAGACAGAGAGAAAGGTCTTCCTTTGCTGTTGGTTCACCCTCCAATGGCCGCCGTGGCCGGCGCATCATGCTGATCTGAAGCCAGGAGCCATGTGCTTCTCCTGGTCTCCTATGCAGGTACAGGCCCTAAGGACTTGGGCCATCCTCCACTGCACTCCCGGGCCATAGCAGAGAGCTAGCCTGGAAGAGGGGCTACCGGGACAGAATCCGGTGCCCTGACTGGGACTAGAACCCGGTGTGCCAATGCCGCAGGCGGAGGATTAGCCTATTGAGCCACGGCGCTGGCCATGAACTTTTGAAATTTCCTGTGATGATTACTTTTTTATGACATTAACAAAAGGAAATTGATATTCAATGAACATAGGCGATGCTTAGCAGTTTCCTACCCTTATTATTTTATCCTTAATTTTTTTTACCCTTAATATTTTCAAATTGTCCAACGTGGAGCAGGAATATAAATTTCTTAAGCTCTAGCTTTGTTTGAGCCACATGATTCTGTTGTTAAGTTTTTGTAGTAGCAAAATTTAATGCTTGTTATGAATATACAACTAATTAAGTACCAGGAAGAATTTAATTATCATTGACTGCTCTCTTTTTCTAGTTTTCCATCTTTCAGCTGCAGCCTTCTCTAGGTAAAAGACAAGTGGTTGCTAATTTCACTTGGTTATTAGTTGAATCTCCTAAGGTCGACAAGTTTGGTGAATGGAAGGAAATGCATGTGTGCATGTGCGTGTGCAAACAAACAGATCATTTTCACAACACCCTCGTCCTTGTTTACCCTGAGGAGTGACTTGGAAGGTATTTCCAAACAATGTATTAATTCTAATTTTCATTTACATGTGATATGTGAAAGCTCTGTACATGATATAAAAGTAATATTGATAAATTTGGCTCTGAGAAAAGACCAGCAATATTAATATATTTTGCCCTTTGTTCCTTCTTTCTATGAGTCTCTATGAAAGTTGAGGGAGTATCTATTTTAAAGCTTTAGCTACTGAATTTACAATTTTCCAGGTATCTTAATATTGCCATAATACATACAACAGCCTTAATATAACTCTATTATCACAATTACCATGATTGAGTTCTGCCCACAAAGAAATATATTATGTGCCCATAATGTATCTGACAGTACAAATGTGTAAATTCTCCATGCAATTTTGTCATGAACAATATATGACCTAAAAACTGGGTTTTCTTCAATTTGTTACAGTAAATGGATCTGAGCAAATCAGAATTTTCAGAGCATGAATATAATCAATTTGAGCCTAGCTATTCTGGTTTAGAAAAGTCAGTTCAATTATTTCCAGTCTTTTAGACATTTCTTAACAAGAGAACATTAGGTTATTTAAACATCACAAGAAATATTATTTATTATATTACCTGAAAATTTGTTTCTCATACTCAATTCTACCCACAAATGTATAGACTTAGATATACAATCTGTGAAAATTTAATTTTCTTGTATAAAATAAACATATCAGCAGAAAGGTCAGTCCAGTTCTATTTCACTCTTATACATTATATATACATATATAGGAAATGAATCCTCCCTTTGGATTCACTTCTAAGATTTTCAACTGTCTGACAATGTCAAATAGTGGAGGAGTAATGTTTCTATTTGCTGTTCAATTATAATCTAACCAATAAAATACAGACTAATAAATAAGTTTTAATTGTTGGTGTTTCCAACAGGCTGAAGTTATTTTAAACTATTAATCAACTTGTTCAGCACCAGAAGCTTTTTTGTAATTTAAAATATTTAAAATGAATGAATGAATGAATAACTAATAATAAAGTGGTAGGATACCATCATTTTTTTCTTATAAAAGTCATGTGTTTACAGAGTTTACTTTTCAATTTACAAAGTTTGATATGTATCTGTATTAAAATAGTTTATCTTTCTATCAAAGTGTAGCACACAATTTTAAGAGAGGCTGCAAATCATGAAATACTTTTTAGTCATTGTTGTAATATTGATTTGCCATCTAAAGTATTAGTAATTTTGATAGAACCCAGTTCTGACAATCTTGAGAGGACACACCTTGCCCATTGCCTTCATGTTATTTCCTGACCCAAAGCACCTGGGGTCCATTCCCAAGAGCTGTCAGCTTGTCACAGATCTCCTCATACATTTGTGCTATGTACTTAACCACCATAGGCAAGGATGGTTACTCTTATGCTTGCTGGCCCTTACACTGGGAAATTACCTTGTCAGGTCTTCTTTAAACTCTAAATAAAGTTTTCTTTACTTTCTGAGTTATTATGCTGTCATCTTGTGGCAATGAATTAATTCCTTGTGTAACATGCATGCATCAACCAGGAAAAGTATTGCCTAGTGCATAGAGAAAGAGGGCACTGAATGTGAAATGGATATGCTGGATCAAGTGCCTGAACTATGTATCTTAGAGGTTAAAACATTAATTGGAAACTTTTAGAAAATTATGGATGATTTTTCCAGGACCAGGAAAAGAAACCAAGGATCATAGACAGAACCTTTCTAGGATAGTGTGTGGTTTACAAGGACACCTAATTTTATCACAGTGTGACATTAGCTGGAAGCTACTTTGAGCTCTAAATATTTAGAAAAATTTTTTAGCTATGGGGATATTGGCTGGGCACAGAAATGTGAACCAAAAGAAATACAATCCTAGAGACTATGTATAAGAAATTACAGTGTGTTATAAAGATATCTGGGTAAACCAAATCATTTCTGTATCAATGCACAATCATCTAGAGAAATTGTGGGACTAGTTTTCAACAGAAACCTCAAATGACATTGGCTGAAACCATTGTCTGATTGGGGCCTCCAATACACTGCCCCCCCTCCCCCCACAGCTGTGAACCTACCTCTCTTATCTTCCAGATTCCCATCTATACTGTACATATTTTTTGTACATAATTGAAACTACTTCTTGAAAAACCTCCAAGTCCATATTCTTTTTCTACCTCCATTGTAGTCAAATAGAATGGTTACAAGTGTACAATCTTATGTTTTGCTAATGGTGCTAGTTTGATTTCTTTTATGTTTAATTTATTATGTTTAATTGACAACTCATAGCTATAAGCATTTATGGGATATAATATGTGTTGATACATGAAAACAGTGTGGAATGACTGAATCAAGCTAATTAACATATCTGTCACCTCGCTTAACTATCATTTTTTTGTAGTGAGACATTTGAAATTTATTATCTGTTCTTTTGAAATATACATTGTATTATTGTTAGGCATAACAATTCTATTTCATTAATGAGATTATTTCTTTTGTTTTTGAAGACAGCTACTTATACTTTTGTTAAACCACCAACGTGGTCTCTCAATTCATATTTCCCTGTTGAACTTACCTCACAATTTATTGGTAAAACAGAAACCTACAGAGGAAAAGCACTCCATCATCTTCCTGTCTCTATAGTCTTCACTTTGGGGGTGAATGATGTAGTCCTACCTCAAAGTCCAGCCCTTCTACTGCAGCTCTTAGCCTCATCTTCTGTTACTTCCTGAACCCACTTGCTAAACACATTCTTTCCTTTTACATTCCAACAACTCCTGACCTACTCAATATTTTATGGTAGTGTACAGATGCATACAGAAATCATCCATCTTTAAAAAACTCCCTCCCAAACTTCCTTTCATTTTTTAGTTACTGTTGAATTTCTCTGCCTCCATTCAACAAACTGTGTGTAATCCATATTTACTCTCTCTTCCCAATCACATTTCAAGTTTCATATTTCATTGAGACATCTGTTTCAAGGTTGCCAATGGTCACAAGCGTTGGTTTGTCTACTGGCATTTCCCTGTTCTCATCTTTATTGAAAATTTGACATAATTTGAAATAATTGAGAACTCTCTCCTTGGAATATTTCTTAGTTATTAGGAGACCATGATATTTCAAGGTTTGTTTTTTCTTTTTGTCTTTACCATCTTAACCTGTTCATTGGCTCTTGATGCTAAAGAGTTAACTATTATCAAAGAGAAGTCTATGCTCTGCCCTGTAACACGGGGATATGGTCTGGAAGGCTCTTGAAATGTCTTGCCTGCTATGAGTGTCTTTGTTTAACACAGGTCATTTATTGGCCACTGCATGATTTTACATTATGATTTCTGATGGGGAATTTGGGCCCCTGAAATATCTGCTCTTTTTTAAAAAGGTTGGTGGCTGAAGATAACTCATATATTATAGTCAAACACAGAAACCACCAATAAAAAATTGTTTACCAAGGCTCAGGTGAGCTTTCCTGGTTAGTAATAATCCATAAAAACTGTCACATATTGATTACAGTGGGTTCTCTGATCATTCTTGAACATTATTACGATGATATTATGGGAAATTTCCAAGCATGTAATTGGTGTTAGAAATGAGAAGGGTTTTCTGGACTATGTTCCCTCAAACTCTGCAGGTTCCTTCTATTCTTTTTCAGGTTTGGAGTGCTCTAGGGCTTGTCCTTAATATGATTTTCTCTAGCTACACATGCTTCCTACATGATTTCATAGAGTTAAGAGTTTCAAATGCCATCCCCAATCTATATCTTTAGCCTCTAAATGCCCAGTACTTGTAGATGTACAGCCAGACTTATGTGTATTGTGCGTTTTAATACTATTAATCTGCTAGAATTTACATGCACAACAGAAAACTGATTACCACTCTCCACCCTCTTTGTTTTTAGTCAGCATTGTCTCACTTAGCTTCACCTGCTTGCTCAAACTAAAGTATGGGACTTGTTCCTGAAGCATCTTTTTTCTTACTTCACTATATAGACTATATTACCAAGTCATATTTTAATCTGTGTTGATATTCAGTTCACATGGAAATATATGGTCATTCCTGTTGCTGAAATACCTTATAATCTCGGAATAACTTGATGAAACCCATTTCTCAGACTAGAAATCATTTAATCCTCTATCTTCTGTCCCAGTCTACCTGGTTCCACCTCTTCTACTGCTGACAATTCAGCAACTAAAGGGTTAGTGCCTGTCAGTGATAATTTAGGATATTGTTCCACCTCTATGGCAAGGTTCAGTTATTACTGGTAGGTGCTTGTGGCAGTTATAGCAAAATTTTCTCCTCTTGAGCACTTACCTTTCTAACACCTAAGGCAGATTGTACCGCTTTGGTACTGCTAGCTCTCTCACAAGTCTGTTTTTCCTCTGGGAAAGTCTCCTCCTCACTCCCCAAATGTCTCCTTTACCAGAGTGGTCTTGATTTCCAGAGTAGAAGACCAAGTGTGTGGTAACTATGCTGCTACTTTAGCATGCAAATGTCTAATAGCCATCTGGCACCAAGCAGCTATGGTTATAAGCTTCTGGCTATCCTCTTGAGATCACTCCTGCTTATGTGGGTTATTATGTGAGCTGAAGCCTTTATGTCACTCTTTTTGTTATCAAGTTTCTGGGAGAAAACTATAAAGCCTTTAGGCTAGCCACAGTTTGTTCCGTCAAAAAACAAAAGTAGGTCATTGAGGCTCTGTGAGTACAGTGGACACAGAGAGTTAGGAGGCATGAAGAAATGGATGAAGTCACAAATCTGTTTAAAACTAGGGATGCACAGAGTACAGATTCATTCTCTTTGATTTTCTTTTTTTGCTGAGAAATATTTTAAATATCAAAACAATAACCTTTGTAAGTTCTCAACTTAAAGGTTAATAGTATGTGTCCAAGGTTGTGCAACTAACACCACTACTAATTCCAGAGTATTATTATAGTTTCCCAAGGAAACCTGATAATCATTAGTATGCCCTTCCCATTCTTTTCTTGCTTCCAGAAACAGTTGTCTGTATCGATTTGGTTACACTGGGCATTTCATATAAAAAGGATCACAGGATATGTAACATTTCATGCTATGTATTATTTTGTGTCTAATTTATGTCATATTCTATAATATAATGATATTATGAAATGATATCATGAATAATGATAGCATGCCTTTCCTTAGATTGTAATGATATGATGCCTATAAAGTACACAGAGTAGGTCCTGGCAGTTGTAAAGTATGAAATCATAGCACTCATAGATACATATTTATTATACATAGATATGTATATTAATACATTTTTGTTATTACAATTCTAAATATATTTTTACTAGTCTACCCATTTTATTTATAGCTTTTAAGGTGATAAATTTGCTTTTCATTTTAAAATACTAGTTCTCTCATTGTATGCACACACACCAAAACTCAAATGCTAAATGAACAAAAAGTGAGCAGCTTATGTTACCAGTTATGCAAAGTTAAGACACTGCAGATTTCATATTCATGAAAAGTATTGATTTAGAAAAACTGGTTTTTAATTTCTTTGCACATCATATATCTTCTATAGCCTTAAAAAATTCTGGGACATCTCCTAAGAAAAATGTACATTCCTTTGCATATACCTTCTTACATGTGCACAATATTTTAGCTACTATTTTATGTTTCCACAAATACCCTTAACTAATTCATGGGAACTCTTGAGTCCTTTAGACTATATATAAAGAAATATAATGTAGGCAGTATCTCTTCTTTTCTACTTGTAGAATTGTATTAAGTCAACCTGATTAAAGCTGTCAACTACATTTTCCAAATTCCCCTTCATTGTATGATTAGAAGTTACAATAAGGTGAGTAAATAGCATCCATTAATCTCAGAGGATCCCTGTGGTTAGGAACTATGATGGACAAATACAGTGGCCTGGCAGATCCCAGTTCAGCTTCATTCTCCTTTGTTCTACCCTCAGCTTGTCTTCCCTGCTACTGGCCCTCCTAAATAGTGAATGCAGGCTCACTGTGTGAGATCCCTGGCTGTAGGCCAAGAGATGTGGTACCCAAATTGAGACAAATTCCCTTAGATATTGTCACAACTTCCTCTTAGTCTTACTTAAATGGCTCAATATGCTTGGTTTCTTACATTTGCCAGAAACCACCTGCTCTTGGAATAGTAACTTTTCCTCGGATCCTCCATATCACCCTTCTAGTCTTTCTGTAAGTCACTCACTCCCTTAATACTCAATGCGTTGTTTCACCAGGAAAATTCAGATCGTTACATTTGCCACATTTTCTAATATTTAATCATTGTTTTGTTTCTAAAATTTCTTTATTCATTTCAAGTTGTACTTTGTATGATTATCCCTTGAATAGATTTGACTCAAAAAATTCTTACAGTTCTTTAAATAAAGAGATTCTGTAGGATGATGACATACAGAAGGCGGGATGGAGGAAAAAAATGCAGGCTATTCCCCCAAGTAATAGAATTTTTATGGCAGGCTATAATAAAGGAAAACTGTTTGTAATATCCCTTTTTCCTCCTTCCAGTGAATCTTGTATGTATTTTAAAGGCTGTTTCAAAAATTACTTCCTTTGATTTTGGGAATGCTGATTTCATTTTGCAAGCATAGACTCATTATAGGCATTGGTTACTAACAGACTTACCTCCACCTTAGCTGGAGTGTTTAATTTAGTCATCATATGGACTTACTCATATTTAACAAACGATTCACATTAAAATTTATGTATGCTTGAAATTAAAAATATAATATGACTGACTTTCTTATGTAAACAGGTTGCATTTAAAACTGGCTTCACAGAGCTGACACTGTGGCTTAGTGGGTAAAGCTGCTGCCTTCAGTGCCAGCGTCCCGGTTGGAGTTCCGGCTGCTCCACTTCTAATGCAGCTCTGTGCCGTGGCCTGGGAAAGCAGCAGATGACAGCCCAAGTCCTTGGGCCCCTGCACTGCGTGGGAGACCCAGAGGAAGCTCCTGGCTCCTGTCTTCAGACTGGCCCAGCTCCCACTGCTCACTCTGGAGAGAGAACCGCTAGACAGAAGACCCCTCTTTCTGCCTCTGCCTCTCTGTAACTCTTGTCTTTCAAATAAATAAATAAATAATACAGATAAAACTTGTAAAACTGGTTTCACAATGTTTCAAGTTAAATAACTGCTGATCGCCTAAGCGCCTATTTCCTTGAAACAATTAGCAGATTTTGTTTCTAGGTGATTGATTTGATTGCATTAATAAGGGCTAAATATTGCTATTTTTAAAAAAATATTAAGTCAGACCATTTTACCTTGTTTTCAGTTTGCCTGTTAATGAACTCTGAAAACATTTTCCTTGTAGCGATTTTCTTTTAAGATCCTGCTCTGTATTAGTTTTTGCTCTCTGTTGATTCACCTTTGGTCTCTGGTTTTATCACTAAGTATTTATCATTACTTGTTTAAAGGGACTCTAATCATAAACTTGAACAGAAGTTTGTAATGGTGATAATATTATCTGCAACAAGTGCATGAAAGAACTCCTTGAAAAAAGGCCTTGTATTTTGAAGTTATAATATGAAACCAAGTTTACCACTAATATTAACAAGTTACAAAATTTACAATATAATCCAAAATAAATTATTAGTTCAATATTGTATGAAAGTTTAAAAAAAATTCTAATACATTTTAAAAAGGCATGGCAATAACATGGACTTGTAGACACAGAGCTTTTCGAATTCTTTCTTTAAAATAACTTTTTAAGTATTAATAATGAAGATATATCTCCTAGATTATTTTTTCCGCTGTCATACATTTTTCCAAATGATATAACTGAAATATATTTTAAATTAATTTGCTATTGCAGAAAATTTTGATTATGAGTTACCATTTATTGAGTTTCCATTTTGTCTATTTTGATTATTCTGTGATGTCTATTTCAAAGTCAAAAGCAAAATGACTCAGGTGAATCTGTAATGTTTCAACTGCCTATTACTTAACTACTACCATTATGTGCATGCCAAATTTCAAAACTTCATAATTATTATATTTTGCTTCTGGATTTAATAAAATTTTCAGAAATATGAGGAGGCACCTAGGAAGTTAATTTTAATTTAACAACTGAAAAAGTCTTATGACATATGTCATTACTCAAAAAATTCAAAAAACCCCATTTCCATGTGTAAAATTTGGGTGATTATGGAATGTGGAATTCTGATCTATTTAGGTTACAATCAACAGCTTGTCAGTAGGAAATTCAGATTGTGGCAAACAGAAGACTGTAAGGAGAGAAAATGTTTCTTAGACTCTGACAGCAAGACAAATCAAATGTTAATGCAAATTATACTTAGACCTTGATGCAGGACATTAAGAAATTACTTAACATTTTCTGACTTCTCATTTCCTCCACTATAAAAGAGGAACACTAATTAATTAATTAATGGTATCTCTTTTGCTAGGGATTTCATAGTAAAATAAAACAGAGCAAATGTCTTAAAAAATGGAAAAAATGTTTTCTTGCCATTCTGAATGTTAGAGGTCCAAGATCAAGGAATTGGTAGGCATGGCTTCTTCTGAGACTTCTCCTTTTGATTTGCAGATGACTGTCTACTCACTGAACCCCTACATGGCCATTTTTGCATGCATGTGTTTTATTGGGACTAAATTTGTGGGCCCAAATTGCCTCTTCTTATAAGGACACAGAGTGGATTATGGCCTGCAATAGTGACCCCATTTAAATTAATTATTTGGGGGGTTCCAAGATGGCAGACTAGTGACAGGACAGTCAGATGCATGTGGAGTGAAATTAATATTTAAAAAGGGAAGAAAGTACATTTCTAATATAAAGCCATGGGAAAGAGCAAATATGCAAAACAACAACAACAACAACAACAAAAGCTTGGACCCAAGGAGGAAGACGCCTGTCCTGGCAGACCAGGTGAGAAGGAAATCCATGGGCCCACAATCCCACAATGCTGTAGATATCAGTGGGAGAAAGAGCTTGGTGAAGTGCTTTTGAAGTTCCATGCAAGCCCCCTGGGACAGTAGAGACCAGAAGAGAAAAATAAATAAATAAATAAGGAGGTGGTGCACCTCTCTCTCCCTATTCGTCTCCCTGCTATAGCAGAGACCTGCATCCAGCCAGGAGGAAGATCACGCCATCTTCTTTGGATGCAGGCAAGTTGCTGTCACCCCCACCTCCCATGCATGTGTCCAGCAATAGCCATGGTCACCTTGCCCCCCACCCAAACAGTGAGGGCTACAGTTCAGAATTCCCTTCCCCTTCATGCAAGCTGTACTGTCAGTTATCCAGCAATGAGAGGGGAGGAGAAGCCCCATCTATGGGATTCTCCTACCTCCCCAGTACCATCAAGAAGTGAGCAGGGCTGCAGTGGCCGGGGGCTCTGCACACCCAGGATCCACAGACCTAACCAGAGAAAAAAACCCTCTCCCTCACTTCCCACACATACACCAAAGCTGGTTGGGAGGACCACACAGAGACAGTGGCTCTGGGAACACCTTAGTTTTGTTATAGAAAGGACTGGCTAGTGGGGTTGAGTGTTCCCACTGACAATCCACCACACAGAGAGCCTTGGGAGCTGAGTCTGAGAAAACAGTGACTGCAAAAAAGGAGACAGAGTGTGGCTAGGCCCTGGGCAACCAGAGTGCTTCTCCGCACCCTGAAGCTCCTTGGTTACCTATAGCAGCTCATAACAGAGGGAATCATGCTCACAGGAAAGACTCCACAGATCAAATGTGTAGTTCATTAAACAGTGCAAATGAGTACTGAGTACAGTGGGGTATCCTTCAGATGTGAGGTAAAGGGCAGGTCACACCAACAGAGGGGTGACCATTCTTCTCCATCCAGATAACCACAGGAGAGCTACCAAGTCCAACAGGGGTCTTACCTTGGATCCTTGTCCCACCCTGGAATACTGAACACAGCACGCTGGTCACAACCAGCAGACACCTCTTGGTATTTACTGAAAAGTATTTATGTCCCACTAAGCCACAGAGACACAGCTGAACATAAAAGCCATCAGACGATAAAACAAAACAAAACAAAACAAAACAAAACAAAAAAACTACACAAATGCCAAAAAAATAGGAAAACAAAATTAAGAAATAAGAATAAGGAAGACAGTATGAATTCTCCAAAGGAACACTACAACATTTCAATATTAGAAGGTGAAGATGAAGAAATTAAGGAAATGCGAGAAATGGAATTCAGAGAACTAATCATTGAATTATTTAGAAGCAATCAGAAGCAGATTCACGAACTAAAGCAAACTATGCATGCTATGAGTGAAAATTTTTCCCATGAAATTGAGATATTAAAGAGAAATCAAATAAAATAGTAGAAATGAAGAATTCAATTGATCAAATAAAAAATCCAGTGGAAAGTCTTAACAATAGAGTAGATGAGGCAGAAGAAAGAATATCTAAACTAGAAGACACATCTCTGGAAATTTCATAGTCAGAACAAAAACAAAATGAAGAAATTAGAAAAATAAAAAACATTGCTGGGAATCTATAGGATACTCTCAAACAACCCAACATATGGGTTCTAGGAGTTCCTGAAGGTGTAGAAAAAGAAAGAATTGGAAGCTCTTTTAGTGAAATAATAACAGAAAACTTCCCCCAATTTGGAGAAAGAAAGGGACATTCAATTATAGGAAGCAAATAGAACTCCCAATAGACATGCCTGGAAAAGATCTTCACCATGACACATTATAGTAAACTCTCCATAGTAGAACATAAAGAAACGATTCTAAAATGTGCACAAGAGAAATGCCAGATTACATGTAAAGGAACCCCAATTAGACTCACAGCAGACTTCTCATCAGAAACCATACAAGCTGAGAGAATGGCAAGATATATTCCAAGTCTTAACAGAAAAAAAAAAAACCAAAAAACTGTCAACCCAGAATACTGTATCCTGAAAAGCTCTCATTTATAAATGAAGGTGAAATAAAAACCTTCCCTAATATACTAAACTGATCTTCTGTATATAAAGAGAATTGAAAATGAATCATGATGTGATTGGAAGTGGAGAGGGAGCGGGAAAGGGGAGGGTTGTGGGTGGGAGGGAAGTTTTGGGAGGGGGAAGCCATTGTAACCCATAAGCTGTACTTTGGAAATTTATATTCATTAAATAAAAGTTTAATAAAAAAAAAAAACCTTCCCTAATGAATAGAAATTGAAGGAATTTGTCACTACCTGCCCCACCCTACAAAAGATGCTCATGGATATGCTACAAACAGAAACAGGTACAACACTATGAAAGAAAGTGGAGGCAGAAAATTGCCCACAAAAAGTACAAAGGAAACCCACAGTAAAAATAGGACTATTTATGGAAATAAGGCAGGACAAGTAGTTACTTCACAATAATCACCTTGAATGTAAATAACCTCAACTCTCCAGTTAAAAGACACAGAATGGCTGAACGGATTTAAAAAGAAAACCCATCTATTTACTGATTCCAAGAAACACATCTCATCAATGATAATCACAGACTAAAACTGAAAGGATGGAAAAAAATAACCCATGCCAACAGAAACCAAGAAAAGAGCTAGTGTAGCCATCCTAATACCAGACAAAATAGACTTTAAAAAACTGTTACAAGACACAAAGAAGGGCAATAAGTAATGATTAAGGGATCAATTCAACAAGAAGATGTGATTATTAAAAGTGTATATGCACCTAATTACAGGGCACCTGGCTATTTAAAAGAAATATTAATGTATTTAAATGGAAATATAGACTCCAATACAACAGCAATGTGGAACTTCAATATCCCACTTGCAGTAATGGACAGATCAACCAGACAGAAAATCAGCAAGGAAACAATAGAGTTAATTGACACAAGAGACCAAAGGGACCTAACATATATCTACAGAGCTTTCCATCCTACAGCCTAGAAAAACAACTGCAAATCAAACCCAAAACTAGTAGGAGAAAAGAAATAATTAAAATTAGAGAAGAAATCAACAAAACCAAAACTAAAAAAAAATACAAAAGATTAGCAAAATGAAGAGCTGTTTTTCTGAAAAGTAAATAAAATTGACACACCACTGGCCCAATTAACCAAAAAAAGGAGGGAGAAGACCCAAATTAACAAAGTTATAGATGAAAAAAGAAATGTAGCAACTTACACCACAGAAATAAAAAGAATCATCAGAAATTACTACAAAGAGCTGTGTGCCAACAAAATGAGAAATTTACAAGAAATGGATAGATTCTTGAACACATATGACCTACCTAAAAGGAGCCTTGAAGGCACAGAAAACCTAAACAGAACAATAACCAAGACAGAACTCAAATCAGTAATAAAGATCCTCCAACAAAGAAAAGCCCAGGACTGGATGGCTTCACTGCTGAATTCTACCAAATATTTAAAGAACTAACTCCAATTGTTTCAAGCTATTCAAAATAATAGAAGGTGGGGGGAATCCTCCCAAATTCTTTGAGGCAGGTAGAGGACCTTACTCTCTCTCTCTCTCTGCCTTTCTATAGTTCTGCCTTTCACATAAATAAAAAAATAAAATAAAATAAACAGTCTTTCTTATACACAGACACTGTCATGGCTAAAAAAGAATTTCTAAGATCAATTCCATTCACAATAGCTAAAAAAAAAAAATCAAATACTCTGAAACAATTTAACCAAAGAAATCAAATATTTCTATGATGACAATTACAAAACATTAAAGAAACAGAAGAAGATAAAAAAATGGAAAAATCTTCCATGTTCAGGGTTTGTAAAGAATCAATATAATCAAAATGTACATACTACCAAAACTAAATTACGTATTCAATGCAATACCAATGAAAATATCAGTGACATTCTTCTCAGATTTAGAAAAAATTATGCTGAGATTCATATGGAAATACAGGAGACGATGAATAGCTAAAGCAATCTTATACAACAAAAACAAAGCCAGACGTAACATAAAACCAGATTTTAATATATATCATATGGCAGTTATAATCAAAAGAGCCATTTCTGGTACAAAAAAACAGATGAATAGATCAATGGAACAGAATAGAAACACTTGAAATCAATCTAAGCATCTATAACCAACTTAACTTTGACAAAAGAGCTAAAAATCATTCCCTGGAGCAAATAGTGCTGGGAAAACTTGATGACTACATGAATAAGCATGAAGCAAGACACCTACTTTACACCTTTCACTAAAATACACTCAACATGGACTAAAGGCCTAAATCTATACCCAATACCATTAAAATATTAGAGAACGTTGGGGAAACCCTACAAGACATCAGCATAGACAAAGAGTTCTTAGAAAAGACCCCAGAGGCACAGGAAATCAAAGACAAAAGCAACAAATGGGATTACATCAAATTGAGAAGCTTCTGCACTGCAAAAGAAGCAATCAGGAAAGTGAAGAGGCAACAAACAGAATGGGAGAAATTATTTGCAAACTATACAACCAATAAAGGATTAATAGCCAGAATATATAAAGAGATCAAGAAACAGAACAACAATAAAACAAACCAGTTAAGAAATGAGCAAGGACTTAAATAGACATTTTTTTTCAAAAGAGGATATGAAAATGGGCAATAGACACATGAAAAAATGCTCAGCATCACTAGCCATCAGGGACATGCAAGTCAAAGCCACAATTATGTTTCACCTCACCCAAGTTAGAATGACTTTCATACAAAAATCAACAAACAACAAATGCTAGCGATGATGTGGAAGGAAATGGTACCCTAATCCACTACTGGTGGGAAGGTAAATTGGTAAAGCCACTATGGAAGACAGTATGGAAACACCTCAAGAATCTTAATATAGACCTACCACATGACTCAGCCATCCCACTCCTGGGAATCTACCCAAAGGAAATGAAATGAGAATATGAAAGAGCTATTTGTAGCTCAAATCACAATAACCAAGACATGGAATCAGCCCAAATATCTGTCAACTGAAGACTGGATAAATAAATTATGGGATATGTACACTGTGGAATACTACACAGCAGTAAAAAATGAAATTTAGTCATTTGCAGCAAAATGGAAGAAATTTGAAAACATCATACTTACTGAAATAAACAGTCTCAAAGGGAGAAATTTTATATGTTCTCCCTGAACTGTGACAACTAATAGAGAACCCAAAAGGCAACTTATAGAAATCAAATTGACACTTTGAGAAGCAATGATTTTGAACGGCCCTTCTCTTGACTGTTATGGAACACACTTTTTAAAAAATTTTTGTTTCTCTTTTTTTTCCCTTATCATATTTTCCTTATCTTTTTCTTTCATATTGATTGTTGAACTCTTTACTTAACATAGAGTTAACCATATGGGTGTAAAGTTAGTTGAAAATAGATCTTGGTAATAAATAAGAGTGAGAATAAGAAAGTGAAGAGGAGAGGGTGGGAGTGTGTAATTGTGAAATGTATGAGGTTTGTAACTGTAAAGCAGTATAGTTCTGCATACATTCCTATGGCCTTACTTTTAAGGATACAGTTTAAAATTTTGCCATGGGATCCAAATTCCCTTAAGCTCACTGATAAAAATAGCAGCTTAAGTGTTACAGAGTTCATATGGATAGGATTAAATGGTAAAGTGATCATATCAATAGGATCAAGTGTTAAAGTAACCATATAAATAGGGCTATGTGTTTGGTAATAATAATAGAATTAAAAAGGAGTGAATGCTCCAATATGGGAAGCAGTACATACAGTGGACTCATAGAATGACAATCACTTTAAGTAGCACTCTGACCTCATTATCCTCCCTTTAAGTCATTCTGGTCTGTCTGAAGAGCCCAGGGAAGCATTTTAGGCATGGAAAACCAAGACACTGTGGCAAAAAATGTTCTACATGAAGGACCTCTGTGGGTAAGATCACAGTGGAAAGAAGTGGCCACTAAAGAAGGATGTACTTTTCTCTGAAGGGGAAAAAAGAACTTCCACATTGCTATGGCCTTGTCGAATTAGTGATTTTAAAAAATGAATAGGTACATAGATTTCTAAAGATATTAGCACTAGTCCATCCAGCAGGCCTTTGAACATTCACGGAGCCATCATTACTAAAAATAAATTATTAGATAGATTATTTGAGAATAATATTATCAAAGATTATGGCCCAGTTAGACAGTTTTGCATGCCCTTTTCCAAATAAAAAATGAAATAAGGAAAGATCACATATTTTTCAGGGACTGCAGTTAGAATCAATGTCCTAGTGCATGTTGGACACAGAACCTCTTAGATGGTTTGTAGTAAACAGGAAGAAAATGAAATAGGCATTGTGTTAGGAAACAATATGGGGATATCACACAGAGAGTTATACTATGAGAATTAATGGTAAAGCTTGTCTTCAAACAGTACTTTATACTTTGGTGTCTGTAAGGGTGCAAAGTGTTGAAATCTTTCATTAGTATAGAGTTGATCTTCTGTATTAAAGATAATTAAAAATGAATCTTAATGAAGAATGGGATGGGAGAGGGAGTAGGAGGTGGGATGGGAGTGAGGTTAAGAGGGTGGGTATGGGAGGAAGAACCACTATATTCCAAAAGCTGTACCTATGAAATTTAAATTTTTAAATAAAAGCTTTCTAAAAAAAATACAGTGCTGAATTTCTTAATAGTGTTCACTAAATTATGTCAAATTTTGCTTTAAAAAGTTCTAACCACATCTAAGAAAAATAATTTTCTTACTTCTCAAACATGCAAATATATTATAAATATCTATGGATTTTATTTGTCCTTCAAGCATCAAAAAATAAATCTCCATCTGATGAGGTTAGAACAAGGGAAGTGGGAATGGTTGTCAGTTAAAACGTGCTGCATTATTTTAGCCCACTTTTTTTACACATTAATAATGCATCTTCCAATGGTTCCTTCTTTGGAAAAAAGCCCAAAAAAGTGAAATTCTGTTGGACCCTATTTACAAATCAGAGGCCACCGAGATTACTACAGAGCTGAGTTTCTGTCTTCCTGGAGACAGAAAAAGAGGCTTTGGAAGTTATTCCCCACAAAGTGGTCTCATGAGCTTTCTGTGTTACAAAAGAAAATGATGAGGAGCATGGTTCTGATAAAACAAAATGTCATACAATTGCAAAGTCAAGCAGTTGATAGACAGACTAAGACAATACCTCATGCCAGCCTGAAAACATGACACATTGTTCTCTGGATATGACAGGGCTTGACAATAGCACTTGGGCAAGCAGAGATGCTTACATGCAGAGACTGCTCAGTTGCTTTTCTTGCTCCAATGTCTTTTTTTTTTAACTTTTATTTAATGAATATAAATTTCCAGTATACAGCTTATGGATTACAATGGCTTCCCCTTCCCATAATTTCCCTCCCACCCGCAACCCTCCCCTCTCCCGCTCCCTCTCCCCTTCCATTCACATTAAGATTCATTTTCAATTCTCTTTATATACAGAAGATCAATTTAGTATACATTAAGTAAAGATTACAACAGTTTGCACCCACATAGAAACACAAAGTGAAACATACTGTTTGAGTACTAGTTATAGCATTAAATCAAAATGTACAGTACATTAAGGACAGAGATCCCACATCAGGAGCAAGCGCACAGTGGCTCCTGTTGTTGACCCAACAAATTGACACTCTAGTTTATGGCACCAGTAACCACCCTAGGCTGTCGTCATGAGTTGCCAAGGCTATGGAAGCCTTCCAAGTTCCCCGACTCTGATCATATTTAGACAAGGTCATAAAAGACAGGGTGAGGATAGTAACCAATGATCCTAAGAGTGGCATTTACCAGGTCTGAACAATTATACAGCATTAAGTGGGGAAGAGGACCATCAGTACACACAGGTTGGGAGTAGAGCCATTGGTGGTAGAGTAGAGGTTATGATTACAAAGGAATGAGGCCCAAGTGCACTAGACAGGGTCTAGAACAAAGGACAGAGTCATTATTAGAGGAGCTAAGAAAGGTGCTGTCTAAGCTACAATTAAGTTTTCTGATTGAGAGGCAAATATAACCTGATAGAAGGGGCTTGATAATAATCTGGTGGGCTTTAGGCCCTGTAAGTTAAGAGGCCCAGACCTATCTATCTCTTCCCAAGAGGGGTACATCCTAAGGGAGGTGTGAACCTCCTAGGGGAAGGCACTCTGTTGACTTTCATTACTTGGCTGGCCTGGGAGGAGAGCTGGCCAGGTAAAGGAAGGTGGCATCTCTAACAAGAAATTTACAGTTCTGCCTGCAATGTTGCTGACCCTACTTGACCATCCCCTCAGCTGCAGGGGTCACTTTGGAAGTTGGGCTGAGTGAAGGGCTTTTCAGCTTGGAGCCAATAAGATCTGTGGCTCTGACCTGGGCATCCTTCGATTCCAGAGCAGGTCCATTTCCAGTGATCCAACTCTTGGCAGAGCTGCCAGGGCTCTTCACAGGCTGACTTCTGCTGAAGCCCAGGCTTACCACATTGAAAGCCACTGCAGTGGACTGGCCTGTTGGGTCTCCTGGAGGGCAGATCACCGTACAGATCAGCCATTAATAGGCCTGCCACCCATTGCTTCTGATGCCTAGCTTTCTTTTCCTCCTGGTTTGTGTTAAAGCAGACCAGAGGATGCAAGTCAAGGGAGTGCCCATGTCCCATCTCTAATCTTCGGTGGCCTGAACTACAAGTCTATAGTCACAGGCATGTTCTGTAGTAGTTTTTCTAAGGTAGACAATGCCCATGAGGAAAATTATATTCTCACTTTAAAACTTTCTTTCCCTTTGGTCTGAAAGGGAGGTTTTTTTTTTCTACTTACTGTATACTTCGCTGATGGCGATGTGAATCTAGCTATGAGATTATTATTTAAGCTCTTATTTTGGCTATGCTATTACAGAAAAATGTTAGCCATCTCTTATAAGGTCTAAAGATTAAATTGTGCGTCCTACAGATTCCTTCATAATAGAATTAGTTCCCTACCTTGAAGAGAATAGAGAAATGAAAGAACAAGTTGGGCTTAGAATAGAGAAATGAGGGAGCAAGTCCTAGATCACTTGCTGACAATAGCAATATTACATGAATACTTAGCAAACCGTTTCCACCCTTAGATAAAAAAAGTATTTAAACTAGGAATGCTGTAGCTATGACCCAGAAGAGAGTCTGTGCTGGAATGAGACGAAGTTTGTTTCCAGATTACATTAAAGTTGCCATATGTGTTGGAAAGACAGTGATGAAATGCCACTTCAAAAGAATTCTCCAGGAACTGTGCTTAGTTTTCATGATCTGTATTTTACTTAACCTTTAATCTCATAAATCTGTGACACAGGAAGAGGTTTTTCTTCCAGTCTTACAGAAGACACAATTGAAAGTGATTAAGCAGCTTTCCAAGTTTCATAGCTCATGAGTGGCAACGTTCAGGCTTGAACTATGGTCTGTAATAGTCCTAATGCCAAGTTTTTAAATTCTACATTGCCCATAAACACAGCTTCCTATGAAGGTACAGAAGAAGTAAAGGAAAAAAAAAAGTCTTCCTAGTCGGGAAAACTTTTTCAAAGGAATCTGTCTCCACACTAAGACATGATGGTCGACAGCATTTAAGGTAATAGATTCAAAGGAAAAATAGATATATTCTGGAGAGTGAAACAGTGTATGCTAAATCTCATAGGTGAGTAAGATCTTGAGAATTTATCCTAACTGCAAATACTTCACTATAACTAGATGATAGTAGTAAGCTAGGCAGCAGCTAGATAATAAAAGGCCTGGTGATTCATGCTAGAATAGGTTTGTGATGAGGGGACCAGGGACTGATTATTAAATTATAGGTTAACAGTATCAGAATCAATGTCTGATCATCATGTCCAAAGAAGTAAAAGAACTAGCAGCCCTTTCTGAGTGCTAGTATTTATAGAACTCCAAGGAGAGGAGGGAGCAGAGATATTGAGAAACATGTTTATATCAGTGTTACTGACAGGGGCCAGATGGCTTTTGTGTCGATGTCTACATTAGTTGGCATGGTTTCAAACTTTAGAGTTTGCCTTGTAATACAGAAACAGCAACAAAAGCATTAGAAAGCACATGAAAAGAACTCTTGACAGACACCCCACACCTGGGAATGGCAGGGAGGCACTAGCTGCATGGAATCATTTACCCCAGACTGTAGAAGGAATTGATGGGTGTTGAGTCAGCATACATCCTAGTTTACTGAACACAGATATGAACTAGCTCTGAATAATTATTTGGGAAAGATGCACACCCAGGGGATGAACTAGTGAGCTTTAATATAGTATTTCCAATAGATACAAAGGCATGTTTCACATTGTTTTTCTCATGATTTCTCTGAAAATAAATGGACACCTACAGAGGTAGAGTGGAATCGAGTTTCTGGTGATTTATACAAAATCACCTCTTCTGTATATTTGGCTCAACCCTTCTAGAATAATTCAACCACAATTCTATGAAAGGGATTCTTGGAGAGATTAGAACAGTTAAGTTAGGGGAAGCTCCAAACCAGGAGTCTGGCCAAAGAGGGAGGAGGGTGTGAACGCTTCTGGTTTTTCACAGCTGTATTCCAGAAGTTCCACACTGTGCTATTAATCACATGGACTTCAACCGGAAGTCTGAAATAATTTATGTGGGTCATTCATAAGATTGCTTGAGGGAAGCAATCTGAGTATTCTGCTCATGAAAGTCCATGTAACTGTCATTTCTCTCCCTCTTCCTTTTCTTACAACTCTTAACAAGGATTAAGTTTTCACTTAATCTCTGTTTTATACTGACAACCCCTAAACAAATTTTTGTACCTCACATTTTTTTTCTCTAATCCATACAACAGATATATATCTTTCTATTACAATAAATTTCACCTCCTATTTTACAGAATCTCTAACTACTTTATATTACTTTATTTAATTACATTGTATCAGATAATGTTCAACTACTTCAGCATGATATAACATTCCTCAAACATAACATCCACCTATTTCTTTTTCTTTTTCTTTTTTTTTTTTTTTTTTTTTTTTTTTGACAGGCAGAGTGGATAGTGAGAGAGAGACAGAGAGAAAGGTCTTCCTTTGCCGTTGGTTCACCCTCCAATGGCCGCTGCAGCCGGCACATCGTGCTGATCCGAAGCCAGGAGCTAGGTTCTTTTCCTGGTCTCCCATGCAGGTGCAGGGCCCAAACACTTGGGCCATCCTCCACTGCCTTCCCAGGCTATAGCAGAGAGCTGGCCTGGAAGAGGGGCAACTGGGATAGAATCCGGCACCCCAACAGGGACTAGAACCTGGTGTGCCGGCGCCGCAAGGCGGAGGATTAGCCTGTTAAGCTACAGCGCCGGCCCCACCTATTTCTTGAAATTTATCTTTCCTCATCCATGCAAGGGAAAATTGCTCCAACAAAACTATCACTTAGTTATATGTATGTATAATTGGCAAAGCAGGGACCATTGACCTAAGTACCTGTTATAAGCACAGCCTTCTTGGGAGCTGTGTCTTCTGATTAGTGTCCACAAGAAATTATTGACTCACTGATTTGCAATGGTTTGTCTCAACTGTTAGGCAATATATCATAGTGCTAAAGAGTGAAGAATGTGGCTGGTGCCTCGGCTCATTAGGCTAATCCTCCACCTGCAGTGCCGGCACACCGGGTTCTAGTCCAGGTTGGGGCGCCAGATTCTATCCCAGTTGCTCCTCTTCCAGTCCGGCTCTCTGCTGTAGCCCAGGAAGGCAGTGGAGGATGGCCCAAGTGTTTGGGCCCTGCACCTGCATGGGAGACCAGGAGGAAGCACCTGGCTCCTGACTTCGGATTGGCACAGCACGCTGGCCATAGTGGCCATTTGGAGGGTGAACCAATGGAAGGAAGACCTTTCTCTCTGTCTCTCTCTCTGTCTAACTCTGCCTGTCAAAAAAAATAAATAAAAATTTTAAAAAAAAGAGTGAAGAATGCAAGTGAATTCAAACACTCCATTCTACTGCATAGCAATGTGAACTTGGTCAATTCTGGAGACTCTGAGTCTGAGGGATGGTTTCTGAACAGATTGAGGTAGAACAACTTCATTAAGTACTAAAGCCCTCCATAAACTTATTTTCAGACCTCCACAAAATTAAGCCTGGGACATTGCTAGGCACTATGGAGGGCCCAATGGAAAAATCATGCAGTACAATACCATAGACTGCCTTACAGCTTCCTATAAATGATCACTTTTAGGGACAAAATTCAGAATAAAATGTTCAAGTAATAGCTTAAATGGAGGTTTTAATTGGCTTCAATTGTTTCTACGAATTCTACAAGAAAATACTATATCACTGTAAGGAGCAGTTCTGTAAAATCACACTTCATTGTTAGGACAAGCAATCCTCTGTAGAAAGGGGGATTTGATGATTGTTTAGAGCCCTTCTCTTGGCTGATCAGGAACAGTGGTTTTGTTTCTTTTTTTTTTTACACTATTTGTTGAACACTTTACTTAGTGTAGGTATAATCTTAGGCATATAAAAGGAACTGAAAATAGATTTTTGAAAAAATTAAATGGGATAGGAGAGGGAAGAGGAAGTGTGGGAGCACGGGCAGGAGGAAGGATAGGGTGGGAAGTATCACAATGTTCCTGAATCTGTATATATGAAATGCATGAAATTTGTATAACTTAAATTAAAAAACAAAAACAAGAGATCAACCCTTCCCATTTTCTGTCCCGTTCCTGGAAGTTTCTGGAGCAAAGGGCTTCACAGTAGTCTCTGGAGTGATCCCTTCCATTGGCTGAGAATGAAAGACTGATGCAGCTCCAGTCTCTGGAAGTAGACCTGCCCTTACCAGAAGGATTATACATGAGCCTGTGTTGAAAAAATGAGCCCACCGCTAGCGTTTCCTTCTTCAACTCACACTGGGATGCCAACAAGCCCTTCACCACTGAAAGTGGTGAGGTATAACATTTGTCTGGGGCCTCAGGGAAGAATCACCTTTCAACCCAGTTTTATTGTTGGTTCTACTCATGTACAGCTTAGTTAACAGGTGCTATTGCAAGTGGTTCAGCCCAGCTAATCAGAGATTTTCTTTGTGGACACAACTGATAGGTGAGCAGAATGATCTACCACATCCAGCAGCTGCGGGGTTTTCCAAGTCCTAACCCCTCCTTCCAAGTCCTAACCCCTCCTCATTATCTGTCTCTTCCACCATGG
The DNA here is from genome assembly GCF_033115175.1 of Lepus europaeus. NCBI lineage: Eukaryota > Metazoa > Chordata > Mammalia > Lagomorpha > Leporidae > Lepus > Lepus europaeus. Next base: position 93,598,453 of record NC_084833.1, on the reverse strand, counting down.
ATTCTCCCGAGGGAACAGATATTAATAAATGTAGGGAAAGAGTGATGGATAGAGGAAAAACTAGATAATTCTGGGTTTGCTACCAAATACATTATTCTTAATCTCATCCCATCCTTAACATTTACTTAGAGTTTATATGAGCTTATTCCAGATGGAGTCTCTTCTAATTGACAAATCAAATGTGTCTTTTTTTGTTAAAGGGAAACTTTTGAAGGTTATCTATCAGTCTCCTTAGCAGAGAGTTAGCCTCTTGAATAAAAACAGCTGAAGTGCACAAAATTGACCCCTCACTGTTTTCAGAACTGTCAGTTATATGGAACTTCTCGCTTTAGAGGCCTTCTGTGTGACTTTTGTTTCACCTTTCTTTGAGGCTCTTATCACATAGACACTGGTGCTATCAGCTGAGTTATTATGGGGATAACACATTGAAGCTGTAATAATTTCTAGTTTCCATTTTCAAAAGAAATGCATTGGTCAAGTATATATTAGCCTTTTCCTTTCATATATAACTTCTCAATTTAAAAACTCCTTTAGTTTAACTTGGCATTCTCCCTTCAGTCCCTGCATATTCCAGGAACAATATTTCACATGCCTATAAATGGAAGAGATTGTATCTCTGTATGATACATTAAAAATATAAACTACATGCTTGTGTATACAAACAGAAACAGAGGCCATCAATCTGGGTGAAATTCAGCAGTGATAGTCTTTGATATTTTAGAATGCTCCATTGAATTGAAGTATTTTATGTTATTATAGAGAAAAGCTTATTTTCCAAGTGTTGCACTTAGTGAATGTCTGTGAACAGCGAAACATTTCCTGATGCAATGTAAAATGAAAACTGCCCAAGTAACAACATTAAAAAGGCATTCTTGTGATCCATTGCACACTTCGGACTCATTATTCTGTTGTGATTCTCCTTTCTTCTTTGTTACACTTTGCATCTATTTTCCATATTCTCAACTTCTAAATCACTTCTCTTATATTCTGAATCTTCCCAGATCCTCCCATCACCACTATTGCTTTAATTCAGGAAACCCTACTTCACACACAACACATTACAGTCTGCTGAGGACTATAGAGAACATAAACATATTGTGAATCTGTTCTTGAAATATGTATAAACTTCTAGCCAAGATTTAATCAAATTAATCAATTAGAAAAGTGCTAACTATAATAGAGTCAAGAAGCAGAACTCGTAGATTTTCAATAAAATGGTCAATAAAAAAATCAAGCTGATTTCATTGCTGCAATTTGCAAAAGGCATGGCACAGTTATTGAACTGTCCACTGCAAAAGGGGAGAGACTCAGACTGAATCTCCCGTGTGTCACACAATTCATGTCTTCTCTTGGTTCAATCAATGATATCTTTAAATATATATATATTTAAAGTACAGATTTGGAGGGTTTATTTTTTTTTGGATAGGTAAAGTTATTGAGAAGGAAATTTAAGTGATCCAGATTACATATGAAGAAAGCTCTTCTGTGTAATGAACAGAGGAAACATCTTGGAAATTTAGACTGCAGAAGAGATGACCCCAAGAATCCATTTTTTTCATGTTTCTTGTAAACCACTCTATTAAGATGGTGATGCTGAAAACAAAAGAAGGGGCCACTATTGTGTCATAGTGCGGAAAGCCAGCACCAGTGATGTTGGCATCCAATAGGGAAGCAGTTAGTATCCTGGCTGCTCCTCTTCCAATCAAGCTCCTTTCTAATGGCCTGGAAAAAGCAGCAAAAAATGGCTTAAGTGTCTGGGCCCCTGCCACCCACATGGGAGACCCGGATGAGGCTTCTGGCTTCTAGATTCGGTGTGATCCAGGGCTGGCCATTATGTCCATCTTGGGGGTAAACCAGCAGAAGGAAAATCTGTGTGTGTGTGTTTGTGTATGTATGTGTGTGTGTCTCCCTCTTGCTGTAACTCTGCCTTTGAAATGAATAAATAAATCTCAAAATAAGAAAAAGGAAAACAGAAAAGAAGATAGAAGCAGTTTTTTTTGGGCAAGAGAGCTGTAGGTAAGATAAATGGTATTAAATTAAAAATAATGAAAGATGTAGCAAAAATAAAGCCACTGAAAAGAAAGAAGCAAAGAAAGCAACAGTGTGTTGAGGTGAGGTTGAAGTGAGACTAACCCACTGAGAGTCCTGACCTCATATGGAAAATGAGAATTAGGTGGGAATAAATGTGCTACTGCATAGGTTTTTATCTTCCTGAATGTCTACAAGTAGTCACTGGCATTTTACAAGTACACACAGTATATTCCCTAAGAAGGTAAAGTGATTAAAATAACTTTAGAATTTCAAGGCAGATTCTCTGAAAAACATGTCTTTGTTTTGCTATATTTTACTATTTTACTATATCAAAATCACCTAGGTGCATGTTTAGAATTTCAAATTCATGGCTGGCGCCATGGCTTAACAGGCTAATCCTCCGCCCTGCGGCGCCGGCACACCGGGTTCTAGTCCCGGTTGGGGCGCCGGATTCTATCCTGGTTGCCCCTCTTCCAGGCCAGCTCTCTGCTATGGCCCGGGAGTGCAGTGGAGGATGGCCCAAGTCCTTGGGCCCTGCACCCATATGGGAGACCAGGAGAAACACCTGGCTCCTGGCTTCAGATCAGCGTGATTCGCCGGCCACAGCGGCCATTGGAGGGTGAACCAACAGCAAAAAGGAAGACCTTTCTCTCTCTCTCTCTCTCTCTCTCTCTCTCTCTCTCTTTCTCTCTCTCTCTATCCACTCTGCCTGTCAAAAAAAAAAAAATTTCAAATTCATGATCAAGGATCCAAGATTCTGTCATTCAATTACTACTACTGTTGACTTTTAAACACACTAACAGAGAGCTCCTTGTGTTGGCTGTGAGAATGTGTTTGGTTGATCTCCAAGGGCAGGGACAATGGTGAGAAACAGCCCTTCACAGTAGGCTCTAAAATGAATGCTGCCTTGCCCTGCCTTGGCTGTTAAGGCTAACGGCTACCAATTCAGGGAGAATATGACATATCCATCTTTGCAGAAGCACAGATCTCTTGAAAGCCAACGAGCCAAATCTTTCTTGGAGAGTTGGCCATCTTAGAAGCCCACCCTCTCCAACCTTTTCCCTCTTTCTTTTCAATCTTGAAGGAGTTGTAGATTCTTTTTGCATTGTGATTAAATGGCTCTACCTGAATCCTGCATATTTTCCTCTAGTTGTATGTACCTAGGTGGCTGAATATTAATTCTCTCTTGGTATTTACTTTTTGGAAGAATCAGATTAACACCCTTCTTTTTAGTTTGAATCAACTGCAATGAAAATGATTTACCTATTTGCTAATGACGCCTGATACATGTTCTCATAATGCAAACAACCAGATTGTTTAGGTCTATTGATTTAGAATATACAATTTTCTGATAATAATAATACCACTGTATTCACTGACATATGGGTCAGGCAGAATGCTAAGCCCTTTACTTCTATTATCATAATTAGTAGTGTACTAGTAAACAATCTTAAAACAGCTTTTAGAAAGCACCTACCAATTTTTATTGCATAATATTCCCACCAAAACCAATTTCAAGCTGTTAACACTACTGACAAGAAGTTGATTTTTTAAAAAATAAAATCACTTGTCTAATGAAGGTAGATTAGCACACAAGATAGTCAATAACCCTGTATTTATAATGCTCTATGTTTCAGTGGCCTTTAATATAAGTTTTAATGCTAAAAGCTTTTCAAAAGCATTAGAGTTAGGTAATTTGCTCAAATCATAGGTCTCAGATTTATACCAAGGTCTGAAAGGATATAAATCAAATCACTATCCAAGGGTACATGGGACTCTTTTGAGCCAAATAACAATAGAATGAAAGGTTTAGTGAGAAAACTCAGAAATGTCTTACAGAGCTCAAGATCAGGACACTGGGAATTCAGAAAGTTATTGAGATTAGGACTCCTAATCTCTAAACATCCAGTTTCTCCTAATTTTTCCCTGGGTTCTGTTTCTTCTTTATATCTCTCTATGAATCTATCAACACATGATGCTCCTGTGTTGATAGATTCATGTGGAAAGTATGGAGGGGCTCCTGAGCTCGTTTACATACAAACTCTCCCAAACAGGTTTAGTTTCTCTAATTGAATTGCAAAATTCCTAGGAATGTATTCTGATTGGCTCAACTTAGGTCAGGTGTCCACCATGGTCTAAATTACTGCATTATTCCTTTAGTGAAGGGTTAATTAAAAGAGTCAAGATTATAAATTGGACAGATTCTCCACTGGGTTTGCACAACAAAGAAAATATGATATTTTTAATATAGTAATATGTATTTATATATTTAAAACAATATAACATTATTTGTCAATACAAATTTGGGCACAACAATCTCTCTAAGTTAATAATTTCTAATCTATCACTTAGAATATTTTTGGGTTCTATGAATCTTGAAAAAACCAAAGAGACTATGATTCCTTTATTCTTGGTTAAGGAAAGCTTTGGGAGTAGATGGGAGCATCTAATCTTATATCTTCTCAAAGGCTACTATAGATATCATGTCTCCTAGTGCATGCATTATATTCTACACATATTTAGTTAAAAGTGTCCATTTATATGGACCTTTATTCTTTTGGAAGAAACCAACTACTCCCAACTTACCAAACAAAAGCTCAGCTCTTTGTTATTCACTGTCAGGAGCAGAAAAGATGGAAGAGAAGCTCCATACAAAAGAAGAGACAGATGCTCTAATTTCCTTCTTACCTAGATTTTTTCATGCCTCTCCCTATGCCTGATCTCAGCTAGCCTGCAAAAATGTAATATTTTTAAAAAGTATCTTTTCCATATAGCTGTGAGGATATCACACATTTAGATAGAGAATAAGGGAAGTTTTCACCAAGGGGTTAAGCCACTCCTTGGGATGCACACATCCCATAAAGGAGAGTCTGGGTTCAAGTCCTGGCTGTGTTCTTGATTCCAGCTTACTGCTAATGTGCCTGGAGGCAGTAGGTGATGGCTCTAGTACTTGGGTCCCTGTCAATCACATAGAAGACCTGAACTGGATTCCCAGATTTTGACTTGCCCAACCCTGACTGTTGGGGGTTTTTGGAGAGTGAACCAGTACCTAGGTGTTCTCTGACTGTTTCTGTGTCTTTCAAATGAATAAATAAAAAGTTAAAAATAATAGTGAACAATGAAACTTGAAAGATGTGAGTTTTTCCATAAGAGGAATATACACAAACAGAATCCTAAACTGAAAAGATTTTTAATCTTTGACATAACAGACATTACCATTTAACAATTTAATGAAATGTGTCAAGATTTTTAAGAATTAGAAAAAGTGGTAATGGAGTTCAAATACACACACACAACACACACACACATACACATAAAAAAACTTGTAAAAAATTTTATTTTTTTTCATGCTATTCCTGGCTAATGATAAGGCACTAGCTCTCCCAGGTATTTAAAAAAAAAAACAATAAAAGCAGCATGTATCAGACAGGAATAAATTAAATGTACATGGAACAGAAAGAACAGTCAAGAAATAGACTCAGAATCATAGAGAAATAAGGCATACAATAAAATTGGTACCTACCATCTGTAGGGAAAAGACAGATTATCCAGTAAATCATTTCGTGACATTTAATCATTTCATGGGAAAATTATGCTCAGTCCCTATTGTTGTTCTAAGATCAAAATAAACTCCAGAGAAAACAAAAACAATAAAATGTTAAGAAGTTTGAAATTAAGAGTTAGAAATGTGCCAGGAGATTCCAATACAATCCCATCAAGGTGGCATGTACCAATGCCATCTCACTAGTCTAAGTGATCAATGTCAGTTCACAATTGATCACACTGATAGGTCTAAGAGTCAAAAGGATCACACAAACAAGACTAGTGTCTGCTAATACTAACTGATAGAATCAAAAAGGGAGAGAACGATCCAACATGGGAAGCAGGATACATAGCAGACTCAAAGAATGGCAGATGTCCTAAACAGCACTCTGGCCTCAGAATCAGCCCTTAAGGCATTTGGATCTGGCTCAAGAGCCCATGAGAATATTGTAGGCATGGAAAGCCAAGATATCATGGAAAAGAAAAAAAAAGAAGAAGAAGACCTAAATGAAAGATCTCTGCGAGTGAGATCCCAGTGGAAAGAACGGGGCCATCAAAGAAGGAGGTACCTTTCTCTGAAGGGAGGAGAGAACTTCCACTTTGACTATGACCCTGTCGGAATAAGATCGAAGTCGGCTACTCAAATGGCTTCTATAACCTTGGCAACTCATGACTAGAGCCTAGGGAGATTACTGACGCCATAAACAAGAATGTCAAATTGTTAAGTCAACAACAGAAGTCACTGTGTACTTACTTCTCATGTGGGATCTGTCCTTAATGTGTTGTCCAATGTGAAGTAATGCTATAACTAGTACTGAAACAGTATTTTACACTTTGTGTTTCTGTGTGGGTGCAAACTGATGAAATCTTAATATATACTGAATCGATCTTCTGTATATAAAGAGAATTGAGAATGAATCTTGATGTGAATGGAATGGGAGAGGGAGTGGGAGATAGGAGGGGTGTGAGTGGGAGGGAAGTTATGGGGGTGGAAAGCCACTGTAATCCATAAACTGTACTTTGGAAATTTATATTTACTAAATAAAAGTTTTAAAAAATCTTAATAAAAAATAAAAAAAATGAAGAATATCCCATGCTTCAAAGTATAAATGTATTAGAAAAAATAAAGTAAAACCAAAAAAATAAATAACTCTGAAAGATAAAAAAAAAAAGTTTGGCCAAAAATTACTAAAACCAAACAAGGGCAACTTACATTTTTAGGTAGTTTTGAAAGGGGCAAAAATGTCTTTTTAAAATAGAAAACAAACTCCAGATAAAATTTGGAAACATAAATTTTAAATATATTAAATAAATCTCCTTTTGAAATGAAATCCACAGTAAAATAAAACATCAAGACTGTTCTAGTTAAAATTACAAATGCTCCCGTAAATGAAGTTGTAGCAAGTTCACTTAGTTTGCTGAGCACATAAGAAGGTGGGCATACAGAATTCTCTTTTCTCTGAATTGCACAGAGGACACCATCTCTGAAACTCATCTCTCTTGGAAGGCCTAACCTTCCGAAGACTCTCAGACACAGGAAGCGAGAGCTGGTTGTCTGGAACCCCTCACCTGGGATGGAACATTCTTCCCATTGCCTGCTTTTGTACCTTTGCCAAGTAGCTCCTTCCATGAGAGCTTCATTTTGTTGTTGTTGTTGTTGTTGTTACAAACTTGATTCTTTAGGTAAGTTCACTCTGGAATTTTCTCATAGTAATCTCTATCCATTACCCAACATCTATGAAGGGGTGCTATGGTAAAAACCATTGCCTAGGGGCTGGTGTTGTGGCCTAGCGGGTAAAGCTGCCGCCTGCAGTGCTGACTTCCCATGAGGGCACTGGTTCAAGTCCCATCTGCTCCACTTCCGATCCAGCTCTCTGCTATGGCCTGGGAAAGCAGTAGAAGATGGCCCAAGTCCTTGGGCCCCTGCACCTGTGTGGGAGACCCAGAAGATGCTCCTGGCTCCTGGCTTCGGATTGGCTCAGCTCTGGCCATTTCGGCCAGTTGAAGAGTGAACCAGTGGATGGAAGACCTCTCTCTCTCTCTGCCTCTCCTTATCTCTCTCTGTAACTATGACTTTCAAATAAATAAATAAATCTTAAGAAAAAATTACTTAAATAACACTTTGCAAATTCTTTACCACTACTTAGATGATAACCTTCTGCTTTATTTCACAGAAGGTTTTAATTTGATCATTATAATTTTAAGCACTCACAAAACAGAGCTGACTATATGGAATTTTGTGATAATATGATCACATTTTTATATTTTGTCCCTCACAGGCATCATTAGAAACTTGAGAGGTCTTCCTCAGGTTGAGAATGATAAATTTTTTGTTGCCATCTAAGGTTATAGTTTTTCAGCTGGGAAAGCTTTGAGAAGAGCAAAAATGTATATGAGGCAAATTTTAATACAATTTCAGCTTCACTAATCCACCTTCTTGCACTCTTCCTGAAAATACAGCTTTTGTATTCCCCACTCCCATTTTGTTTTATGGCCTGATATTACAGAAATTTTAGCGAATGCATCCCCTTATCAGGATTTTTTACAAAAATTGTAGGTCCAATGAAAAATGAAAATGTGAGGCTGCTTGTTTTAAATGTAGGAAAACAGCATGTGTTTAGCACAGCAGTTAAGTTACCACTTGGGACATGCATATACTATAACAAAGCAGCTGTGTTTGAGTCCCGGCTTTGCTCTCAGTTCCAGCTTCCTGCCAATGTGCTTCCTGGAAAGCATCAGATGATGGCTCAAATAGTAGTGTTTCTGACAACAACTTGAGTGACAAACTTGAGTTCTGAACTCTTAACTTCAACCTTGACCATCTTCTGCTGCTTTTCCAAGGCCATTAGCAGGGAGCTGGATTGGAAATGGAGAAGCTGGTACACGAATCAGTACCTATACAGGATGTTGGCATCTCAGTCAGTGCTTTACCCACTATGGCACAACTCTGGCCCCCTTGAGTCCGTTTTTGTTAAGATGTTAGGTCTTTGTCCAGATTTGTATTTTTCCATGCAGATGTTCATCTATTTAGCACTTTTTGCTAAAAACACTATCTTAGTCTTGTTGCATTGTCTTTGTTCCTATGTCAAAGATGTACAGACTATGTGCACGTGTGTTGCAGTTGATTTGACGCTCGCTTGCCAGCGGCCACCTTGGCATGGCCTTCTCATTCCACCACACATGTGAATCTATTTCTGGACTTCCTAATCTATTTCTTTGGTCTGTGTGTCCATCCTTTCACCAATAGCATATGCTCTGATTACTGTAGTTTGTGGCAAATATTAAAGTCAGATAGTGCCATCTTACAATTCTTTTCTTCTTCAATATAGAATTGGCTATTTTTGGACTTTTGCCTCTCTAAATAAAGTATAAAATCAATTTGTCAATATTCACAAAACAATTAGTTTGACTGATTATGTTGAACCTGTAGATTAATTTAGGTATAGTACTCTTAAAATAGATTTTAGTAAGAAGAAACTTTGGTTTTTGTAAATAAGACATTACTGATACATGAATAGTCTAAAAATTAGATAAGAGGGAGGTAAAATGCCCTTTAAATGGGAGAAGATCTCTTCAGTGCAAACAATTGAGAATAAAATTGCTTACTAGAAACATTCACATGATAAATTGATTCCATTTCAACAGGCTAGGAAAGCAAATACTGTAGACATCCCATGTAAGAAAAATACATTTAAGAGTGTTTATGCTGTTAACAATTGCCTACTTCCCTGTGGCTTCATAGTTTCTGCCAAGCCTCATTCATAACAGTATTTCACTGCCCAGAGTTTGTGAAGGAGACTAGATCAAGGATAAAAAAGCCTTTGCATGGGAATTGGTATCGATGTTCATTTGGCTTTTTATCATATAGCATATTTCAAAAAGAGTAACTGATCTTTTTAGTTTGGCTTGCTACCAGAAAAACATCTGTCTGATGAAACAGGTTCATGTTTCTAGTCTACAGCATGGTAGCTTTAAAAACTCTGGGATGGTTGTCAAGGTGATTTTTGTTGGTGTCCTCAATGTGTAAATTTGTAAAGTATAAATATATTGACCTACCATACCACCATTGGATGTAAGATTTAAAATGCGAATTATAGATTCAAAGGATGAGATTAAAAAGTATGAACAGAAACTTGGAGCGAATCACCAAGAGAAATAAGTAGAAAAATCAAGAATAGTTGCTTTGAATCCAGCAGAACTGTACTATATCAGTGGAGGTAAGGGTTATTGGTATTCTTATTAATACACATTGGTACTGCCTGATGTTTGATTTTTCAACAATATAGGCAATTATGCTAACAAAAAGTACAATACAAATCCTAACATTTTCTGCACCATAATATTTTGTCTGAATACCTCCTAATATTGCAAGCACTTCACTTTGGTGACCTTGGTCTAAACTATTGTAATTGTTTTTTTTTTCCTTTAAAATAATAATATTTAATTGCATTTTATGTTGGAAAGTAGTGCAAAATAAAAGAGAAATACAGCATGAGTAAACACTTGGCCAAACATTCTGAGGTATATTTCATTTTATTTGATTTCTATTCTTTAACAAAATAGATGCTTTATTGAACACCCATATGCCAGACATTGGGCAACATGTTGCCCAGAAATGAATCATAAGTGGGGTTGAAAATGGAAAGATATTATTCCTCATCCTGATTTCACTATTAAAATATTTTGTAGTATTAGTTAAATGGTTTAATCTTGAGCTTCTATGTCCAAATATGTAGAAAATAAAAGCATGATTGGGCTACTATATCTATTGAGTTTCACTGAATATCATATGATACAGTGCTTCTGTTATGGAGAAAATTTTGAGGTGAAGTGGATCCAGGATTCCCTGTAAGACATGAGAAAAGAGGATGTCATGGAGCATGGTTATAAGTGAATAGTCAGAGGGCAAATACAGATTGACAACAACTATACTTAAACTATTAAACTTGGCATGAATGAAATGGGAAAGTAAAAGTAAAATATAAAATTGTAAGTGAAATAATGGAAGCGGTGTTGTATAAGTACTTTGGGGAAATTTGTGGGTCAAAGGCAGACAATTATGGGCAACTACATATTAGAGATAGTAGCAACTATCCACTTTTTACCAACATGCCTCATATTGCATAGCAATTTGATTATTTTTGCATGTAAAACTAGATATTTTATGTTGTTTTTAGAGTACTAACCTGCAGTTAATATGTTCAGAGTTATATTATAGATACCCATCTCTGGATCTAATCGTAAAGCAGAATACTGATGTGTAATCACTGTATATTGAGAGTTGCTTAGTTATCTTGGGACTTGGCTTCCACAAAACTTATGAAGTAAGTCAGTAATTGTCTATATCCTTGGGAAATATCTTTACTTCCTGAAAAGAAGTTTTGACTGGGGTGAGAGAAGAACGATTTGGTGTAGAAGTACCAGACACTTAAACATTTGTGGGTGAACAACCTAATATTATTTGAAAACATAGTTTTAACCTTATGTAAATAAAACAAATTATTAATATTTGGCTTAAGGATCATGAACATAACAGATAGTAATAACCTCAGAATAGAACTGGGCTGGATCCCCTCCTTCATTCCAAATCTTTTTGTCACATCATTAAACATTCTAAATCACTGTTCATCCAGTTCCACAAGCAATCAATAACACATGAAGCTTTCTACCTTCTTTAATATTTCTTACATTGACTTTCATCAAACAGTGGTCAAATTTCAAAATAGTTTTTGGTTTTATCAAAAGCTAACTCAAAGTATGAGAAGGAAAGAAAAGTGTAGCTCAGATTATTAAACTCAGTTCAGCAGGCAATTTTACATACCTACTCTGTGTTTGATTTTTTTTTTTTGCTATAAGAAATGCAGAGATTATTCAATTAAAAATAACTCGGTAAATGCATATCTACTTTGTGCCAATTACTTACTGAGATATGAGATGCTGAGATGAATAAGAAATGATCCCGGCCGGTGCCGCGGCTCAATAGGCTAATCCTCCACCTGCGGCGCTGGCACACTGGGTTCTAGTGAATCCAGTCGGGGCGCCGGATTCTGTCCCAGTTGCCCCTCTTCCAGGCCAGCTCTCTGCTATGGCCCGGGAGTGCAGTGGAGGATGGCCCAAGTGCTTAGGCCCTGCACCTGCACGGGAGACCAGGAGAAGCACCTGGCTCCTGGCTTCAGATCAGCGCGATGCGCCAGCCATGGCGGCCATTGGAGGGTGAACCAACGGCAAAAGGGAAGACCTTTCTCTCCGTCTCTCTCTCTCACTGTCCACTCTGCCTCTCAAAAAAAAAAAAAAAAAAAAAGAAAGAAAGAAAGAAAAGAAATGATCCCTATGTTCAAGAACAGATAATTTGTTTGCAATTAATGCAGTGTGTGGTGGATGTTCCGACATAGTTAAAAAATACCTATAATCAGATTAATATGTTAAGTTCATCAGAGAAGGAAAACTAAGAATTATTTTTTACAAGAGACAATGAAATATAGTGAGGCAATCATTAGATTTCAACATATTATGAAAACACAGATTAGAGATGGATAGGGGAATGAGGGTAAGATATACATTTTTCACAAGTACAGGGTTTTCTCAAAAGTAAATTAATTTAGCAGATGTATTATTCAGGATTCTCCAGGGAAACAATCAACAGGAAAATAGACAGATAGGTAGATAGATGACAGATAGATGCATAGATAAGGAGATAGATAAGCAGATTTATTTAGTGGAATATCTTCTTGTAGTTGAGGTCACAAAGTCCCACAACACAGCATCTACAACCTGGAGATACAGAAGAGGCAGTGGTATTGCTCAAGTCTGCGTGCAAAGGATTGAGAACTAAAAAAGCCAATGGTTAAAGTTTCAGTTCAAGTGTAGCAAGTGTAGAAGATTGATATTTCAACTAAGAACATTTGGGAAGAGAGAGAAAATTCTCTCATACTCTGATTTTATCATATTAAGACATCCTTCAGATTAGATTAGATGAGATTCACCCAAATTGGGGAGGATAAATTACTGCACTCAGTGTAGCAATTCAAGGGTTACTCTCATCTAGAAATGCCCTTCCAGATGCTCCAAGAATAAAGTTTACCTAAATATTCCAACAGAGATTTTAGGTCCCTGTAGCAGCTCTGAGACAATGGCAATCAGTGAGAAGTCTCCCAGTGGCAGAGCCTTTAGCAGTATATCTATGCATCATTTGGTGTAGAGAAGGAAACAGCATGGATCAAAATATACAAAAATTATTTTCCACTGGTTTCAGAAGTTAGTCAAAATCCTTGAAGTAATAAGATTAGAAGATGGCAAAGATGTCCAGGAAAGAAGCATGAGACTGGCCTACAAGAGTGAATAAAGTATATAAATCTTTACCTCTCACGTCGGAGAAGGCATTGAACAACTACAGGTAAGGAATGACTGGTAGGTGGTGTTCAACCAGACTCTGTCTTTGATTCCCTCTTTGCTTTTGCTACTCGGTTTTTTAACATGGAAAGCATGCATAGTGACAAAATGGAAGCTGCATATCTTCCAATAACACAAGCTATGTCTAACCAAGGTGGAAGTAACTAGGGCCACTGCAACATGTTCAAAGTATTGGCATTATAAACTGCCATTAAATTCTGGATGCAGTACCACTCTGTAAGAGATATACCAATAATAAATGGATTATTTTACCATTTCCTCTTTCAGAGGTAGCATTCTTTCCAATGGTTTGTTCTCATTGGAAAGCCATACTAATGAAATCGAATGCATAGAGACTACCAGTGGTGCTCTGTCCTGAATTCTCACCAAGCGTCTGAATTATTGTCATGGGATTTCACATAAATGTAATTTACATATACTTCATAGCAAATGAAGAGTGAGGTGAGAAAAATTTTAACCAATCATTTAGTACATGGTTCTACTACATACCACACTATCCAAAACTTTCTAGCTGACAAAATACCACCTTCCATTTCATAATGATGTTCCAGTCAATAAAGGACAGCAAACATGATAGTGATCTCATAAGATGATAATATAGCTGAACATTTCTGATAGCTTAGTAATGTCTTAGCTGTTGCAATGTCATGGAACAACTGTGGTGGTCTTGGTAAACAAACCTACTGCACTGCCAGTTGTATGAAAGTACCGCACATACAATTATACACAGAACGCAATACTTAATGATGTTGAGTAACTACACTACTGATTCATGTGTTTATACTATATTTTACCTGTATTTTATATTGTATTGCTTCTATTTATAAATAGTTTACTGTAAAACAATATGCAGTGCTACACAGCACGTTGTAGCAGCCTCTTATATCTTATGTTTACCACATTCCTTGATGGCAAGAGGTCACATCAAGTTATTGACCTATATCTTCTAGGCTTGTATATATTCCATGATGATCACTCAACAATGAAATCACCTCATGATACCTTTTGAAGAACATATTACATCATTAAGCCACACATGACTGCATTTTTAATACCTTAAGAATTTAAGCATCATCTTGGTAATCATCCTCTATGGAATTGGAACCAAAATATGATTGCGTTCTAACAGGAAGACCCAGAAGTGGCATCTCTCATCATCCTTCTCATTTACCCACTTGGAAATTCGTGCTTCTCAATCACAGCTTTAAATTCTGCCGGACTAGAACTTCTGGTTCCTAGACGAGGGGACAGACACACCTGTGTTCCTCTAATTACATCTAAGGCTGTGACTATCACCTGGTCCATGTGCTGATAGCATTAACTGATCATGATTACCATGAGGCATGTGACAAAGTGTGACTAGAACTCAAGAATTATCAGGACCCCACCTTGGTACTTCCATGACCAGTGTCAAACTTAATTATAAACAACTTAATACAGAAGGTAAAGGCATTGGGAATCCTTTGACGCTTTAAGGCTTTTGTTTTTGTTCCATTTAGAAACTATGACAAGTCAATCTCTTGAAAAACTGTTGCAGCTCAGACTAGAAATAATGTGGGGCTCTATGGATCATGCAAGGAGTAAATTGTAAAAATCTTATCTGTGACCTGTGTACATCCCTTGGGTAGTTACTTCCATGTGCCCCAAACTGTTTTTTGCAACTCTTAGCTTGTGCAATATACTTTTTGGCCAGAATGGCAAGCTTCTTCCCAAATCAATGTAATTTTGGTGAAACAGTTCAACTTCTAACCACAAAGTTGAGTTCACTCTGTAATGGAGTACATTATCCCCCTTTCTGAAGGACTGATTCAGGTATAAGAACAGGACTCAAATTAAGCCAGATTTTTCTCAAATGTGGGATACACAGAAAGATACACAATTCTGCAAAAGATAGAAAAACAGAAATTAGTCTGACAGTATTAGTTGATTAATTGCAGTTACATGTATTAAGACAGAAATAATTGATTTTCCTGACTTGTATTAATCTTCTTTCTGTAGTTATAACTGGAAGTAAAATATGACTAATGCAAAAGTAAGGAATAATGCCTAGGTGTATCAGTATTGCTGCAAATACAGTGTTTATCAAACTTTGTTTTAAATATTTGTCAAACAAATTGATAGGAATTATATAATTGTCAAACAAATTGATAGGAATCATACACTACTGTAGTTTTAACGATTGTCTAACTATTTTAAAAAATATACAAGGGACTGGCACTGTGGCGTAGCAAGAAAAGCTGCTGCCTTCAGTGCCAGCATGCCACATGGGTGCCGGTTCGAGTCCTAGCTCCTCCACTTCCAGTCCAGCTCTCTGCTATAGCCTGGGAAAGCAGTAGAAGATGGCCCAAGTCCTTCACCCCCTGCACCCGCATGGGATACCCAGAAGAAGCTCCTGGTCCATGGCTTCAGATAAGCACAGCTCCAGCTGTTGCTGCCAGTTGGGTGTGAACCAGCGGATGGAATGTCTCTCTCTCTCTCTCTCACTCTCTCTCTGCCTCTCCTTCTCTCTGTGTAACTCTGACTTTTAAATAAATAAATAAATCTAATCTTCAAAAAAAATATAAAACATACATGAAGGAAGTTGAACATCTTTTCCATTGATTATTATTTATAGAATTTTCCTATCTTCCTGCTGGATTATTGTCCTTTTACTTTTTATTTGTTTTGCTCTTTAGTTAGTGAGGACATCATGCCTTTGAATATAATGTAAATTTAAAAATATGTTATCACAATAAATAACAAATAAAATATTTTGAAAAAGTAGGATTCAGTACATTGATGAATGGGTACACAATCTTTGAGGAAAAAAGAAAAGAAAAAGAAAGAAAGGGGAGAGAGAGAGAGAGAGAGAAAGGGGGGGGGACGGAAGGGAGGGAGGGAGGGAGGGAGGGAGGAAGGAAGGACAGACCCTCAAATTTGTGGACTGGCAATCATTAAGGTAAGATCTCAAGGGTTGCCAAAATAATGCCATCATTTGAGTCTTCGTGTGATTTTTATTATTTATGATACTTTTTGATTCAGCATATACTCAAAGCACTATAGTTAAAATGTGTAGTTCTTTCCTATTATTGAACTTGGGTTTTAAGGTAGTGTATTACTAAATATTTATTTAATTGAGAGAGAGAGAGAGAGAGAGAGAAAGAGAGAGAGAGAGATTGATTCTTATTCACTGGGTAACACCACAGCTGGGACGGGGCCAAGCTGCAGCCAGGAGCCGAGAACCTGATTTAGTTATCCCACATGGATGGCAGGGACCCAACCACCTGTTGCCTCTCAGGATTCACATGTAGTACGAACTTGGAATCAGGGGTGGAGATGGAACTTGAATATAGAGACTCCAGTACGGAATGTGGGAGACCCAAGTAGCATCTTACCACTAAGCCAAATGCCTACCCAAGTGTAGCAGACTTAAAGCAATGTTAAAGATATACACAGTACTTTATAGCAGTATAAAATGCCTTATGAGGGGCTGGCATTGTGGTAATGTGGTAATGTGCCAGTGGTAAGGCTACTGTCTGTGACACCAGCATCACATAGGGGCACCACTTGGCATCCCAGCTGCTGCACTTCCCATCTGGCTCCTTGGTAATGGCCTGTGAATACAAGTGTTCATGGCTGGCACCATGGTTCACTAGGTTAATCCTCCACCTGCAGCGCCGGTATTCTGGGTTCTAGTCCTGGTTGGGGTGCCGGTTCTCTCCCGGTTGCTCCTCTTCCAGTCCAGCTCTCTGCTGTGGCCTGGGAAGGCAGTGGAGGATGGCTCAAGTGCTTGGGCCCTGCACCCACATGGAAGACCAGGAAGAAGCACCTGGCTCCTGGCTTTGGATGGGCACAGCACCGGCTGCAGCGGCCATTTGGGGGGTGAACCAATGGAAGGAAAACCTTACTCTCTGTCTCTCTCTCTCTTGTCTCTCTCTCTCCCCATATAACTCTGCCTGTCAAAAAAGAAAACAAGTATTCAAATCCTTGCCACACACGTGGTAGACCCAGATAAAGCTCCTAGTTTCTGGCTTTGGCCTGACCCAGTACTGGCTGTTGTGGTCATATTGGAAGTGAATGAGGGAATCAAAGGTCTCTCTCTCTCTCTCTCTCTCTCTCTCTCTCTCTCTCTCTCTTTCTCTCTCTCTAAATCTTATTTAATAAATAAATAAAAGATTTTTAAAAGGGCTTATGAAAATAAAAAATGATTATGAATTATAGAATGGGAAATAGGCATGGACTCAGGGAAAATCTCATCTTCATGATTACTGCAATATGGGGTCATGTTCTTAACAGAAAATTTTATCTCACATAAACAGCAAACCAGAAAAAATATGAATGGTTTAGGTTATACGATTTTTCTGTAAAAGTCACTTTAGGAAAAAAAATGTGGTTAGCAGGGATAGCGTATACATTTTACTGTCAAAATATTGGAGTCAATTAAACTAAATCTAGAAGTTTTTCTTCTCACTAATGCCAGACAATCCAATAAAATGATTTTAAAACCTTACAACTATTTATTTTAAACATTTGTTTTATTTTATAGGGAAATAGTGTGGATCTATTTAATTAGTTTAATGACAGTTCTAAATTTATACTGTAGCAGCAGATTGATATACTAACTTGAATAGTTAGTCATTTTATATTTAAAAATGCTTATTTAAAAGTGAACAACCTCAACAAAAGGTTTGTGTGAAATTGCCTAAAAATTTCTGTATTCCTTAAATCTGCAGGATTATTGATTTTAGTCTCTCACTTAAGCCACAAAGTAACTTGAGAGAGGAAATCAGGGATATGTTTTTGACTTATGGTCCCTGTTTCGTCAAGATAATGGTAATGCAATCACTGTAATGCATACGCCTAGCACTAGCTGATAGATTAGTCTCCAGAAAACAGAATATTAAAGACATATATTTTTATTTCCTACAAGTAATGCACAAAATGATTCTCTGTGGTGGCAAAAGTTGCCAACTTCGCTTTTTGTCTTAAAAAACAATATTAAACAATGGACCTAACATGGTATTTTTAAATATTAATGCATCTATCAAATGATAAAATTTGCTGCCAAAGATCATCCAAGAGATTAGCCAACTTGATTATAAACTAAAACATAGCATATGAAATACATTTAAAACCGTTATGTAAAAAATGTTTAATTGTTTACCAGTGGGGCCTATGTTGTCTCATAGTGGGTAAAGCTGCTGCCTGTAAAGCAGGCATCCTATCTGGGCACTGGTTCATGTACTAGCTGCTCCACTTCAAATTCAGCTCTCTGTTAATGGCCTGGGAAAATCAGCAAAAGACAGCAAAAGTGTTTGTGCTCCTGTCACTCACGTGGAAGACCAGGATGAATCTCCAGACTCTTGACTCAGGCCTGGCTCAGCACTGGCTATTGCAGTCCTCTGGGCAGTGAACCAGCAAGAGGAAGATCCTTCTCTATCTCTTTCCCTGTCTCTACAACCATGACTTTCAAAATAATTAAATAATAAAAAAGTTGACCATTGCGGGCCAGGGCCGTGGCTCACTTGGTTAATCCTCTACCTGCTGTGGCACCAGCATCCCATATGGGCACCGGGTTCTAGTCCCGGTGACTCCTCTTCCAGTCCAGCTCTCTGCTGTGGCCCGGGAAGGCAGTGGAGGATGGCCCAAGTGCTTGGGCCCCTGCACCCACGTGGGAGACCAGGAGGAAGCACCTGGCTCCTGGCTTTGGATCGTCGTAGCTCCGGCCATGGCGGCTATTTGGGGAGGAGGGGTGAACCAACGGAAGGAAGACCTTTCTCTCTGTTTCTCTCTCTCTCAATGTCTAACTCTACCTGTCAAATAAAAAAAAAAAGTTTAGAAAAAAAAAGTTGACCATTGAAATCAGAAATACCTCATAATTATTTAATACTTGTAGCTCTAATATTTGTAAACTCATTAAATGCCCATCATATAACTCAATCTTCTCATTAGAAATCCCTAATGATAATCTCCCACTTAAAGAAGGACTGACTACAACTTAAAGGTGTGCCAGAAACTGTTGTCTTTCTGTATATTTTAGAGCACAATGTAAGGATAGAATAAATGCTACCATTTAGGGATTTGTGATTTCCACTTAGCTATTTTCAATCAGTGCTTTGTTATGTGATTGGGATTTACTGGGCTAACTCATATTGATTCTCTTTATCTTCTAAGTATAGATAAATTAAGCTTTCCCCATTCCTTTATTGCTAGTCAGAGACATATGATGAACTAGGGCAGTGGCTTTTGAGTGGAAATGGAATCGTCATTGTAGGCTGCAGCATTTAATTACAATCATTTATTTTTCTGTCACAACAATGCTAAAATTGTGTGTTAAAATGAAGTTAGCAGGAGATCAAAATCTTGTGGATGTTGATCTCTGTTTCCTGGACAGATACCTTTGATAATCTTTCTCATCCATAGTGAATAAAGCATTAGAAATAAATAAATTTCTAAGTTTTGTTACTAAAATTCTGGTACTTTTGCAGCACTGTCTCATAGTTTTTAATACTGCAAATGAACTGAGAATCTAGGAAATCAGGTATAATGAAGTCCACTTAGAAACTGGACTCAGAGTTGGTATAGTTGAAGAGCACTGTCCAATACTGTTCTTTGAAAGTAAGAAAAAAAAAAGTCTGGTTTTCCCTTACTTATTCTGTTATTTGACATGTGTAACTGACTTTAGTAGTCTGGAAATATTGATAAAGGGTATAATTAGAAAGACTTCTTTAAGCTGGCGCCGTGGTTCAATAGGCTAATCCTCTGCCTGCGGCGCCGACACAGCAGGTTCTAGTCCTGGTCGGGGCAAGGGATTCTGTCCCGGTTGCCCCTCTTCCAGTCCAGCTCTCTGCTGTGGCCTGGGAAGGCAGTGGAGGATGGCCCAAGTGCTTGGGCCCTGCACCCACATGGGAGACCAGGAGAAGCACCTGGCTCCTGGCTTTGGATCAGCACGGTGCGCCAGCCTCAGCGGCCAATGGAGGGTGAACCAATGGTAAAAGGAAGACCTTTCTCTCTGTCTCTCTCTCTCACTGTCCACTCTGTCCAAAAAAAAAAAAAAAAAAAAAAAAAAAAAAGAAAAAAAGAAAGAAAGACTTCTTTAAAGTGGTCAATATTAGTTGTCATAACTAAGAGCTGAAAGAATTTCTTTGAGATAAAGTGTGTTAACACTACAAGAAATTATCTTGGTACCCATTACTGGATCAAATACATAACTCAGTTTTTTTTTCTTCATATATAAGATTTCACTTTTGCGAAATAGTAGTTTCAGAATGTGCATACATACATATATATATGTACATATATATGAATGTAGAGTGAGCAGATATTAGCTTAATATTAAGTAAGGGTTAGAAGTGTTGATTTAATGGTAGAAATTTTACTGTGCTGGTTTTACACACAATGAGGTAGGAGACTGGGCAATGTTCAAAGTGATACAGAGACAACAATACAACTTCTTTGTGTGTTCTCAGATACGGTAAGCAGAGCAGATCAAAAAACTGTTTCAATGATTCACTGAAGCTGAAGTTCAGATAAAATCACAGCAGCAGCCCACACATCTGGAAATTGAACCATTGATAGTGAGGCATATTTCTCTCTGAGGAAAAGGTCCAGGAAGAACATGAATCTGAGAGGGAGATTATCCAATAACACCACTGACAGTGAACAGTGACTTTGAAAGAGATCAAAGGAATGTGGTGTTTCTGCAAATGCTTTGGTCATACAATAGCCATAACAGGTTATTGTCCCAAGTTGCTTAATTCAACTGTGATCTTGGGCTAAATCTTTATTTTGGGGTCATCTTCTCAGCAGCAGAATGAAAACTGACCTTCAAATTCTCTTTCATAATAAATATTTCATTCTACTCCATAGCTGTGGCAGTGTCTGGTGTCAGTCTCCAGAACAGAGACTGTTCTGTGCTTTATGTTTGTACTCTAGATATGCTGAAAGAAAGCACATGTCTCCACAAAGCTGAGTGAGAAAGGCTCTGTCCTTCAGCCACTCATAGGTTCACGCTCTACAGAATTCAGCCCCAGTAATCATGGTGAGGCTTCAGATTCAATACTGTATTTTTGGATTGAAATAGTCACTGCCTAAAAAAGTGTTGGGGGCACTGTTGTTTAAGGTGAAAGGCCTTTTATAATCACCCACTAAAGAACAGATGGACTTTTAATGGACTTACTGCCCCAATAAGCATTTTTCCCAGGCACTTAAAATCCAAATAGGCAGATAAAAGATGCAACTAATTAAAACACATAAACCTTATAATGCTCCTGAGCTGCTGAGCTTGTTCATGGAGATGAGAAGGTCCTAAACAGTGCAGTAAATTAATTGGAGACAGAAGGCCTTATTTCTAAACTCTAGCTAATAACAATAACTCAATTTAATGACTTCCTGTGTAACCTTGGACCACCACTGAAGTGTTTGGAACTTCAGGATTCTCATCATCTATAAAACAAAGGGATGTGGTCTTTGGACAAGATGAACATTAAGTTCCCACTAATTTAAAGAATTCATTGTTTCTAAAGTAGCTAAACACATTAGGCAAGAAATAGCATGGCATCTTATTGAAATTAAAGAAAATTTAGAGGAAAGTACTTTAATTTTTTATAAGAATTGCCTATCTGAAAGGTTCAGATAAAAAAAAAACTTTCAATTATATCAGATGCAAAAGAGGGATAAAAAGTGAAAAAAGTATTTCTTTACTCATAGATTGGAAAAATTAAATGTTTATACTTTTTTTTTTATTTCACAGGTAGAGTTATAGACAGTGAAAGAGAGAGAGAGAGAAAGAGAGAGGGAGAGAGAGAGAGAAAGGTCTTCCCTTCGTTGGTTCACTCCCCAAATGGGCACCACGGCCGGCGCTGCGCCGAACTGAAGCCAGGAGCCAGGTGCTTCTTCCTGGTATCCCATGCGGGTGCAGGGCCCAAGCACTTGGGCCATCCTCCACTGCCCTCCCAGGCCACAGCAGAGAGCTGGACTGGAAGAAGAGCAATGGCCCACTGTGTGGGCCCTAAATGTTTATGCTTTCTAAAGCAATATTCAGATCCAATACAATCCTTATCAAAATACAAATGGCATTCTTTACAGAATTAGGAAAAAAATCCTAAACTTCTTATGGAATCACAAAAAGACCCAGAATGGCTAAAGAAATCCTGATGGGGTGGGACAGGAGAAGAAATAAAACTGGATACATTACAATTTCTGATTTCAAAGTATATTACAAAGCTATAGTGATTATAACAGTATAGTGCTGGCATAAAAACTGACACATAGATTAGTGGAACTGAATGGAGACAGCCAACTGATTTTTGACAAAGGTGCCAAGAACATACATTGGACAAAGATAGCAATTTCAATAAATGGTGCTGGCAAAATTGATATATTTATGTGGAAGAATGAAATTAGATCTCTATCTCTGACCATATTAAAAAATCAGCAAGGGCCAGGAGACTCGATGGACAGAGAGACACAGGGATAACTAGGAAAGAGCACACTTAAGGAACAGCATATAAATCCGACAGAGTCATACAGAATCCACTCCTTAATAATAAGGATACATCGAAGCTTCTGGACCACAGGTAACATGACAAAGTGAGAGAGGACAAAGCAAACAGCAAGCAAATGTCTGGGCCAAGAATGGCCACTGCAAGGCTCCTAACATACAGGCACAAGTTGCAAGTCCCCAAGAAATAAAACTAAAACAAAAACCACAAGTGAAAGCTATGTGGGTCACTGGAATGCAAACTCCAAGAATACAGGTGGTATTTGCATGGTTTTCCAGACTGCTGTATCCTGAGCACCTAGTAGGTGCTAAAGAAGCACTTGTGAAATGAACATATAGGTAGATTTCGAGGCAGATGGACATGGAAGTCAACCAAGGTGAAGGAGTCAGGTTTTCGTCTACATTCATGTCCAAAGGACTGGGTTAAAATGACAGTGTTGGCACAGTTCACCACAAGCAAGAGAAATGGGCTTTCAGCAAAAGCTCTTCTTCATAACATGTTTTTTGATTGTTTGTTTTCCCTCTAAGACTTTGGTATGGCTTCTAGTCCACGGAAGAATTTGGTGACTTGGCGATAGTAGACTGCACTGTGGGTGGTGGCATGAATGACAGAACATGATGGGCAAGACATTTTAGTTTGATATTTGGCAATGAAGGAAGGACACATTGGAATCCCACATTGGATGCCATTCCTCATAAGACTACTGGATCACTACCAGGAAACTTGCCAATTGCACAGTGACTTGAATAGTCTCCCTGTAAACCTTAATGACAGGGTTAGTCAGGCTCCGTGTGACTGGGTCAGCTTCTGGGACTTTGCCAACCCAATGAGGCTCCTAGCCACCTGTAGCTGACCAAGCAGATCTCGGGGGGCTTTTGGCGAATTCTAAACTAGTTCCACCCAGGGATAAAGGAGCTGACCTTTGAAAATCCTTTCTTAAGTAGTGATTTTTCCAAGACACCATTTGAGTCATAATATTACATACACCTTGGAGGCTGCCCTTTGTATGGTGGACACCATCAAAACTGGATATACTGAGTCCTAGAAGCCAGAGTTGAAGGACATGCTCAAATGCCTTCCTGGACACCCAATTATTTTCTTTTTTTAAACTTTTATTTAATAAATATAAAATTCCAAAGTATAGCTTATGGATTACAATGGCTTCCCCCCCATAACTTCCCTCCCACCTGCAATCCTCCCATCTCCCGCTCCCTCTCCCATTTCATTCGCATCAAGACTCATTTTCAGTTATCTTTATATACAGAAGATCAATTTAGTATATATTAAGGAAAGCTTTCAACAGTTTACACCCATACAAAAACACAAAGTATAAAATACTGTTTGAGTACTAGTTATAGCATTAAATCACAATGTACAACACATTAAGGACAGAGATCCTACATGAGGAGTAAGTGCACAGTGACTCCTGTTGTTAACTTAGCAAATCGACACTCTTGCTTATGGTGTCAGTAATCACCCTAGGCTCTTGTCATGAGTTGCCAAGGCTATGGAAGCATTTTGAGTTCGCTGGCTCCGATCTTATTTAGACAAGGTCATAGTCAAAATGGAAATTCTCTCCTCCCTTCAGAAAAAGATAGCTCCTTCTTTGATGATCCATTCTTTCCACTAGGATCTCACTCACAGAGATCTTTCATTTAGGACTTTTTTTTTTTTTGCCAGAGGGATATTCAATTATTATCAATTATTAACAGAAAATCCTTAGACCCTGGCATAAAATTTAGATAGTTTTCTCATAGCAGAAGCCATAGGACCTAGCAAATTGTTCAATCCTTAATAAATATTAGTAATTAATAAAAATGACAGTTATTATTGTTTCAAATATAATACTGAGGAGCATTTTCATCTATAAGTTGTCCAACGTGGTCAGCATTCTTGGTCGTGAGTTATTATTGTAACAAAATAGTATTTAAATTTATTATTTCCCACATTCTTTCTTAGAGGAAAATCACACATTAATTTCTTGAAACAATGAAACATATGCAAGCTTTTTGTAGTATTATAAAAAAACAACATCAATTAGTGACAGAAATGAAAAATCAGAACTGAACACAGGGAGAGAAGATGGAATAAAAATATGGTAAGATGCCCAGATAAATCTCAATTTATGATTGTAAGAACGGACTGACAATTAGATTCCTGAATCCCTTCTTTGAGTTGATCAGTTTTATTTTCTCATGAACATCTCAGAGGCATGTGGGGGAGGATGTGAATAGGTTGGTTTTGCTCTCTAGAGTGAGATGGTTGAGTTATTTAGGAGGACTGAATGAATTAAATGTTTATAAATGCAGAGAACACAAGTAAGTGATTTGAAACCATGTAATTGCAAATTTGGATAAAAGGGGTTCCTAATATCTACAGAAGGAAAATAATTAGCAAATGCATGGGGGTCACTCATAATTCTGACTAATCCTTTGTTCCTTTTAAGATACGCTCACAGTGGGTTTACCGTGTATGTGTTCCATTGTAGATGCATGGTGCTTGAATTTATGAAGCAAGAAGGAACATGACAGAATAAATGTGATAGAACATTCTTAGTATTGGGAGGATTTCCAAAGTAGCAAAGAGTGATTGCTGACTGCCTCTGCCGTTCATACACAGTTGAATGGTTCCTTGGCACTCACTATTCCACACCACTGCTGTTTGGGCCTTTGCCCAAAACTTTATTAAAATCTTTCACAGACCAACACTCTAAAGGACTTCCAATACAGGGTAAGTCATTTGAGCTCTTCATCCAGTTCAGGAAATCTTAATAGTTTTGAGCTCTTTTGCTTGGTGAATCTCATAGATGGATCACTGTTTCAGGTTCTACAACAACACATTCCACAGGCCAGCCATCTCATTCCTAAAGGTGGTCTGGATGTTACACTTGATTGTTCTTTTATTTCCTTTTTCTATTGCTAAGAGGATATTTCATCTTAAGATTTATTTCTGATAGCACAATTGAATTTGGGGTATTATGTCATATAGACTGCTGATATTTTGTGAGCTTGAACAAGTAATAATTTAACATTGGGTTAACGCCCTGGCCTGAAGTGCTGGCATCCCATATGGGCACAGGTTCAAGACCCGACCACTCCACTTCCAATCCAGCTCTCTGTTATGGCCTGGGAAAGCAGTAGAAGATTGCCCAAGTGCTTGGGCCCCTGCACCCATGTGGGAGACCTAGAAGAAGATACTGCCTGCTGGCTTCTGATCAGTGCAGCTCCGGCCATTGTGGCCATTTGGAGAGTGAGCCGACGGATGGAAGACTTCTCTTTCTCTCTCTTTCTCTCTCTCTGCCTCTCCTCTCTCTGTGTAACTCTGACTTTCAAATAAATCAATAAATCTTTTAAAAAAATAAAGTAACATGTTAAAGTTCATGTGATTTAGATACATACTTCTAAAAGTATCTCACTGCCAATGTTTGTTACCCAGAATACTAGATGTCTGCCTAAACATCTGCCACATAACAGTAGTACTAATATTGATATCAATGATTAACTGATCTTCATATTCCAAGTGCTGGTGAATGAACTCTCCTAACACAGACAGTTAAATCTGTGGTGGATACTGTTACTATGGCCACTATATACATTTGAAAACAGAATTACAGAGCATGGTAGTTCAGGGTTAGTTGACATTTCCGGGATTTGAATCCAGACTTCTTGATTAAAGATCCCAGTATCTAAACCACTATGTAATGGGGATCATTTCATTTTGTCCAGTCACCATTATGGATGCTTTCACATGACAATTATTTATCATATAATTTGCACAATGGGGAACCAGGCTCAATCATTAACATAATCAACCTATATACAAACAACAAAATTGCAGGGTTTTTTTCAAAAAACAGTTCAGTCGGACGGCACCGCAGCTCGCTAGGCTAATCCTCCACCTGTGTTGCCGGCACACCGGGTTCTAGTCCCAGTTGGGGCGCCGGATTCTGTCCCGGTTGCTCCTCTTCCTGTCCAGCTCTCTGCTGTGGCCTGGGAATGCAGTGGAGGATGGCCCAGGTCCTTGGGCCCTGCACCCGCATGGGAGACCCAGAGGAAGTACCTGGCTCCTGGCTGTGAATCCGCACAGTGTGCCGGCCCCAACACGCTGGCCATAGTGGCCACTTGGGGGCTGAACCAACGGAAAAAAAAGGAAGGCCTTTCTCTCTGTCTCTCTCTCTCTCACTGTCTAACTCTGCCTGTCAAAAAAAAAAATCTCTTAAACTTCAAAAGATCTAGTACTATAGCTTTAAAAAATCAAGACATTCTTGATTAGGCTTCCTTCATTAAAAGAGTTTCTAAATCTGACATTAAAATGAGAGAAATCAACTTAAAAAAAAAAACAGTTGAGTACTATATATAAAAACAAAAACTTTTTTTCTCTTCATTTCATGTTGTAATTATTACCCATACTACACAAAGGTACATACACACACAAACATATACAGAATACTTTTGAAGAGAAAATATGAGCTTTAAATTACTATTGATTTGGAGCTTACTGATTTTTCCTTTACCCTTGAATATTTCAGTGTTTATTTTCTATGAACAAGGAGATTACTTTACACAGACATTTATCAGCAAACCAGATTAATAGACAAAATATAATACAGACAAAATATTATTATCTAACCAATAGTCCATATTCACATTTCAATAATTGTCTAAATAATGTTGTTCTACTCTAAAGTGTACTATTTTTCACTGTGAATTGAAATAATTTGTGGGTAAATTCTTTTATATCATATAAATATATTTTCTTCATCAAATTTTTATCTAATAATGTTAGCATCATTTTGTATTTCTCAAATTTAATCACTGCTTTTTTACTTCCTACTTAGAATTTTACGTTAAGGAGTACTCTAGTCTTCTTCACTTTTGAGAAATATATTTAAAATGTTGTACTATCGGCCGGTGCCGTGGCTCAACAGGCTAATCCTCTGCCTTGCAGCGCTAGCACACCGGGTTCTAGTCCCAGTTGGGGCACCAGATTCTGTCCTGGTTGCCCCCCTTCCAGGCCAGCTCTCTGCTATGGCCCGGGAGTGCAGTGGAGAATGGCCCAAGTGCTTGGGCCTTGCACCCCATGGGAGACCAGGAGGAAGCACCTGGCTCCTGCCTTGGGATCAGCGCGGTGCGCCGGCCGCGGCGGCCATTGGAGGGTGAACCAATGGCAAAAAGGAAGATCTTTGTCTCTATTTCTCTCTCTCTGTCACAGTCCACTCTGTCTGTCAAAAATTAAAAAGAAAAAAAATGTTGTACTATCTTAAATTGATATCAAAATCCTCTAGTGTTACATTTTAGGAATTGATTTTTAAAATAATATTATTCTAAGGTAATTTCTATCTTTGCATTTTCATGAACGTATTTTTTAAAAATAACTCTTTAAATACCTGGTTATCCTTCAATGTCCAATCAGATTAAAGCAGTAGGTCCACAAGCATCTGGTAGGAAGATCTGTATATGTGGAGATGGCTCATTGAATCATGAGTCTCACCTCAGTGTGAACGGATCTTTTAAACAGAATTTGAGGTTTTTTACTCTTTTTTTTTTGGACAGGCAGAGTGGACAGTGAGAGAGACAGCAGGGAGAACGGTCTTCCTTTACCATTGGTTCACCCTCCAATGGCTGCTGCAGCCTGCGTGCTGCAGCCGGTGCACCACGCTGATCCGAAGGCAGGAGCCAGGTGCTTCCTCCTGGTCTCCCATGGGGTGCAGGGCCCAAGCACTTGGGCCATCCTCCACTGCACTCCCGGGCCACAGCAGAGAGCTGGCCTGGAAGAGGAGTAACCGGGATAGAATCCGGTGCCCCGACCGGGACTAGAACCCAGTGTGCCGGCGCCGCAAGGTGGAGGATTAGCCTAGTGAGCCATGGCACCGGCGGTTTTTTACTCTTCTACAAGGAAGTTTCCTCAGAGAAATCCTCCAATTTTTTGCCCACAGTGTAAAAGCACCCAACCAGGGTGGTAGAAGGCCAGCAGCACTGGAGGCTGAAACATCTGCATTTAAAGTACTACCAATCACTGCATCTCCAGGTGTCCTTAAGTATACTTGGTCCTTGACCTTAGCTGTTAAAGACATCTCCTATCCAGAGTTCTCCGTGATTTGACATCTCCAGCTAACAGACCTATTTACTTCTGAAGAACTCGAGCAAAGGCGATTGCCTATCTTATTGGACTTGGAAGCATCTCCTGGAAGTTAACTGCCACCTACAAGAAAACTTCATCTAATCTCTTGTTCTTAGGAAGAAAACACACATACCCAGCCCTCAAAGGTAACTTGTACCTTCAATTCTTTCAGTTAAGTGGAGAGAGCCCTTGTGCTCTTTACTCAGTTTTTTTTTTTTTTTCAATATTTGTTTGACAGGTAGAGATACAAACAGTGAGAGAGAGAAACAGAGAGAATGGTCTTCCCTCCATTGGTTCACCCCCCAAATGGCTGCAACAGCAGGAGCTGTGCCAATCTGAAGCCAGGAGCCAGGTGCTTCTTCCTGGTCTCCCATGTGGGTGTAGGGGCCAAGCACCTGGGCCATCTTCTACTGCTTTCCCAGGGCATAGCAGAGAGCTGGACTAGAAGAGGAGCAACAGGGACTAGAACCCAGTGCCCATATGGGAGGCTGGCACCGCAGGAGGAGGATTAACCAAGTGAGCCACAGTACTGGCCTCCTTCAATTCTTGATACTTCCCATGGCTCTGTAGCACAAAAGATGATGTTTTTATTGGCATCCCCCAGGCTGTCATGCTCTGGATATTTCATATATATGGTCAACTATCTGTCATCCATTCTTTTTTTTTTTTTTTGACAGGCACAGTGGACAGTGAGAGAGAGAGAGAGACAAAGATCTTCCTTTTGCCGTTGGTTCACCCTCCAATGGCAGCTGCAGCCGGCGCGCTGCGGCCGGCTCATCACGCTGATTCAAAGCCAGGAGCCAAGTGCTTCTCCTGGTCTCCCATGCGGGTGCAGGGCCCAAGCACTTGGGCCATCCTCCACTGCACTCCTGGGCCACAGCAGAGAGCTGGCCTGGAAGAGGAGCAACCAGGACAGGATCCGGCGCCCCGACTGGGACTAAAACCCGGTGTGCCGGCACCACAAGGTGGAGGATTACCCTATTGAGCCGCGGCGCTGGCCTTGTCATACTTTCTATATATCAAAATTAATATCTTAGTGTACTGTCATGCTATTGTCTTTGTCTTTTGCTCAAATACTTTTTTTAATTTTCTTTTTTTTTCTTTTTTTTATTTAGTAAATATAAATTTCCAAAGTACAGTTTATGGATTACATTGGCTCCCCCCCCCATAATTTCCCTCCCACTTGCACCCCTCCTATCTCCCACTCCCTCTCCCATTCCATTCACATCAAGATTCATTTTCAATTCTCTTTATATACAGAAGATCGATTCAGTATATATTAGGTAAAGATTTCATCAGTTTGTACCCACGCAGAAACACAAAGTGTAAAAATACTGTTTCAGTACTAGTTATAGCATTACTTCACATTGGACAACACATTAAGGACAGATCCCAAATGGGATGTAAGTACACAGTGACTGCTGATGTTGACTTAACAATTTGACACTCTTGTTTATGGCGTCAGTAATCTCCCTAGGCTAGAGTCATGAGTTGCCAAGGCTATGGAAGCCTTTTGAGTTCGCAGACTTCGATCTTATTCTGACAGGGTCATAGTCAAAGTGGAAGTTCTCTCCTCCCTTCAGAGAAAGGTACCTCCTTCTTTGATGGCCCATTCCCATTCTTTCCACTGGGATCTCACTCGCAGAGATCTTTCATTTAGGTCTTCTTCTTCTTCTTCTTCTTTTTTTTTTTTTTTTTTTTTTTTTTTTGCCAGAGTGTCTTGGCTTTCCATGCCTACAATACTCTCATGGGCTCTTCAGTCAGATCCGAATGCCTTAAGGGCTGATTCTGAGGCCAGAGTGCTGTTTAGGACATCTGCCATTCTATGAGTCTGCTGTGTATCCCACTTCCCATGTTGGATCCTTCTCTCCCTTTTTGATTCTATCAGTTAGTATTAGCAGACACTAGTCTTGTTTGTGTGATCCCTTTGACTCTTAGACCTATCAGTGTGATCAGTTGTGAACTGACATTGATCACTTGGACTAGTGAGATGGCATTGGTACATGCCACCTTGATGGGATTGTATTGGAATCCTCTGGTACGTTTCTAACTCCACCATTTGGGGCAAGTCCGATTTGCTCAAATACTTTTAAAAAAACTTAATTTCTGGTGCTGGTGTCGTGGAACAGTGAGTTAATCTATTCCCTTCAATGCTGGCACCCCATATCCATCTGCTGGTTGGAGTTCCAGCTGCTGTGCTTCCTGTGAAGCTCCCATTAATGTGCCTGGGAAGACATCAGAGAATGACTCCAGTGCTTGGGCCCCTGACACTCAACTGGGTGACCAGAATGGAGTTCAGGATCCTGCCTTCAGTCTGGATGAGCTCTGGCCATTGCTGACATTTGAGGGAATGAACCAAAGCAGCAAACAGGAGACCTCTGTCTCTTGCCTCTCTCTATCACTATGACTTTCAAATAAATATTTTTTAAAAATAATTTAGTTTAAAGTGGAGTTACAGAAATGTATGGTGCCAATTCACCCATCATAACTGAAAATCTTCACTTATTTCCCAACAACATGTTTTCTATTTTATGCACCCTATTGAAAGCAGTCTTAAGGAATCACCAAATAATAATTCTTTTGACCAATCCAGTGACCCTGAAGACCATACACAAATTTTTTTTTAAAAAATTATTTATTTGAAAGGTAGAGTTACAGAGACAGAGGGAGAGATAGAATGAGAGGGAGAGAGAGAGAGAGAGAGAGAGAGAGAGAGATCAATCTGCCATCGGCTGGCTCACTCCCCAGATGGCCACAATGGCCAAGTATGGACCAGGCTGGAGTCAGGATGTGGGTGGCATTGGGCCCCCTTCTGATGCTGCTATCCCAGGCAAAATTATCAGAGAGCTGGATTGAAAGTAGAACAGCCAGTACTTGAACCGGTGCCCATTTGCTAACCTGCTACACTGCAATGCCATACCCCCTACCCACAATTTTCTAAAAATTATACCCTCTTGACTTTTTGTGACTCTTCTCTTTTTAAAAGACTTCCCGATCTATCACTTTGTTAATCCCAGCTGCACTTGAGTTTCTCTTTCTGTCAAATTTTGACATTCCCATGAGATTCTGATTTTTACATCATCCTAATTTCACTTTATATCTTGGAACAATCCAATTTGATTCTTTTAATTACAATTTGTATCTCAGTGACCTTCAAATCTGATCTCAATCCATGACTGATTTCCTCAGCTTTAGATGCCTATACCTCCTTTTGTGCCAGATATTTGAATCCTGCTGAATAACTCATTTGTTGTCCCCATAAGCACCTCAAATTGAAGCTAATAATGGACTCCTAATCACCAATACTATTCGTGTCCCTCCTCATGGATGTTGCTATTCAATAGATATCACTACTCCTTGATTGAAGTTTTAAGAAAAAGAAACTAATCAAAAAAGCTTCCCTTTTAATTACTGATAATATTCACAAAATTAACTGCAATATTATCTTTGATTATTTTATAATTTAATACTTTAGTTTAAGGCCATCTCCTTTACCCTAGTTTGTAGGTTTATCTGGCACTCTTTTTTCTTTTTTTAAATTTATTTGACAGGTAGAGTTATAGACACTGAGAGAGAGAAACAGAGAGAAAGGTCTTCCTTCCATTGGTTCACCCCCCAAATGGCCACTATGGCTGGCGCTGTGCTGATCCGAAGCCAGAAGCCAGGTGCTTCCTCCTGGTCTCCCATGCGGGTGCAGGGCCCAAGCACTTGGGCCATCCTCCACTGCCCTCTAAGCCACAGAAGAGAGCTGACCTGGAAGAGAAGCAGCCGGGGCTAGAATCCAGCACCCATATGGGATGCCGGCACCGCAGGCAGAGGATTAACCAAGCGAGCCACGGTGCCGGTCCCTATCTGGCACTCTTTCTCTTCAAATCTATTTCGATTATCACTTTCAGAATGGGTTGTCTTAAACTTAAATTTGAAAACTTTACTGTCTTATCATGATACCTTCAGTGCTTCCCACTACCTATAATTTAAAAACCACACTTCCAAAAGTAGCATGGGCAAGCCACCATTACTAGTGAAAAGCCGAGAGAGTCTCTGGTTCTAGACTCTCTTCCCTCATCTCCACAGAATGGAATGACTAATTTTTTTTTTTCTTTTTCTCTCATTTAATCTTTTCTATGTGTTATCAAATAATTTCTTCACCTGTATTTGTCATGATGGTTTATGTTCCATGAAGATAGAAATAATGTCTTATTTTTGAAGCTAAGGTGGTGTCTAAGAATGGAATATAGTGCAAGGAAAAGAGTAGGCTGGGCTGGCGCCGTGGCTCAACAGGCTAATCCTCCGCCTAGCGGCACCGGCACACAGGGTTCTAGTCCTGGTCGGGGCAAGGGATTCTGTCCCGGTTGCTCCTCTTCCAGTCCAGCTCTCTGCTGTGGCCCAGGAGTGCAGTGGAGGATGTCCCAAGTGCTAGGGGCCCTGCACCCACATGGGAGACCAGGAGAATCACCTGGCTCCTGCCTTCGGATCAGCGCGGTGCGCCTGCTGCAGCGCACCAGCCGCGACGGCCATTGGAGGGTGAACCAACGGTAAAGGAAGACCTTTCTCTCTGTCTCTCTCTCTCACTATCCACTCTGCCTGTCAAAAAAAAAAAAAAGAGTAGGCAAGCAACTTTGTTGAATGGTCAAAATTTCTTTCTAAACCATTGTATTTTTTTGTTTGTTATCTTTTTACTCTTCTACAAATAATTTTTCTTGCCTGTTTTCCAGTAGAGAATTCCTTTTTGTAAATATACATATTTTAACTGCGATAGAAAATGCTGGTATACTCTAACACACTGTGATGTTATTAGTTGAATGCCAATTTACCTAAGGGTAATTCTACTTTAGAACTTTAGTTACAAGACACTAATTCAACACCCTGGCTCTCTAGTATCATATTACTTAATTAAAGAAATAGTAGCTAATGAAAATGAAAGCCCTCCCTGGAAAGTTCTAAGAATATGGTGTATGCTATTTGTAATAAAAATTGCCTTCCTAAAGCTCATAAGCAAATAAGCAATTCTGGATATCAGTTATGAATGTAGATTTTTCTTTCTCCAGAAGAGCAAAAGGGCAGAATCTAGCCCAGAAGATAGGAGTAAAAAGTGAGGCTGGCCGGCGCCGCGGCTCACTAGGCTAATCCTCTGCCTTGCGGCGCCGGCACACCGGGTTCTAGTCCTGGTCGGGGCACCGATCCTGTCCCGGTTGCCCCTCTTCCAGGCCAGCTCTCTGCTGTGGCTAGGGAGTGCAGTGGAGGATGGCCCAAGTCCTTGGGCCCTGCACCCCATGGGAGACCAGGAGAAGCACCTGGCTCCTGCCATCGGAACAGCGCGGTGCGCCGGCCGCAGCGCGCTACCGCGGCGGCCATTGGAGGGTGAACCAACGGCAAAAGGAAGACCTTTCTCTCTGTCTCTCTCTCTCACTATCCACTCTGCCTGTCAAAAAAAAAAAAAAGTGAGGCTAAAAATCTTGACTCATTTCTGATTTTACATTAACATGCCTTTAACTGTGAGTTCATGAACAGGAAATATATATAAGACTATTTTCTTTCCTTATACCTGATATTAGTTTTGAGATTATGGTCAAATTAATGAGCTTTCATTGTGTTTTTTATTGAAAGAAATCATAGTAAGAGCTTCAATTTAGTATAAGCAATGCTATTTGACTACTTGGGAAAATCACAAGGTAAAATTTATAACTAATGAGATCTATTTCCCAAACTAAAGCAATTGCAGGAATTTACATGAGTCACAGTGACAAGCTTTCTCTTGTGACCAATTCATAATGTAACTGTGCTGTAATCTATTCGAGATAAAACAATTTCCTAGGTTTTTAATTCTTCCCATATATTCTTAATTGCTTCCAGATGTAGCCAAGCTGATTCTGGATGAACCTTCACATAGAATTAAAGGGATGGGGTCCAACATAGCAGAATAATGACAGGATAATCTAACACATTCAAAATTAATACTTAAAAAGAGGAGAGAATGCACGCCTAAGTTGCAGCCATGGGGAATTCACAGCAAGAAGCCTAACAAAAACAATAGAGAAAGTCTAGGTCTGCACCAAAGGAACAAATACATAACAAAACGCAGCAGAAGCTTGGACCCCAGAGGAGGAAGTCAGCCCCAGCAAACCAGGTGAGAGAGGAATCTAAGAGCCCAAGGTGTTGTGGATAACAACTGGAGGGAAAGCTTGACAAACTGCTTTTGAAGATCCCTGGGACAGCAGAGGAGGAGAGAAAGAAAAATAAATGAATAAATACATACATAAATAAATAAGGAAGTAGTGCACCTCTCTCCCCTCCACCGACCCTGCTACAGCAGAAACCTGCAGCCAGCCATGTTTTTTCTTTTCTTTCTTTTTTTTTTTTTTTTTTTTTTTTTTTTAACACAAGCAGATAGCTGTTGCCTCCACCTCCCCTGGGCATGCCCCATATCCCAGCAATAGGCAGTGGTCACCTCGCCCCCACTCAAACAAGGAGGGCTACAACAATAAGAATCCCTTCCCCTCTGGCTGTACAGTGCCAGTTGCCTAGCAATGGGAGGGGAGGGGAAGCCCCACCTATGGGAATCTCTTTCCTGCCCACTACCACCAAGAAATGGCTCGGGGCTCTGTGTGCCTGCAATCCACAGACCTAACCAGAGGGAAAAACCACCCTGGGAGCTGAGTCTGAGAACACAGTGATTGCATAAGAGGACATGAAGTGAGGCCAGGCCCTGGACAACTACAGAGTGCTTCCCCGCACCCCCAAGCTTCTAGACTACCTATAGCAGCTCATTACAGAGGGAACTGTGCTCACAGGAAAGACTCCACAGATAAAAAGTGCATTTCATTAAGCAGTGCTAATGAGCACTGAGCTGAAAAGAGCACCCTGGCCACACCCAGCACAAACCTCTTGGTATTCACTGAAAGTATAGATGCCCCATTAAGTCACAGAGACACAAATCAAAGATAAAAGCCACCAGACAATTAAAAAAAAAACTGCATAAATACCAAAAAACAAAGTAAAAAATGTAAATAAGAATAAGCAAGAGGCTATCAGCCACCCCCCAGAGGAACACTAAAACATCTCAATATTAGAAGGTGAAGATGAAGAGATTGAGGAAATGCCAGAAAAAGAATTCAGAAAACTAATCATTGGATTACTTAGAAGAAATCAGAAGCAACTTAATGGACTAAAGAAAACACTATACATGATTTAAGTGAAAATTTTTCCCATGAAATTGAGATATTAAAGAGAAATAAGAATGAAATACTAGAAATGAAGAATTCAATAGATCAAATAAAAAATGCAGTGGGAAGTCTTAACAACAGAATAGATGAGGCAGGAAAAAGAATATATGAATTAGAAGACAAATCTGGAAATTTTACAGTCAGACCAAAAACAAGATGAAGAAATTAGAAAACTAAAAAACACTGAAGATCTACAAGATCTTCCATAACCACTTTTCAGCAATGGACAGGTCAACCAGAAAGGAAATCAGCAAGGAAACAACAGAATTCATTGACACTATAGACCAAATGGACCTAACAGACATCTACAGTTTTCCATCCTACAGCCACATAATACACATTCTTCACACCAGTATATGGAACTTTCTCAAGTACTGAACACATGCTAGGCAATAAAGCAAGTCCCAGCAAATGCAAAAAAATTGAAATCATACCATGCATCTTCTCAGACTACCATGCAATGAAGTTGGAAATTGGCAGTTCAGTAATCTTTAGAATATATGCAAACACATGGAGACTGAACAACATGCTCTTGAATGACCAGTGGGTCATTGGAGAAATCAAAAGAGAAATCAAAAAATTTCTGAAAACAAATAAAGATGACAATAAAATATATCAAAACTTATGGGATTCAGCAAAAGCAGTATTAAGAGGAAAGCTTATAGCAATTGGTGCCTATGTCAAAAAATTGGAAAGGCACCAAATGGGCTACCAATGCACCTCAAAGATCTAGAAAAACAACAGCAAACCAAACCCAAAACTAGTAGGAGCAAAGAAATAATTGAAATTAGAGAAGAAATCAACGAAATTGAAACAAAAAAACAATACAAAAGATTAGCAAAACAAAGAACTGGTTTTTGAAAAAATAAACAAAATTGACACACCATTGGCCCAACTAACCAAAAAAGGAGAGAGAAGACCCAAATTAACAAAATTAGAGAATAAAAAGGAAATATAACAACAGACATGACAGAAATGCAAAGAATTATCAGAAATTAGTACAGAGAGCTGTATGCCAACAAACTGGGAAACACAGAAGAAATGGACTCCAATTTTACTCACTTGAAAAATATATATAATCTAAATGTATTCTCTTTTTCAGGTTCATTGCAAATTTAGTAGCAACCATCTCATTTTTGTTAAAAGATTTCTTTATCTGAAAGTAAGAGTTACAGAGAGAGAAGGAGAGGCAGAGAGATAGAGATAGAAATAGAGATAGATAGAGAGAGAGAGCGCGCGCACGCGCTTCCATTTGCTGGTTCAATCCCCCAAGTGGCCTTAATGACCAGGTCTGATCTAAGGCAAAGTCAAGGAGTCAGGAGCTTTATGTGGATCTCCCAGGAATGTGGGTCTTCCACTGCTTTTTCTAGGCCATTAGCAGGAAGTTGGATTAGAAATTCAGCTGCCAGGACACCTGTATAGGATGCTGGTGTCCTAGGCAGCAGATTTACCACTATTACCACAATGCCAACCCCTCAAATTTCTTGAATGTAGCTTATGAACCAAAGAAAATTTCAAGTGTTTTTTAATCAACATTTAATTTTTAAATAAAAGTAGGAATATTCTTTTCCCTTTTTCAATTAGAAATATAATAGTCACTTTAATGTGTGAAGAACCTATAAGTAAGTCATACCTGATCTCTCAAATTGAACACAGCAGATATTTTGAACAGTTTACCATTTTGAATTAGTATATATCAAATGTGTTCAAAGATGCCCTGGCAGTATCCATATTTTTGCAGTACAGATAATCTTTCAACCTCTATTACTTTGAATTTCTGTGGGACTTTATTTCCTCTGTGTGTGTGTGTGTGTGTGTGTTAGGGAACAGAACCTACAAAAAAAGGTTATATTTGATGGTGGGAATGTGGGGACAGGAAAAAAAAATATCAAGCCATTGATATTGGTTTATAATTGTTTCCATATCCCCTTGCTTTCTGCTTTATAACTCATCACTAAAGAAGGAGACGAGATACTAGTTTCCTAGAGTTCCTTTAACAACCAAAAGCAAACTTGATAGCTTAGTACAACAGAAATTTATTCTATCAATTCTGAACTCTAGAAGTCTAAAATCAAGGTGTTGGCAGGTCTCCAAAGACCATTGGATAGATTCCTTTCTTGCTTCTTCCAGTGTGGGGTGGCTGCAGGCATTCCCTGATTTCTGGCTAAGCAACACCAATCTGTCTACAACTTTACATGGCCTTCTTCTTTGTTCCACATCTTCTCCTCATGCATTGTGTGAAGACATTTGCCATTGGACTTAAGGCCTTCCTGGATAAACCAAGATGATCTTACCTCAAAATTATAAACAATTATATCTGCATGGAACTTTTCTTTGCAAATGAAGTCATATTCACAGATCCTAAGGGTTAGGATATAGATGTATGTTCTGAGTAAGGATATTATTCGAACTACTATTAATCAAGTTGAGAACCCAAGTATATAGCCAGAGGAAAATATCAAATTCTCTATGTGTGTCCTTATCTCATTGCCTCTTTCATGGCTCTTTCTTTGCTTCATGTTCTCCACTTATATTTCTCATGTATTTTCACCTTATTATTTCTTCAAAATCTTTGAAACAGAAAGATGAGAGAGAATATTTTGATTGCATAAATGTTATCTTTTTGTTCTAATAAAATTCATACTATATTCAGCTTTTCAAAGAAGGAAAGGGGTTAAGAAAGTTCGAGTATGTATAACGAGCTAGACTAAGTAAGAAAGTGAAAATAAGACATAAATGAACTCATAGAGACTGATATGGGTTTATAATTTAGTTCAAAAATAGGTAAATATGTCAGCTCCTATGACAGATTTTTATTAGAGAGAAATTATGTGACTTCTAGAACTATCGAATAAGATAAAATGATTGCAAGAGAAGCAAAACAGACAATGAATCCTTAACAACACTCTTAACAAATGATTTGAAGAATTACAGAGAATTGAGTTCATAAATCAATACATTTCAATAATCATTGCCAAGTTTTATATATACAAATTTATCTTTTCCTATTTCTACAAATATTTTTTTAAAATGTTTATCTAAACTCTTACTTGGAAGGCAGAGAGAGACAGAAAGAGAGAGTGAGAGTGAGAGAGAGAGAGAGAGAAAGAGGGAGGGAGGGAGTAGAGGAGTGGGTGAGAGAGAAAGAAAGAGAAAAAGAGGGAGGGAAGGAGTGGGGGAAGGGGTAAGAGAGAGAAAGGGAGAGAGAGAGTGGGGAAGGGGGTGAGAGAGAAAGAGAGAAAGAAAGGGAGGGAGGGAGTGGGGGAGGGGGTGAGAGAGAAAGAGAGAGAGAAAAGGAGGAGAGAGTGGGGAAGGGGGTGAGAGAGAAAGAAAGGGAGGGAGGGAGTGGGGGAAGGGCTAAGAGAGAGGGAGAGAGAGAGAGAGAGAGAGAGAGAGAGAGAGTGCAAGTGAGCTATCATTCATCTGCTGGTTCACACCATAAAATCCTGCACCAGCAACAGCCAGGGCTGGGCAAAGCCAAAGCCAGGAGCCAAGAACTTCATTCAGATACCTCATATGCATGGCAGAGGCCTATCCACTTGATCATCAACTGTTCCCTCACAGGATGCAGTAGCAGGAAGCTGGATCAACTGGCACTTCGATACTATGGGTTGCAGGCATCCCAAATAGCTTCTCACTGAGTAACAATGCTCACTCCTCCAAAAATAATGTTTCATGGTCATTGTGTACTAGCTCCTTTTGAGTACACTGAGTCTATAATAAACACAAAGGAGCCATTATATTGTATCCTAGATATGTGTTTAATATACCAAATTTGCAAAGTCTCAATTTTCTGGTTTACACAATTCAGAGAAAATGACATGGATAGAAATACAAATGTAAAAAATCGAAACAAATATGGAATAAAATTCTAAGCTAGATTTTGTAAAAGTCAAATTATACTAAATGGAAAGTATTCTTGAATGGCTCAGAATGTCTGAAAACTACCTAGCTGACAGAGCTGAATCTTTTCTTTCTTTAGAATGGCTTCTCTTCATGTGAGTTTTGAAAAATTGAAAACAGTAATAATGGTGGTAAGGATCGGTAAGTTAAACCTTAAAATTGGAATATAATATGGTTATGTTCTCATACTGAAGTACAGAAGAATGCTATGATTAGTATAGATACCATTTCTCGCCACGGATGTTAGGTAAATTCAATTTTCAGAATTTATTGAAGCTATAACAATTTAAAGTATTTCTAAACAATTTTCATTCATGTTCTAAATTTTCATTAATATGATGGGTACCGTCAGCATAACCTTTAAGATTTTATCTTTTTTTCTCAAGTGATATACACATAAAAGTTGACATTTTCTAAAGAGAAGGTCCATTTCAGAGCAAAGGCTGTTGTATTTATTTTTTTTCCATCATTGCTTCTCTGTATTTCTTCAACTATTGTTATTATATAAAGTCGTGGCAATTTGCAACCCCACTATCTGTCTTGTCAACAAAATAAGAAACTGATTTCCCAATAAATATTTTTGCTATTTCTTTAATTCTTTTTCTATCTTTGGCCAGTTCTTTCTTTATATTTAATCAATCTTCTAAGGCCATAAATACTCTGTATCTTTACAACTGTAAGTGTAAATGTTCTGATTTCTACAGCATAGTCCTTTACAGGCATTTGCTATATTTTCTCTCTCTTCATTGACATCATATTGGTCTATAACAATTTATGAGCTATTTCAAAATAATTAGAATTATAAGATTCCCAACGCATAGTTATGATAAATTCCTGAGGGGACAGGATGCTGATTATTCTGATTTGATCATTACATATAGGATATGTGTATAGAATTATCATATCATACACATAAATTTCTATCAATTAAAAATTATTGTCAATCAAAAATACTAAAATATAAATATTTTATTTGAAAGTATTTCAAAGCCAGCTAACACAGCAATGACACAATTTGTTTTTTCCCTTACCTTTACTCACAGATAAGTCAGAGAATCACAACTGGTACACTCTGCAACTTGTGTTTACGGTCAAATCCTCCCCAGGAAGCATCCTGGATAAGATCCCACCATGTCAGGATCCTGAAAGGAGGTTGCTGTTGGTTGGCCTTAATTGCCTTTGCTCAAAGTTGTAGAAGTATGTGTGCCTATTATGCATACGTCCCCATTGCCCCTTTGAGGCAGTCATAATATCATTGCCCTATATCAATAATATCACAGGCTATATATTTTCTGAAAAATGTTTCCTTTTAAATATAAGTAATAAATTAGGAATAAATGTATCCATTAAGAGCTTTAGATAACCATTGAATGATAATAAATATATAAAAATCACAATGTGTATTTTTGGAAACATGTTTACATCTTAAAATAAGTAAAAAAATATTGCATAATTTTCTCTTTCAACATGGCTCACTGGAACCTCAACATTTTCCACTGTCTGCTGGAAAACAGCCTTTATTCTTTGTAAGATTCAGAGCTATTTTGGGATCTCAGTTATAAGGCACACGCTGAATCATTCGCTCTCTTTATGAAACTTGTGTTGGCCCAAAGCCAAATTTTTCACAGGCATTTCTATTAATCTTATTTTAGTTCTATCCTTGTAAAAGATCATGAATTATCTTAACAGAGTATCTGTTATGCAATAGTTAGTTACTGTTTTAGCTTGTGACTCCATAATGCACTTGAAGGAAGATACAAGAGTAAACAGTCTTGGTGAGTGAATCAGAGCATAAACTCTTGACTCAATCTGACCTGAGTTCAAATTTTCACCCTGGCAATCTGTAGCTATATAACTTTAAGAAACCTGTATGACTTATTCAGAGCCCCAGATAGTCAATTCTGAAAAAAAAAAAAAAAATTTGAAGGATGGAATCTCATTTTTTACAACATTTTGTACCTGAAGGTCATTATGTTATGTTAAATAAGTCAATCATGGGCCGGCGCCACGGCTCACTAGGCTAATCCTCTGCCTTGCGGCGCCGGCACAC
The DNA here is from genome assembly GCF_033115175.1 of Lepus europaeus. Taxonomy (NCBI): domain Eukaryota; kingdom Metazoa; phylum Chordata; class Mammalia; order Lagomorpha; family Leporidae; genus Lepus; species Lepus europaeus. Next base: position 93,556,691 of record NC_084833.1, on the reverse strand, counting down.
CGGGTTCTAATCCTGGTCGGGGCGCCGGTTCTGTCCCGGTTGCCCCTCTTCCAGGCCAGCTCTCTGCTGTGGCCAGGGAGTGCAGTGGAGGATGGCCCAAGTCCTTGGGCCCTGCACCCCATGGGAGACCAGGAGAAGCACCTGGCTCCTGCCATCGGATCAGCACGGTGCGCCAGCCGCAGCGCGCCAACCACGGCGGCCATTGGAGGGTGAACCAGCGGCAAAAAGGAAGACCTTTCTCTCTGTCTCTCTCTCTCACTATCCACTCTGCCTGTCAAAAAAAAAAAAAAAAAAAAAAGTCAATCATACAAAGGCAAGTACCACATTATCTCATCATAGGTAGAATCTAAAAGTTAATCTCATAAAGGAGCACAAAGTCAATTACCAGATGTTGGAGAGGCTGAGGCAAGGGAGGTTTGGGAGAAGTTTGATTGCAACTATTAAGTTATTATGAGATAGGAGTAACTGTCCTATCCTGGTGGTCTATTGCAAAGTAGAATGTAGATAATGGTAATGCATAGTATATTTCTCTAAAATATCTGGAAGAAAGACTTTGGAGTGTTCCCATTATAAAAAATGTCAAATGTTTGAAGAGATGTATGTTTACCATGATTGAGTATTACCATGCACAATACCATGTGTCAGTTCAAAAATTAAAAAAAAATAAAAATTTAGAAAATTATTTCTATGCTATAAAAAAGGAAGTTACCATATCACATGATTATTTCAACCATTAAACTAGATGGTATCTATAGAGTCCTTGAGTAGACTGCCTGACACAGTATGCACATAATATTTATTGATATTAAAAATCAAATTTATACAGAATAATATTTTTTTAAGATTTTATTTAGTTTATTTGAGAGGCAGAGTTACAGTGAGAGGGAGAGACAGGGAGAAAGTTCTTCTTTCCATTGGTTAACTCCCCAAAAGGCTGCAATAGCTGAAGCTGCACCAATCTGAAGCCAGGAGCCAAGCGCTTCCTGCCCACCTCCTATATGGGTGCAGAGGCCCAAGGACATGGGCCATTTTCTACTGCTTTCCCAGGCCATAGCAGAGAGCTAGATTGGAATGGACGTGGAGCAGCCAGGACTAGAACCGGCACCCACATGGGATGTCAGCACCACAGGTGGAGGATTAACCTACTATGCCATGGCGTTGACCCCACAAAAATAATATTTCAAGAGGACTTTTCTTTAATCCTTGACATAACAGTGATTTTCTGTAAATTTCAGGCAACTTGCAATGACAGGCGAATAAATTTAAAAAACTAACATGCAATCATCATAGGAGAACCACAGAATTTCTCTTTGGCCAGATAGATCCCACCAGCATCAGGAGTAGTAGCATCCTTCTTATGAAGAATATTTGGGCACAACTATTATTTTTTTATTTTTATTACAAATATTATTTATATGATTTTGAAAACATGTACACTTTAAAATATTTTAGAAGGGAACAAAACAAGCAAAGCTGGAGAATGAGCAAGAAATCTTAACAGCTAGAGTTTTAAAACCTTAGAGAAAATAAGTATCATTTTGGTAATATTCCCCTGAATGTGTTCTTGACCTGCCTTTTCTGCCCACTTTCTTCTAAGTAGGTTATTCTGGGCAGACTGCTAGCATATGATAAATGTGTACTATGAGTAATTCACTATCTGCAGGGTTAACCGAACAAAGACAAAGGCCTTTAAAAAAAAAAAAAAGTCATCAGCTGTTTCTGGAGTGTTGCATGGCCCCAAACTTGGAATATTAATTAGTGCTTTAGAGAGTTATATTTTATTTGTGCTCCTACATGAGCACAAGCACAATGCATCTCTGGGAGTATATAAAGTGTTTTTCCAAATACATAATTAGTGTTATAATCATACAGTTGTGCCCTTCACACTTTGTGAAATTTACCATTGAATCCATTATCATCAGTTTTCCACAGCTCTAGAGGTGCATACAACAGTTCCAGTACTTAATAAGTAAAAGGAAAGTCAGTAGGCCACTGATCTAAAGGAAACTATGGGACATAAGCAGGCGGAGTTAAAATATTTGTGATTTTTTAATTGACCAGAGCATTCCTTATTAGTAGCATTAGAATATTTTTTGAAATGGTAAAAGAAATCCTCAAATTACAGTATCCCTTTCTTTGAAAACACCATGATTTGGTTGTGTCATATCATATTGATGCGATTTTCTTAGAGTTTTATTGGCTGCACCTGAGTAGAAAGATCTTACGATAACTACAAATGCAGCAGATGTTTGAAATTATACATCTGTGTAAGAGGCAAAATTCTTAAAAATGTGCTTGTAAATCCTTGTTAACCTACATAAATAGGTGGGAGCTTTATATGTATTTTATAGGGGTGGGTGTTTACTGTAGCAGTAAAAATGCCTGTATCCCACATTAGAGTGCTTGGGTTCAGTTCCTGATTTCAACTCCTGATTCCAGCTTCCTGCTAAGGCAGACCGTGAGAGGCAGCAGGTAATGACTGAAAGAGCGAGGTTCTTGCTATCAAGGTGGGAAAATGGGACTGAATTCCTGGTCCTCAGCTTTGGCCCCACCCTAATCCTCGCCTTTGCGGGCATTTGCCAAATGATGCAGTAGATTGGTACTCTGTCTCCTTGCCTTTCAAATAAATACAAAGTGGTTTTTTAAATATTTAAAAAATGTGTTTTCTAGGGATGGCTAAATCAACACGAAGAGAAAATAATGACCAGATAACCAGATTATGCTAGACAAAATCTATTTATATTCATGGCTACATTCCATGTGACTGTACTGTGAGTTACAATGAATAGGCTAAGTCAGTCATTCAAGGTTGCTTTTCGTTTCTTTACAGAGCAAATTTTTGGAAGGCACATGGTGCTGCTGTGCTTACTTAGATAAGACATATGTCCTATTCAGTACTTTTTGCTGTTGTTTTATTTGTGATGAGTTTTAGGGTCCTAGAGTCAGCGACATCTTCAGCATGTAAAGGAGAAATCAATTTTGAAACTAACTCCAGTGTGTTTTCCACACAGTTGTTAATCTTCTGAAATATGTATCCATTATGATTTGGAGAACATTCTAGCATTTTCTTTTATTACTTAGTTTTGACTACATAATTCTTCATACAACAGAATCCTAATGACAGATACATGGTAGGAACAGAATAATGAAGTGCTTATGCTATTCTTTCCAATGCCATAATTTTTTTATTTAACAATAACAGGAATAGGAAAGGGGTGATAATTGAAAGTTGTTTTAACTTCCTCCTCTATCTGCTCAAAAACAGCTATTTCAAATCTGTATCTTTCCTGTTGGTCCTTGGAATTTTTCCCTGCTCTGCCCAATACTGAATTTCTTTTATGTTTTCCTTGCCTCTTCTTAAAATTAGTTTTGCAGTGGGTCTATGATTTCTTTAAGTAGCAGAACATGTTTTATGATATGAATCTGAAATCTTTTCCATTTATGTAGAGTTAATATTTCCCTATGGTAGAGTTACTATTTGAACTATAATTTTCTTTTAGATTTTGCCCAAGGTCACATGCAAAGTGCTATTAAGATATTACAGTTATGTGATGTCATTCAATATGTTTTACTTCTGTGCAGTGGAGACACACACACACAAAAAAAAAAAAAAAAGAAAGAAAAGAAAAAGAAATAACAAAGTAAGGGCCGGCATTGTGGCGTAGTGGGTAAAGCTGCAGCTTGCAATGCCAACATCCCATACTGGTGCTGTTTCAAGTCCTCCCCCATTGCTCCACTTCTGATCCAGCTCTTTGCTGATGGCCTTGGAAAACAAGTGGATCATGGTTGAAATGTTTGGGCCCTTGCCTCCCATGTGGGAGACCCAGAATAAATTCCTGACTCCCAGCTTCAGCCTGGCTGAGTGCTCGCCATTTTAGTCATCTGGGGAGTGAATCAGGGAAGGGAAGATTGATATATCTCTCTCTCTTCCCCCCCCCCCCATTTCTACCTCTTTCTCTTCCTCTGTCTGTGTAACTCTGATTTTCGAATATATAATATATATATATATATAAATCTTAAAAAAAAACACAAAGTAATGGATATACAGCTATATTCCTCTTGATCCTGATTATAGAATCTTTGACTTTTTGCATTTTTCAGTTTAGCTTAATATTTCTTGACATTGTCTGAATTCCTACAGGTTTTTATTATGGATTTTATAACTAGAAAAAATAAGCACATCATCATATTTTCAATAAAACACAATGCTCTAAATAAATTAAAAGATATGCAAGTGAGAAAAGAAATCTAGGTCACTAGTTTCAGTTCCTATCAAATTAGCATGGCTTAGAGGTATTAAGTTACTCTTTGTAGTTACCCAAATTCTTTACAATCTCAGGTGATTCTTAGATAAAACCCTTGTGGCAGACAGATGACTTATTTAACTTATGAGAAAGGAAAGCATAGCGAAGCTAAAAGAGAAACTGAAACCACTAAAGAATCATTGAAAAAAAAAAATCAAGTGTGATTTTATTCTCTTTTAACTCCTTTCCTTTTCAAGCATTATTTATTTTGGAAGAGAAAGACAGAGAAAGATAATTTTCATCCTCTGGTTTACACTCAAATGCCTTCAATAGCCTAGACCGGCCCAGGACAAAGTCAGAAGTCTAAGACCAATTCAAGTGCCTAAGACTCAATCCAAGTGGGTGGCAGGGACCCAGTTATTTGAGCCAGGGTGATCATTATCAGGAAGCTGAAATCTGGAGTAGAGCCAGGACTCAAAACCAGGCACTGCAAAATGGAACATGGGCATCCCAAGAGGCTTTTTTAAAAATTTATTTATTTATTTATTTATTTGAAAGGCAGAGTTACAGAGAGACTGTAGACAGAGAGAGAGGGAGGGAGGCAGAAAGAGAGAGAGAAATATTCTATATCCTGGCTGCAATGCCTGGGGCTGGTCCAGGCTGAAGGCAGGAGCCTGGAACTCCATCCAAGTCTCCCACATGAGTGGCACCAGGCAATGCACTTGGACATCTGTTTGCCCAGGTGCATTAGCAGGGTGCTGGATCAGAAGTGGAGCAGCCAGAATTAGAACCATCACTGATATGGGATGTTGGCAGCACAGGTGACAGCTTAACCCATTGTACCACAAGGCCGCCATCATGTTCCAACTCCCTCCCTATCAGGCATCCAAACCGCTACATGGAAAACTCTCAATTCTTTTATTTTGAAATCCCATAACATTATATTTATAGCACATCTAATTGCTTCCTGGAGCTCTGCTCCTGGGTATTTTTACTACCTCAACTGTGCAGCAGGAATTGTATACGCAGAAAGAACACTATAAGCATGCTTTGATAAATTTCTAAGTTTGAAACTTCTACCTAAATGTGTTTACCACTGATGGGTAATAAAACAAACCTTATGTTACAGATAAATAAATACAACTTTGTCACGATGTGCTTCATGCAGAAAAAATGAAATAAAACATACAATCTAAACATATAGGCCAAAAGTGGTAGTCTTTCTCTTCTACTTAAAACAACTACATGGCTTCTAAATTATGGTGAAACTGTTGCTGTTTTTAAAATCATCACTCCATATTATTTTCCTCTTTTTAGAATTCTTGCTAAAGATTCTTTACTATAATCACCATAATTAGAAATCAATACACACATACCTTACTGAAATTCAAAAAGCATTTTATACATATTTCTTAAGTTTTGGTATGAATATTTTCTACCATGAATCGCTCTGTGTTATACTTTAAGATGCCACTTTAGCGGCCAGCGCTGTGGCGCAGTGGGTTAATCCTCCGCCTGAGGCGCCGGCATCCCATATGGGCCCTGATTGTAGTCCTAGCTGCTTCTCTTCCTATCTAGCTCTCTGCTATGGCCTGGGAAAGCAGTAGAAGATGGCCTAAATCCTTGGGCCTCTTCACCCACGTGGGAGACCTAGAGGAAGCTCCTGGCCTCTGGCTTCAGATCGGCGCAGCTCCGGCCATTGCAGACATTTGGGGAGTGAACCAGCAGACGGAAGGCCTTTCTCTGTCTCTCCCTGTCACTGTATGTAACTTTACCTCTCAAATAAATAAACAAAATCTTAAAAAAAAAAAAAAGATGCCACATTAAAGAAATTTCAAGCTTAACAAACCAGGCAGTAAAAGGTTAAAGCAGATTCTGGCAAGGAATTCAGGCAGGAATAAAACAATAAAAGTCCGATCACTACACCTAAGTAGAGAAAACAAGGACGGGATAATTTCAGCCAAAGTATTTCACATCATGACCTCTGAAAGCATTGTTGAGAAGTAAAAAGGAACAGAATTGTGTTGCCAGACATGCTGCTTAAGTTGCCATCTGAACAGACTTGAGATATGCAATCTCAAGTGCTTTTTAAAGGAACATCCTGTCCAAATAATGATTATACACTTCACATTCATCCTCACATAGGGAAAGGTTTATTATGACTCATTTATTTTCTGGGAAAAGACTATCAACATCTCAGTTTATGTTATGCTAAGATGAAAAAGAGTCACACTCATGACACAGAAGAAACTGCAAAGGCCCAGAGTTTGCAATCAAATATGCTAATAAATTTTTCCGTGAGAAAATATATTAATAGGTTCTCAGACAAATTTCGCACCCACATATGCAGTATGAATCCTTGTTTTCAATTCATGAAAAGTGTATTTAGGTGTCTTTAAAACAGGTATGTTCATTAAAAACCTCTGGGCAGTGTTCATGTCTTCATTTAATACTTAATCCTAAATTTTAACACAATCTCATCCATGGAAGCAAAGAGGACACACCAGCCTAATTTCTAAGACTGCTCCCTTCCATGAATCCTACACATTAGCTGACAATAATCAAAATTATTTTTTCATGTTTGCTCATAAAATTATTCTTCTTCTAGCTCCATAACCCCTAAGGTAAATTTAGCCATTCTGTCAATCATGATGCACTGATCAATAATCTCTTAAAGCATAAAAACTGAAGCCAAATATTAATTTTCTACTTCTACAGATTTTCAGTTTAGCCTTCTGTCATGTGTCAGGTTAATTAATTAGCTTATAATGACAGTCTAGTGGAATCTTCCTATTCCTGGCCCCGCCTTCTCTCTCATTGAGATACAAAGAGGAGTCACCTTCTCCCACTTCACACAATTATCATACAAAATGATTCTGAAAAAAGGCATATAAGGAAGTTTCTCATACACAAGGGTGCAGAACTGGTCTGTCCTTTCCAAAGGACAGTCTTATCCTACATAAGACTGAACCCAAGAGAAAGAGTACGTTAATTAAGATGCAGGTATAAATTGATTTTCTATTCCACAGGAGGCATGGAATAAAAGAGGAGGGATACATAGACATCCTGATAAGAAAGGGACAATGGACCTTCCTTAGATTACTAGGGTACTTGTCCAAAATTTTATGGCAAGAGTCATGAATGTTGACCTTTTAAAATTATTCTTGTCAAGTTGCCTAAAGCTGCAGAGAGAGGGAGGAAAGTAAAGTGTGATAGACATGGGAGGAGGAGTGTTCTCATCAGAGGAATCTTGCCTGATGAGCTCTGCTTCCTAACCTGAAGGCCCCGCAAACCTTGGATACCTAAAGAAAAGCTAGTTATCTATGTTAGGCAGGAAGTCAGAAATCACACTGGGGGCAGGGGCGGTGGTGCTGAGGAAGACAGAAGTTTCTTCAGAGAAGAATGGAACAGCCTCAGAAGTATTCCTTGGAAGCAGCTCGGTGTTTTATACTACTAAGTATAAAAGTTGAAAAAGTTTCAAAACATAAAAAGTATTGGAAGGCAGTATGTATAAACTTATATTATATATATATTCACATTATATATATATATACTGAATATATATATTACATTTATAGTACATATATATCGAAGATCTTTCTCACAATTATACTGGATCAGCAATGGGTGGTTCAGCTTGTGAAGATCTAAGTTTATTGAAATAAATGTTTGAAGGCCGGCACCATGGCTCAATAGGCTAATCCTCCACCTTGCGGTGCCGGCACACCGGGTTCTAGTCCTGGTCAGGGTGCCGGATTCTGTCCCGGTTGCCCCTCTTCCAGGCCAGCTCTCTGCTGTGGTCCAGGAGTGCAGTGGAGGATGGCCCAAGTGCTTGGGCCCTGCACCCACATGGAAGACCAGGAGAAGCACCTGGCTCCTGGCTTCAGATCAGCGCAGTGCACCGGCCGCGGCGGCCATTGGAGGGTGAACCAACGGCAAAGGAAGACCTTTCTCTCTGTCTCTCTCTTTCTCACTGTCCACTCTGCCTGTCAAATAATAAAAAAAGAAATAAATGTTTGAAATAGAGTCCTATATCAGGATCACTCTAATATTCCTCTGAGTTTTTGTATAAATGGGTTTCTGTGAATGCTTAATATCCAAGATGCATTGTAATATGTCTTATAAGGTAAAGACAATCCATGATGAAAGACAGGAAGTAAGAATGGCTGAAAGCAGCCAAAGACATTGACACACCTCCTTCCTGCGAGGTTGTCAAAGGAGCTAATGCAGAGGAAACAGCAGCAAAGGCAAGAGAAGCACCTGCTTGTTCTTAAATGAAGCTGGCTTCCGGTAGAAGGTGGAGACAAGGCCAGGTGGCTCTGAACAATGGCTCTGCCTCTGAAACTCAAATAAAGCCTGTCTCTTGCTACAGGGTAACATTATTCCCTCAAATGAAAACATCTAGTTAATTAAAGTGTTCCTACACTGGGATCTGTGTTGTGGCTTAGTGGGTAAAGCTGCTGCCTGCAATGCTAGCATCCCATATTGGAACCAGTTCATGTCCTGGAAGCTCCACTTATGATCCAGCTCCCTGCTAATGGCCTAGGAAAAGCAGCAGAATATGACTCAAGTGTGTGGGTCCCTGCTACCCACATTGGAGACTTGGAAGAAGCTACTGAATTCTGGCTTCAGCCTGGCTCAGCCCCTGCTGTTGTGGCCATGTGAGGGATGCACCAGCAGATGGAAGATCTCTCTCTGTGTGTGTGTGTGTGTGTGTCTCCATCTCTCTCTGTAACTCTGAGTTTCAAATAAATAAATAAATAAATCTTATTTAGAAAATAAACTGTTGCACATGATGACCTGAGCTTCCACAATTCAGCTTGCCTTTTGCCTCTTGACAGGATGGCTGCCTGAAGGAGATTCTTCAGGGGGATCTCAACCAGACTAAAGGGGGCAGGGTAAAACTTTGAACATATACTGCACATGACCACTGTTTTTAGCTTCATTAATTTCAATGGGTTATGATCCAAATTTTATACTTGTTATATTTAGAACTTGTGTTTGACCTCTAGTCATTACTCTGGCCCCCTATCTTGTAGATGGCCTTGGCACTGTAATAGAAAGGAGGACACATTCCAGGGGTGATAGCTCCATTTTTGAAGGGGCATCAGAAGTTAATGGAAGAACTCAGAGAAAAACCTGAGAATCAAGGGCTGTTTCTGAAGAAATTTTAGCAGACATTTGTCACTGCTTACCTACCTCCCATAACTGACCCCACTAGATAGATGAAGAAAGCCAAGCTAAGACAAGGAAACCTAACCACAATCCCTTGACTTCTAATTTTATTAGCCAGTCAGAGGACAACCTAGTGACTCTAAAGGCAGTCAAAGAAGGAAAGTCCAAGGATTTGCCAAGGCCTAAATCTTTCAAATGGGTTACCTTGACTCACTGGATAATGTGTGTGTGTGTGTGTGTGTGACTGTATGTATTTCTTAAACAGTAAAGTAATTGACTATAGTACTTTTGTCATTGGGAAAATAAAACGCAGCAGGAGATAGTACAGATGTTTATGTCCTCAGTCAAGATAAACTGTAGACAGATAGCCCAGGTACAACCAAGCTAAAAGAAGGCATTCAAAGCACGGTTGGATAAAAATAAATCACAATTCACAAAAGGAGACATTGTGCCACTGAGTTTCTTCCAACTACTGCATTTCTAGTTGAAGAGGGGGCTGATACCTACTGTAGCACCCACTCAAGCAGAGACTAAGGCATGCTGACTCCAACGTCAAACGCCATCATATTCCACATATAATGTTGTTTTTTATGACTTGGTTTTGTGGAATACTAAGACCACAGAAATTTTCTCACTTAAAATGTTTCTAATTTTTGCTTTTTAAACATTATGGTTAGTGGTACATTAAGCCTGTGATTATAGAGCGGATCGAAATTATGTTCTGTGGCCAGCACTGCGGCTCACTAGGCTAATCCTCTGCCTGTGGCTCTGGCACCCCAGGTTCTAGTCCCAATTGGGGCGCCGCCCAGTTGCTCCTCTTCCAGTTCAGCTCTCTGCTGTGGCCCTGGAAGGCAGTAGAGGATGGCCCAGGTGCTTGGGCCCTGCACCTGCATGGGAGACCAGGAGGAAGCACCTGGCTCCTGGCTTCGGATCAGCACAGTGCCGGCTGTAGCGGCCATTTAGGGGGGTGAACCAATGGAAGGAAGACCTTTCTCTGTCTCTCTCTCACTGTCTAACTCTGCCTGTCGAAAATAAATAAATAAATAAGAAACTATGTTTTGCAAAAATTAAAGAAAGAAAAAGAAAAGAAAGAAGGAGGGGGTGGGGGGAAGGGTGGAAGTGATTATTTTCTTAGAATTGCATGTAGGAGGGGCCGGCACCACGGCTCACTTGGTTAATCCTCCACCTGTGGCGCTAGCAACCTATACAGGTGCTGGGTTCTAGTCCCGGTTGCTCCTCTTCCAGTCTACCTCTCTGCTGTGGCCCCAGGAAGGCAGTGGAGGATGGCCCAAGTGCTTGGGCATCTGCACCTGCATGGGAGACCTGGAGGAAGCTCCTGGCTACTGGCTTCGAATTGGCGCAGCCCCAGCCATTGTGGCTACTTGGGGAGTGAACCAATGGAGGGAAGACCTTTCTCTCTGTCTCTCTCTCTCTCACTGTCTTTAACTCTACCTGTCAAATAAATAAAAAGAATTGCATGTACAAAATACATGAAATCTGTTCTGTTTATATTAATATTTAAAAAAGAAAAATCAGTAAAGCTCAAAAACAGTTGATAATTTAGATAATTATTATGACTTTCATTGTACATTATGTCATTATTTTTTAAAAGATGTATTTATTGGGGCTGGTGCTGTGACGTAACAGGTATAGCCACCGCCTGCAGTGCTGGCATCCCATATGGGGTGCTTGTTCAAATCCCAGCTGTTTCACTTCTGATCCAGCTCTCTGCTATGGCCTGGGAAAGCAGTGGAAGATGGCCCAACTCCTTGGGCCCCTGTACCCATGTTGGAGACCCAAAAGAAGCTCCTGATTCCTGGCTTTGGATCGGTACCTCTCTGGCTGTTGCGGCCATTTGGGGAGTATGCCATCGGATGGAAGACTTCTCTCTCTCCTTCTCTCTCTCTCTCTCTGCCACTCTGTGTAACTCTTTCAAGTAAATAAATCTTTAAAAAAAAATAAAGATTTATTTATTTATTTGAATATCAGTAACACACGAAAGAGAAGGAGAAGCAGAGAAAGAGAGAGAGAGAGAGGTCTTCCATCCACTGGTTCACACCCCAATTGGCTGCAGCGGCCAGAGCTGTGCTGATCTGAAGACAGGAGCCAGGAGCTTCTTCTGGGTCTCCCACCTAGGTGCAGGGGCCCAAGCACTTGGGCCATCTTCCACTGCCTTCCCAGGCCATAGCAGAGAGCTGGACCAGATTTGGAGCTGCCGGGACTTGGACCAGCACCCATATAGGGTGCCAGCACTGCAGGCAGTGGCTTAACCTGCTATGGTACCATGGCATTCCTTTTGAAAAGTTTTATTTTTTGATTTATTTGGAGGCAGAGAGAAGAAGTGAGGTAGGCAAACAGATAGAAAGTCAGAGTTTCCATCTACTACTTCACCCCCCAAATATATGCAATGACTGGAGCTGAGGTGGAGCTAAAGCTGGGAATTGGGAACTCACTCCAGGTTTCCTATGTAGGTGCTCAAGGACTTAACCACTAGAGTCATCACTGCTGCCTCCCAGATTCTCCTTTGGCAGAAAGCTAAAGTCAAGACCCAGAGCCAGGAATCAATCCCAGATATTCTTATTTGAAACATGACATCTATCTACTAGCTTAAGCACTTACTGTTTTATTATCCCATTCTTAATCAGATTTTTTAAAAACAAATTCTTTTAATACTGGAGTAATAACTACCTGCACTTACCCAGTTAACCATAGTGGAGTAAAATATTCAGGCTAACTAGCTAAAAATAATAATAACAACAAAAAGTGTTATTGTTGCCTTAGAATATTTAAAAGAATCTTTTAAACAAAATCTTAACTTCTGATTGTCTCTCCATATCCATTGCTTTGGCCTAATCACGTCCTATTCTCTTGTGACATTTGAAGCAGTTTGTGTTTGCGGATGATGCTATTGTTATTAATTTTGGAGGAAAGTTGAGATTTATTTTTAAACTTAAGCTACTGAGATTCAATTGCAAGGAGAAAATATAACCCAAATTGTATAATTTGAGACCATTTCTGAGATGTTTTATTCAGACACAAAGCAATAAATAAGTAAACAAGTAAATGAGTAAATAAATACACCTTTGTTCATGGGACACCAACTATAAATAAATGGCTTTGATGTGATGATGTTACTTGATAGATCAAACAGAACAGAAATGATGGGGAATTGATTAATATGCTCTTAGAACAAAGTTAAAATCTGAGACATAAACATGAACTCTTTTTGGGAAAAAATAAATTTTCTCTGAGTAATGCTTAATACACTCTTCTTTCTTTTACTTCACCCTGAGTACTTTCAGAAAAATTACAACATGCACTTATAAAGGTATCTGAAAAAGTTGATAGTTTCAAGGTTTTTGTCTCTAACTCTAAACATAATCAGGACTCTGCAAAGTGATTACTTTCATGATTAGGCAAAGGGGAAATGAAAAAGCCAATGATACTGTTTTTCCTCAAAAAGCAAATAATATTTTCAGAGGTGTTTAGGGAAACTAGTTTTTCAAAAGATTTATTTGTTTATTTGAAAGAATGATACAGAGAGAGGGAAAGACACAAAGAGAGACAGAGTGACCTTCCATCTGTTGATTTACTCCCCAAATGGCCTCAACAGCTGGGTCTGAACCAGGCTGAAGCCAGAAGCCTGGAACTTCACCCTGGTCTCCCACGCAGGTGGCCAGGGCACCAGTACTCAAGCCAACTTCTGTTGCCTTCCCAAGCCTATTAGCAGGAAGCCGCATTGGAAGTGGAGCTGCTGGGACATAAACTGGCACTCTGATATGAGATGTTGGTATTGCAAGCAGTAGCTTAACTGATTATGGTATAACATCAACCCTAGGAAACTAGTTTTTTTTTTTTTTTTTTTTTTTTGACAGGCAGAGTGGACAGTGAGAGAGAGAGAGACAGAGAGAAAGGTCTTCCTTTGCCGTTGGTTCACCCTCTAATGGCCGCCGCGGTAGTGCGCTGCGGCCGGCGCACCGCGCTGTTCCGATGGCAGGAGCCAGGTGCTTCTCCTGGTCTCCCATGGGGTGCAGAGCCCAAACACTTGGGCCATCCTCCACTGCACTCCCTGGCCACAGCAGAGAGCTGGCCTGGAAGAGGGGCAACCGGGACAGGATCGGTGCCCCGACCGGGACTAGAACCCGGTGTGCCGGCGCCGCAAGGCGGAGGATTAGCCTATTGAGCCACGGCGCCGGCCAGGAAACTAGTTTTTCAAAAGTAAAAATATTATGTTGCTAATTGTCAAGTGTGTTATTATCAATTGTCACAAAAAAATGGCAGAGAGATCCAAAAAAAAAATAAGTACACTTATTCAAAGTGAAGACTTTGAGGTATAAAAATTTTTATCAGATGTAAAGTGTGCTGAAAAACATTTCTGTATCCCAGCATAAGTACGTTGATTGCTATCATCTACAGCATGACCATTTGGACGTAGAAAATGAGGGAAAGGGGTTATGTATTTGTTCTAGTGGTTAAGGTGCTGCTTGGTTAATCATATTCTTTACTGGAGTGCCTGGATTCAAGTCCAAGCTCCCCTGCTGATTCCAACTTCCAGTAGATGATGGCATTTGCATCCCTCTACTCATGTGAGAGACCTGGATTTAGTCCCTGGCTCCTGACTTTGACCTGGATGAACCTTGGCTATTGTGGACATTTGGGGAGTGAACCAGCAGAGTTCAATCAGTTTGGGCTCTCTCTCTCTGTCCCTCTGCTTTTTAAATAAATTAAAATGCTAAAATAAAAGTATATGAGGGAGAAAAAAAGTTTAATTGTCCTCAAATCCAACCCAGCCTGAGAAATTCCTAGGTAAAAGGTATAAATTTGAGAGGGCATGGTTGAAGCAAGCCAGGTATCTGTTGCAATCTATATTCCCCCTATTATCTCAAATACTCAGTATGTGTTTGCTTCCCACAAACAAAAATAAAAACAGAGGATTGCATTCTGAGATGCAGTATTTGAAAAACCAATTGTTACTCAAAACCCAGCAAATCTTGATATAAGTATGTCTTTGAAAGGAACTGCATAGCTACTTAATGTCCGTCTCCAAAATGAGAATCTAAATCTACATTCTTTTTTTTTATATTTTATTTATTTATTTGAGAGGTAGTGTTACAGACAGTGAGAGGGAGAGACAGAGGGATAGCTTTTACATCCATTGGTTCACTCCCCAAATGAGCAATGGCTGATCCAAAGCCAGGAGCCAGGAGCCAGGAACTTCTTCTGGGTCTCCCACATCAGTGCAGCACAAGCACTTGGGCTGGCTATCTTCCACTGCTTTCCCAGGCCATAGCAGAGAGCTGGATTGGAAGGGGAGCAATCTGCACTAGAACCAGTGCCCATATGGGATGCAGGAGCCACACGTAAAAGATTAACCTACTGCACCACAGTGTAGGCTCCTAAATCTACATTCATCATTTTTATTTATTTATTTTATTTGAAAAGCAGAGAGAGAGAGAGACAGAGAGAAAAGAAAATCCTCTACCTTTTGGTTCATGCCGCCCCTCCCTCCAACTCTCCAGACACCCACAACAGCTGGAACTGGTCCAAGCTAAAGTCAGGAACCTGGAACTACCTCCACCTAGTTCTCCTATATGGGTCATCATGGGAACGTGGGCACAAATTAGCAGGAAGCTGGATCGGAAGAATCCCAAGTACTCTGATATGGATGTTGGCATTCCAAACAGCAACTTAACCTGCTTGACCACAACACCTGCTCCTAAATCTACATTTCAAAGTACAGTGTCTAGCAAGGTACTGGCTTTTTCTTAAGGTCTGGTAGGCCCAGGCCTTTGAGGCTAAGGCAGAAAATCCATAGAGGCTCATTGCTGCTTATCTTTGTAGAGCTACCTTTTGTGTAACTTTCAGTACCCTTAGCCTAATAAATTGGGACCTTATTGCACAGGGAGGTGTAGTTTTTTTCTTCCTCTCTCTATATTAATTCATTTGCAGATTAGAGCTTGCATCCACAGTGGGCTCCACTGAAATGCTACAACCTAAAGCAAAGAGATTATTCCTTCTTCCTAAGCCAATAACTGGCTGCCGAGATAAAAGGAATGAGAAGTCTCAGCATATGTATCCACAATCAATGAGTTTAGTCAGGCTGCCTTTTGGAAGTGCTGGGCACTCAGTTAACACTCCACTGCAGAAACACGGGAAAAGGAACATTAGGAGCATTTCCTATACAGAGAGAAGCTAGATCAGCTGTGAATCCTGACCCATAGTGCCTGCCTTTCTCCTCTAGGCTCACTGAAGGGGAATACAACTGGGAGTTGCACACTCAGGAGAGAGGCATCCTCCTAAACTACAAATGTATGTGACTATTTTAGTGAGATCAGTCAGATTAGTAATTCAAAAGAAGAAAGAGATAGAGATAGATGGATAGACAGATAGAGGACATGAACGCAGCCTAAGGAAGGTATATCAGGGCTGGTAATAAAGAGAACCTTCCCTCTTCACTGCCAAAGACACACTCAAACACAGAAACATGTGTGCACACATAGGGATTAACCTCCACAGTTATCTGTATTTGTTCCTTCCTATTGATTCCTGGACTTAATAGCTAAGGAGAAGTATTGTGGATAAAGGCAATGAGCAGACCTCAGAGCCCTGTGTTGTTTCTGTGATCTTCATTTCCTTGTCTGTTCTGGTTTCCATGTTCTTACCTAGAACACTCCACTGTGATATTGCTTTCAGAAGTTGCCAGCATTCTCGAGTTGACATATTTAATTAAGTCAGTGTGAACTGTGCCTAATAAGTATTCTCTTTCTTTATTTTCCATATTTTTTTTTGACAGGCAGAGTGGACAGTGAGAGAGAGAGACAGAGAGAAAGGTCTTCCTTTGCAGTGAGAGAGAGAGACAGAGAGAAAGGTCTTCCTTTGCTGTTGGTTCACCCTCCAATGGCCGCTGCGGCCGGCGCACTGTGGCCGGCGCACCGCGTTGATCAGAAGGCAGGAGCCCAGAGCTTCTCCTGGTCTCCCATGAGGTGCAGGGCCCAAGCACTTGGGCCATCCTCCACTGCACTCCCTGGCCACAGCAGAGAGCTGGCCTGTAAGAGGGGCAACCAGTCCAGATCGGGACTAGGACCCGGTGTGCCGACGCTGCAAGGCAGAGGATTAGCTTATTGAGCCACGGCACCGGCCATTATTTTCCATATTTTATGTGTGTTTTTCACAGTCTTGCCCTAAAGAGTCAAATAAAAGACATGGCACATATACATGGCATATATACAATAAAACACCTGAAATTTGGAGGATGTTAACTACCAATTACCTTGTTTATATCCCATTTCCATTAGGAAATATAAACACATATAAGTGTATATTGTCCCATGTCCATACTGTATTAGTTCTATCCAGTGTACTTAAAAATGAGACTTAAGCATCTCTAAACTGACTGACAAGAGTCAGGATTGTTCATTAGCAGTTTAAAGTTAGCCCATCTTGTACTACAATCTTTTTTGTTTTTTTTATTATCTCCAAAGTTTGGATCAGTCCAACTCTAACATTTTCAATATATCCACTCATTTAAAATGGTATATAGAAATTATTATAGTACCGCCCTATACTGCCCAATTTAGAAAAGAATACTCACCTACTCTAGTAGATTATGTGAAAGAATTGAGTCCTTTATCTGAATGGGAATAACTGACAACTCCATTACATACAAGTGTTTTACTGTAGATCTGTAGAAAATAATTGGGCATGAGAAATAACAACAGAAAGAAAAAGAAGGGATCCTAGTTATGACTTCAAAGGAATGCAGGGGAAAGTTTCCAGAGTATGTCATCTTCAACCTTAAAATTAAACTCAGAGTACAACACTTTCATCTACTTAGGTGTCATCCCTTCTCACTTTTATTCTCGTAAATTAATGGAAAGATATTTTCTTTGAATTGAAAGTGTTTGATTGAATATACAATTTTACATACTCAGTGAGAACCTTCTGGCTTCCCAAGCCTGTCCATGTCCTGTTACCTTACATAGCAAAATAAGAATTGTGGGTATAATGAAGTTTAGCATCTTGATATGGGAGACTTCCTGCTCCTAGCCAGCTGGGCCCAATTTAATCAGAGGCTCTTTAGAAGGGAAAGAGGAAGGCAGGAGAGTCAGAGTAGATGTGATAACAGAAGCAAAGCCAGAGTAACAGATTCATGAGCCCAGAAATCTGGGCAGCCTTTGGTAGCTGGAAAAGTGATTCACCCCATAACTTCTTTAAGAGACGCAGCACTGCCCACAACATGATTTTATCTCAGAACCATTTCAGACTGTGATCTTCAGGTCTATAAGATACTCAACTTATGCTGTATTAAATCTCTAAATTTGTATTAATTCACAAGTAATAGATGTAATAGAAAACTAATTTACCCTTCATAGTATCCTGCACTGTACGCACTAAAATGAACAACTATTTAATAATTGGCCTTATAACCTCTTTTTCCTACTGACATACAAGCTTTATAAAGCCAAAACTCTTTGTCCTTCATTATTAACTGATACCTTCTTATTGAGTATAATATATGACATTTAGTAAAATCACAAAAAATATTTTGAATGAATTAAGACAAATACAAAGATTATATCAAATTATCCTAGCCCACCCTAAAATTATGAAGGAATAAAACAGTTCAGACTTTTAGTCTCCACTAAAGTTATTGTTAAACCTATTCATTTAGCAGTGGAACAGTTAAATGTCTGCATTATCTACCTACATTATTTAGATTTGAATCTTGTCACACCACCTGTGCCTTAATAATTAACTCATATGTCTGTATTTCCTAATAGTTAGCAAATATCCTTAAAGATAAAGACAAGCTTATATTTTTGCTTTGAATATCTAGATCCTAATTCAATGTGTGACACTTGTCAGAAATTGTATATATTTATATTTAATTATTGAATATAAATGAGCAAATGCATTATGAGTAAGTTAACTGGATCATATTTATCTTCATAGCTTAATTTTGAAGTGTAAACTGATTGCCCTACATTACCAGATTTTTTTTATATTACTGAAATTGGACATGACCCCTTAAAATTTTCACCAAAATGTGGCCCCTTAAAGTTCCCCAGAAGTGCTATCTGGGGTGCCACATGTGCTACTGGAATTTGGGGTGCCATACGATTTCACCATATGCTTACTAGTAAGTCCCCAATATTAGTAAGCCCAAGAGGATTATTGCCTAATATTTAGAGAAGAATCCTAAATACCGGCACAGATATACGAGGCAGCATGGTACATTTTAGGCTTTTATTTAGTGCGAAAGGTATCTAGGAAAGTGAGGGCTTTGGTTCAGGTTGGAGAGAGGGGAAAGTCTGGAAACTAGGGTAGTGTCCATACCAAGCAGAGAGCAGGCCAAAAGCCACATGCAGCAAGCGCCTTGAGCTGCTATCCACCGCTTATCACCAGCAGCAAAGCAGAGGCAGAGCGGTTTGGAACCCTCCTTGCCTTTTTATATATTTTCCACAGGGGAGTGGCTTGTGGGCAGGTGGGTGTTCAGGTATGGTCAGGTAGAGCCTGATGTCACATGGGGGCATTGCAAAGGTATCAGGTAGGGCGTGAAGTCACACAAGGGCGTGGTGAAGGCGTGGTCTTCCAGCTCACAAACCTAATCAATTTTAGCCTGTATGCCTGCCTACTTCATTATTTTTCATTCACATATTTGCTATACTGGCCATTTATTCTCCCTTTTGTTACGGGTCAAACAGTAGCAGAGAAAATATTATTACCTCAGTTCTTTGTCTCTCATGGAAGAAGAATTTCCATGGATCAGACAAAGAGAAAAGTAAGATTTAGGGGCCAACACTGTGGCATAGCATGTAAAGCCGCCTCCTGCTGTGCCAGCATCCCACATGGGCACTAGTTCGAATTCCGCCTGCTCCATTTCCAATCCAGCTCCCCACCATGGCCTGGGAAAGCAGTGGAAGATGGCCTAAGTACTTGGGCCCTTGCACCTGTATGGGAGACCTAGAAGAAGCTCCTGGCTTCAGATCAGCACAGCT
Source organism: Lepus europaeus (assembly GCF_033115175.1). Lineage (NCBI taxonomy): Eukaryota > Metazoa > Chordata > Mammalia > Lagomorpha > Leporidae > Lepus > Lepus europaeus. The sequence continues at coordinate 93,537,274 of NC_084833.1, read as the reverse complement.
GCGGCCATCGTGGCCATTGGGGAGCACACCAGCAGAAGGAAGACCTCTCCCTCTCTGCGTCTTCTCTCTTTGTGTAACTCTTTCAAATAAATAAAAATAAAAGGAAAAAAATAAAAGCAAGATATATTTGGGTCAGAGACCTCCAGCCATAGCAGCATGGAGGGAGGCTCCAAGAGCGGCAAAACTCAAAGGGTCTAGTGGTACTGGGGTTTTTAAGCACAATTTGAAGGAAGGAAAAAACTTTAGTTACAAGGCAAGGACAAAACCCATCAAAAGACCTGATTTGCAATCTTTTATCCTCTCTGGCTTACTCCTGATAAAATAAAAAGAGCCACCAGAAGGATGGGGTATCTAATTTACTCTACAATAAACTAGGATCTCAGAAAGAATCACCACTCCCTTACTATGCTCATGATAAGATTGGAAGCTTTCAAGGAGTGGAATGGTAGGCATTTTTGACCTTGCTAAAGATTTTGCACCCTCAGTTTCCACTGAGACTATCCTGAATGCCCATTAGCGCATCACACTTTTACCCTAAACCATTCATATTTTATAATATATGCTGATTTCCCTCTACACAGCAACAATTCTTTAGGTGATATGGATGCATACAGAAGCAAAAGAGTTGGTCAAGTTCATTCTTGCTTGGGTGTTTTTTTATAGAAGACAAAGAGATAGCAATCAACTTAGCTACATAATTTTTTTAAAAAAATATTTATTTATTTGTAAGGCAGAGAGAGAGAGAGAGAAATTTTCCATCCCCTGTTTCACTCCCCAAATAGCTGCAGCAGCCAGGTATGGATCAGCCCAAATTGAGGAACCTGGAACTCTCTCTGGGTCTCTCATCTGAAGGGCAGTGGCCCAAAACCTTGAACCATTTTCTGCTACTTTCCCAGGTGCATTAGCAGGGAGCTAGAGTGGAAGTGGAGTGACAGGGCTAGAACAGGTCCATATGGGATGGACCATTTGGGATGGCAACATTGCAGACTCTGGGTTAACCTGCTGTACCACAATGATGGGCCCAGCTACATAATTTCTCATTTACTTTGCTCTATTCAAGCAAAAAAAAAATAGTTGTTCTTTGAATTTTCATGTCATTTTCATTAGTAGCATTTTGATTTCCTTGCTTTTGATGATTATATTATTTTATGGGCATTGGATTTCCTTTCCTTTTTAGCATTTGCACATGAAATAGCTTGGGAATGGAATCCTAAGACTGAATTTGAATTAACAATGAGAATTCCTGCCAGAATTTTATCTGGGTGAGGCTAGTTTTGAAGAAGGCAGGCATACAGGCTAAAATCTATTAGGTTTGTGAGCTGGAAGACCACGCCTTCGCCACACCCCTGTGAGACCTCACACCCTACCTGATACCTTCACCACACCCCTATGTGACCTCATGCCCCTATCTGGCCATACCTGGGTGCCTACCAGCTGATCAGGTTAATTAACCACTCCCCTTTGGAAGTGGGTTAAAAGCCTGGGACACTGTGTGTCTGCCCTTCTCTTCTGTTCCTGGCGTCTTGCCAGGAGGGGGCTGGCTATAGTCCTGTTTCCCCAGGGAACATGGCCTTCGGGCCACCCACCCTAGGCTTTCTGGCCTAGATGCTTCTCCATGTGGCTGGTTCCTGGTGCTTGGTATGAACCCAAATTTACCCCCCTCCTCTTAGATAAAGCTCTCACACCCCTATGATTTCTCTCACCAAATAAAAGCCTAAAATGTACCATGCTGCCTCATTTTTTTATGCCGGTATTTAGAATTCTTCTCTAAATATCAGGCAAGAACCCTCTCTGGCTTATTAATATTGGGGATTTATTAATAAGCATATGGTGATATCATATGGCACCCCAAATTCCGGTAACATATGGTGATTCTGGGGAAGTTTAAAGGGCTACATTTTGGTATATATTTTAGGGGTCATTTCTGATATCAGTTTTCCATCTTTAAAATGGAGTTTTAGCATGAACATCTTCTCAGGGACACAGGTCCAGCAATCCCTGTTGTACCTATTTTACCTATAGCATCCACTATAATACCTGTACACAGAGCTTCAACACAGTTCCTTTTCTTTTAATCTGTGCATTTAAAAGTCATTCTTTTTTAAAAATGATTATTTATTTATTTATTTGAGAGGTAGAGTTACAGACAGAGAGAGGGAGAGACAAGAGTAAGGTTCTCCATCTGCTGGCTCACTCCCCAATGGTCACAACAGCTGGAGCTTGACTGATCCGAAGCCAAGTGCCAGGATCGTCCTCAAGGTCTTCCATGTGAGTACAGGGGCTCAAGCAGTTGGGCCATCCTCCACTGCCCTCCCAGGCCATAGTAGAGAGCTAGATAGGAAGAAGAGCAACTGGGACATGAACTGGCACCCATATGACAGGCTGGAACCACAGGCAGAGGTTTAGCCCACCATGCCACAGTGCCTGACCCTGAAAATCATTCTTCAATGTCCATAGCTCTTGGGGCTGGTGCTGTGGCTTAGCAGGCAAAGCTGCAGTGGGTAAAGTCGCCACCTCCAGTGCCAGCATCTCATGTGGATGCAGGTTCGAGTCTGTTCCACTTCTGATCCAGCCCTCTGCTATGGCCTGGGAAAGCAGTAGAAGATGGCCTAAGTCCTTGAGCCCCTGCACCCACGTGGGAGATCTGGAAGGAGCTCCTGTCGCAGCTCTCACCTTTGTGAGTGCTAATTGGGGAATGAACCAGAGGATGGAAGACCTGCCCTTCCCCCCCCCCCCCGCCTTTCTTTCTCTATGTAACTCTTTCAAATTAATAAATAGATCTTTAAAAAAAATAAAGTTCATAGCTCTTTGTAAAAATTTTTATTTATCTATTTAATTGATTTAAAGAGCAGAGAGAGAGAGAACTTTCCATCCACTAGTTCATTCTGCAAATGGCCACAAAAGTTAGGCCTGGGCCAGGAGAAAGCTGGGAGCTAGAAACTTAATGTGAGTTTCCCAAGGGACCCAGTTCTTGAACCATCACCTGCTGTTTCCCACTGTATACCTCATCAAGAAGCTGGAAATTGTAGCAAAGCCAAGACTAGAACCACTCATTCCTTGAACCCAGGCATCTTAACCCTCATACCAAATGGCTGGCACTAAATTCAGAGCTCTTTCCTTTTAAATATTTATTTATTTGTTTATCTGTTTATTTACTTAAATAAACATACTTATTTAAATAAACAGAGAGTGGGAAAGACAGAGAAAGAGAGAATCTTCCATTTACTGCTTCACTGCTGAAGTGGCTACAATGGCTGGAAATGAGCAAGCCAAAACCAGGTGCCTAGATGAGTAGCAGGGGACCAAGTATTTGTGCCACTTGCCACCCTTTTTCCAGGCACATTAGCAGGGAGCTGGATCAGAAATGGAGCACTTGTTATGGAATCAGCACTCTGCTATGGAACGGTGGTGTTAAAAGTGGAGGCTAAACCTGCTGGATCACAACAGCAGCCACAGAGCCCTTTAAATCCATCTTCTGTCTGAAATTCTATTAGAGTATTGTTAGTCTCTCCTACCATTTAGCAGATCCTACACTCTCTACTCTTGTGATGTGTTCTTCCTTGTGAATGCTTTTGTCCCTCAACCCGCCTTAGACCTTCTGAAAGCAGACCCTTATTCAGTATCAACTTCCTTGTCTTCTCAGAGGACTTGATGCAGTGCTCTGACTGGTGTTTTGTGATACTAGAGACAGCTGACGTAGGATGGGGAAAACTGAGTTCTCATTCACACTCCTCTCAACCCTCTGACAAGTATGCAGGTTCATTATTCATCAGAGGAAGATGCTATTGCTTGCCTGTGCTGTCTAGCTCACAAGGTGCTTGTAAGGACACAGTTTTTAAATAAGTACATATGGCATAGCACCTGCTTGCAGAGCAGTACAGAATAATAACACTAATCTAACAATCAATGCAATGTATTAGGCTCTTACTATGTGCCAGACACCTGCCAGCTCTTTCTACACCCAGTTTCTAATAGACACCCTGACATAATAATGAAGAGCTAGATTCTTTAGCCAGACTCCCTGAATTTGATATAGAGCACCCCATAACTGATTGGAGAAGTTGTTGCAGAACCATCAAAAGTGGATCCACTCAGCTGAAATGTGGCGAGCTAAATACAGATGCCAGGGTGGTAGAAGAACAGCAGCATAAATTGCAAATTGCAGAGTGAAGATATGGGCAGTCATTGCCTAATTCCCTGGATTTCTGAAGTGTCAGGAATAAAAGTTCTTGTAGGTTGAAGTTGGAGCTGAGAGGTGCATGTTTAGCTAGAAACCAAGATCGTGTTTGGTCTGCAGTGCTCAAGGCCCTCCTTCAATTTGTTGGTGATATTGTGTTATGGATATTTGATGATGGCAAGGTGGGCTCCCATCATCCTGGGTCTGTGTGCAGGTGGCTGTTACATTTTACCCAGGGCCTGGGATTCCTGGAAAAGAAATCCCTTAAGGCAAGACTGAACATCAAGATACTATCTATAGAGGAGATAAATGACCTCATGAATCTAGTGATTAGAAATCCTGTAGGGCTAATTTGATTAAGATGTTGATTTGCAATTATAAAAACAGGAAAAAGAAACTTAGCTAAGGAAGGGTGTGGTGGAATGAGAAGGCCATACCAAGATGGCCGCTGGCAAGCAAGCATCAGTTACTCAGGAATGGCTTTAGAACCCACCTTGCAACGGAACCTGCCTGGCAACAGGCTGTGATTGGTTAGGGCATAAACCACCCCTTGACTGGATTGGCTGCCTTGGCTACATAAGCTGCTGTACCAACTGAAATAAACGAGTCTGCTGGCTGCTCGCTTCTGGGCTACTTTCACCCGTCTCCTGATTCCTGGTGTCTGTGTGGTGACTCTGCGCCTTTTGCCCCCACCGTGCTCCTCTCAGTACGAATCCAGAGCAACAGAAGGGAGACTGGGAAATTGTGACAGACCAGGTTCTGATGGGATCTAGCATCTGGATCCAAGGAATTGTATAAGGCTTCAGTTTAAGATTTGAATTCAGGTTCTGCAACTTGCTCTATGGCATCAGGCAAGATGTTTAATCTCTGCATCTCTGGTTTCCCATTTGTAAAATACACCTAATAATGTTACTCATCTCATCAGATCATCGTGTTTATTACATAAAAAATTGAAATGTAAATGTAAAATACACAATATAAGTGTTTGTTAAATAAGCTTTGTCAATCCACAAAATAATATTTCCTTATTTCCTTCTTCTTATAATAATAATTATTATTATTGTTACTATTGCTATCCCCAATGTATACTTAAAATGACTGAGGGTAAGTAACTTATCCAGGATGACAACATATAAGTAAGAGAGCAAGAATCTTACCCTCCCATTTCTTAACTGAGAAGCTACAGAGTTTTAACATGGGGTGAGATTCAGCAAAGTCTGGACATAATTTTGTCACAGTTGGGACAGTGTTACAGTAGATCACAGTAGATTACAGGTAGATCACAGCCATGCTGCTTAACATCTTACAACACACAGGACATCTTCCCATAATAAAGAATTATCAGGATCAAAAGGATAATCATGGTGCTGGCACTGGGGCATGGCAGGTAAGGCCACCACCTGCAGTGTCGGTATCCCATGTGGGCACCAGTTTGAGTCCTGGCTGCTGTACTTTGTATCCAGCTCTCTGCCATGACCTAAAAAAGCAGTGGAAGATGGCCCAAGTCCTTGGGCCTCTGCCTCCATGTGGAAGACGCAGAAGAGGCTTCTGTCTCCTGGTTTCAGATTGGCATAGCTTCGGCCATTGAGGCCATCTGGGGAATGAACTGGAAGATTGAGGACCTTGCAATCCCTCTGACTCTACCTCTCTGTAACTCTTCCTTTCAAATAAATAAATCTTAAAAAATGATAGTCATATTGCTAGATAAGGACATCAGTTAGATTTGGATTTTAGTAACTCAACAGATATTTGTATAATATAAATATTTCTCAAGTACTAGATAAATATTTTTGTGCAACATTTGGAACATATCTAACTATGAGTTTATATTTTTATTTGTTAAATTTAGTTAGCTATAGTGTTTCATCAGTTCTTCGTGAACTCCCCTAAGTTGATGACACATGAGGTACCTCTATTTAGAGGGAGGAAAATGAGTCTCAGAAAAGACAGATTTTTTGGCAGTGGTCATGGAGCTTGAAAGTGTTAAAAACTAGTCATAGATATAGGAATCTTGTATATTTTAGACCATTGATATTTTCATATACTCTATCAGACCTTAATTTATTGACTCAGAAATTTGGCACATGGCTGTGATTAAAGTGAATCAAGTGACTGCTAACAGATGGGAAATTATTGAACTTAATGCCTTGATACTAGTGGTCTTTGGAGCCATGGGGTGGGGTTGTGTCCAGAAGGGAACTATAGCAGGCATTCTCAAGCATCTGAGGTGCCAGGTATAAGCCTGGCATCCTCCTTGGTCTTTTTTTCACACTGATTTTGGTGTTTTTATACTAAAATAAAGGCGGAGGCCAAGGACAGACATTATTTTAAATCTTTTTATTTTCTCTTTCATTAAAGTTGCTAATGGGATTAAATGACACCATGGAGCTCATTTCCTATGAGAGCTGGAACACATGTGTAAATGGCAGAGGCGAGAAAGAGAAACTGCTGCATGGGCCTCTCTATGATACAGCAACTTGATGGATATCAGCTAGGAAAGTCATTCATGCCTCTGGGAGATAGTTCTAGTTCTGCTGAAGAGCCATCTAAGAATGTGAAGAGGGGACCATGGGTTTGAAGGCTTAGTAGTAAATACAATTGATTTAATTTTTCAGTTTAGCAAGTTCTCAAGGTAATACTTAATTGTATTACCTATTCTTTTATATGAAAGAATCCTAAAAGATGAAAAGGGATCTCATTGATAAAGCATGCCCACACCTACATATTTGTACCCATAGAAACAAATAAACAGCCCCATGCCCTGTCTGACAGGAAGAGCCTGTTTGCTGTTTGCTGTCAGGTTTTTTTTTTTTTTTCCTTACCGCATAAGAAGAGAGCTGCGGCAGCCATGGCTGGTAAGTGGTAAGACTTCTTTAAAACCAGGCTAAATCTTTAGAAGATATATTTGAGGGACTGATTTGATTTGTTTTGTTTTGTCTTTTTACTGGGTTCTATCATTTGTGTGAGCCACATTTAGCTATAGAAAAAAGGAAGGAGCCTTCCCTGATGTATATTCTCTCAGGATCTGCATTGAAAGTCACCTGGGAAATGAGCTTTAGGAACCCACAAGCTAGATTTGCCTGGCATTTCAAAAGGAAAAGTGAATTCCAAGATGATGTGTTACTGTTTTCTGATGTTCTTTTGTGAACTGAATGCTCAGATGTCTAAACATGACTGAGGTTCAGAATACACTTAGTAGAACTGCCATGGACTGTTGCCCCTAAGTGAAAGAAATGAAAATTATATGATGATAATTTACTCTGATTTCTGTGGACAAAGTCCCAAAGTAGTAGAACAGATGGGTCTCTGGACCCTGCTTGGTAACTCACCAAAGCAGAACATGAAGCATGGTTTGTTTAAGGATAGTCATATTTAGACTTACCTTAATCAGAATATTTGGGGTAGGTGTTCATAGCCTTCTAAGAATACAATTGCTATACCCTTCCTTGGGATAGCTTACCAATGAAGAAGAAATAAGAAAATGGAGAGCCCCAGTTACTGAGGTAACAGAGTCACATTTCTTAAGTTACTTATCAGTTTCAATATTGTACTTCCAACAGATAAGAGGCTAAAGGAAAAAAGGAAATTATTTGTTGATTCAGTGTCTGAGGACACACTTCATAACTTGCTGGATGATGTACTACATGAAAAATTGCTGAACCAAGAGGAGATTGAAAAGGTGAAAAAGGGAAATATTGCAGCAACAGCCAAGACCCATAGCTTAATTGACTCAGTGATCCCCAAAGGGTCCCGTGCCTGTCAAGTATTTATTGATCATATCTGCCAGAGGGATTCCACCCTTGCTTACACTGGGGTTTTCTTCAGGTAAGATTCTGAATTTTTAAAAAATAATAATCAACTAATAATTAATTAATTCATTTTATAAATAAAATTGTAGAAATCTATGTAATATAATGTAATTTTCAGACAAATGAATTCATTGTAGAATGAGTAAATCAAGCTAAGTAACATAACCATTGCTGGGTCTTAGTCCACCCGTACAAGGATGGACTGGGTCCGAGGAAAGGTGAGTGCGCTGCTCGCCCGTTCCCCAGCCTCCCGAACCTGGAGACAATCAGACGCAGCGGGGAGCCAAGTCTAGCAAGGACTCATTTACTTCGTGCAAAACAGAACCTTTTATAGTACAAAACTGTAGAGTCATTGGGGCAGGGCTAAGGACCAACCAATCACTTAAAAAATCACCTTACGGGGGGATTTCTATAGGACTAGCCATATGTCTATACACTTGTTACTAGTTTTGTTACCTCCCCTGATGTTGCACAGCCAATCAGTTTTAGTGGTAAACAACTTTGGATTCCGCCCACCTTACTTCCCCTGGGCACCATCATGTAACTAATTTCCCCACAAACCATCAGTGCACATGCTTCTATTTTCTGGTTAGAATTGTTAAAATCTATTGTCTAAATACTTTCAAGTGTATAATATACCATTATTAATTGTAATCATCTCCTCAGTTTTATTTAATGAGTATATCCACTTGTCCTTATATCTTGCTAGGCAGTATCTGCTTTCTTATTTGTTTGCCATATAACAGATGAGTCAGCACCTCTTTTGCTTGACATCTAATCATCCTCAGGCACCCAGTCACACTGACCTGCTCTTCCATTTCTCATTTGCTTTGTTCATATGTTCCTATGCAATTCTACCAGGTCCCTATTTCATGTGTTGACTGTTGTATCTTACCCTTAATTTTTATAGAACATTTCTGATTGATGATAGTAATACAGTCATATGGAAATAATTTGGAAGACTATCCTACTTTCTTTTGGAAAAAAAAAAGAGACAAAGATCTTTACATTGGTTTTGATAGCAGGACCTTGTGGTTCATGGAGTTCTTGAGGACAAGTTAGAAACATCTTCATTTCCCCAACTTTCTACTCCTTTGCTTTACACACATTTTTTGATCCACCTCTACATCGACGTGTTCACCTCTAAAATATATGACTCTAAGTTTTCCAGCAATTACAGAATCAATCCATTATCTCTTCTAAGTAAAGTGTAATGTGTCATTCTTATCCATCCTTGATTATATTTAGAAACCTTAAGAACGTTTCTCAAAGTGTCCTTATACCAAATCCAAAAGCTTTGCTTCATAAATGGTACTGAATATCAATGCAAGGTAAGAGAATCCAAATGATAGTACTTAATAAAATGTCATTCCAGACAGTGAAACACTTTGCACTCCCATTACCTTCTGACTGTCCTAAGGTCAAAGCCTACCATTCTTAACATGGCATATCTCTCCAGTCTCAGCTTCCATATCACTATGCAAACCCCTTCTTGCTCCAGCCACTTGGGTTTCTTCTAACAGAATGCAATCATTCTCATTTTAAGGGCCTTGTACCAGCAGCCAGACATCCTTCATCTTAACTTGTTAGATGCAAACTTCATTTAAGAAGCATTTTCACCTAAATTGTTGGAACTCGGTAGATCATTCGTCTATCCATTTTTTCATTCATTTTTCAATGAAAACTTTAACTATAGTCAGTCATTCCTTTTAGGTTTATAAATATGTAACATTAAACAAAATATGGATTTGAGATTCTCCTAGGGAATGGATGACAATTAGAAATAAAAAATATATAAAATGATTGCAGAGAATGGTGAGAGTTACTAAGAAAAAAGAAGAAAAATATGTGTTGGGTTAGGGTAGAAAACAGTAAGTTGAGATCATGCCAACAATTTGAATATCAAAATTCATTGTTTCATAGATATGGGGAGAAAGCACCTAAAAAGAGAGGCCAATACGTGCAAAGATCAAATGAAGCAACTGGCATGGATGCCTGGGAAATACATAGAAAAATAATGAATGTTGCTAAACAAGAATTTGAAGAAGTCAAAGTTCAGATAGGAACTTTTTTTCATATAGATGTCATAGAAAGCCCACATGAATATCATCTTAAATGTGATGATGGGTCATTGCCAAATTCTATTCAGCACCAGTGCCAGTGGAATTGATCAGAAAGCAAAGTTACAGAAACCCTTAACATTCTAAGTGCCTTCTCACAGAAGGAATTGTATGTTTGTCTGAAATATACCCACAATTGTGATCTGAATTTTATTTTTAAACTGATTAATTTTAAACTGATTTTTGAAGCTTTTTGCTTTCAAAGATACTACGCTAAAAACAAAAGTGTAGGAAATGAGTTTCAGAAGTGAAGAAGGAGAAAGTCTGATTTATCTTTTTTTAAATAATTATTTATTTAAATATAGAGTTACAGAGACAGAGACACAGAGAGAGTGAGAGAACAAATCTTCCATCTGCTGGTTCACTCCCCATATGACTATAAAAACCAGGGCTGGGCCAGGCTGAAGTGAGGAGCAAAGAGCTTTATTCAGGTCTCCCATGTGGATACCGAAGCATAAGGATGTGGGTCATCTTTTGCTGCTTTTCCAGGCACATTAGCAGGGAACTGGATCAGAAGAAGAGCAGCCAGGACAAGAATTGGCTCCTATGTGGGATGCCAGTGTCAAGAGCAGCAGTTTAACTAACAATGCTACATGCCAGCCCCTAATTTATCTTTTTAGAAAGCCATTTGGGTCACTATTTAGACAATGGAATACAGTAGGTTTTAAACAAAAGTATAGATAAGACTTTGAGGCTACTTCACTGACTCTTATTGGAGATTATGGTTGCTGGGAATGGGAGGGGTGTGGAGTAATATCTGACCTGAAAATGTATGTTACAGGTAGAGTTAATATGTGCTGATGGAAAGGATCTGGAGTTCTAATTAAGGAAATTTTTAGATTTGCATTCAGGCAAGTAAATGAAGAGTTGCATCTTTCATTAGGAAGATGAAACATAAGAGAACAGCAGGGTTTGAGGACAGCAAGGGTTTGGATGAAATTCAAAAGGATATATTAAGTAAAGACGTCAATTATATGAGTTTGGACATAAGAAGAGCTGACAACAAACAGCTGGCACCTATCACCTTAGCAACATGGGAATAGATGAGATCACTATGTGATAAATGATAAATGGAAGCCTTAAACCTAGCTTCAGGATAATTTCTGGAATCCTAGGAATCAAAGACAACAATAAACTCTAGATTAGAATAACTCCCCTCAATCTACAAGCATGATGGCAGATGAGGAAGCATTACTATTTTGTGATTTAATGTGTCCTATCCATGGGTATAAAATAACTAACTCTGATCCACTATATTCTGAATCTGCCTTATTTTCATAGTGATTGGAAAATGATAATTTTCAATAATTATATAAAATTTAATATGTATAAGAATGACTCCAAGTACTCCCATCATATTAAATTATGGAGTCCCCAAAAAATCTAATGAAAGAGGGGCTGTATTTACCCTAGTTTTCATTTGGGGAAGCTGAAAATTAGAGACATCAAGTAATCTAGTCTCCATGTCAGATAGGGTGTAGATTTGGGGTATTCAAGTCTGCTCCCAAAGTCCATCTTTTTATTTATTTATTTAATTTATTTGAGAGAGAGAGAGAGAGAGAGAGAGAGAGAGAGAGATCTCCCCTCCACTGTTTCATTCAAATGGCCACAACTGGTCAAACCAGAAGCCAGGAGCTTCATCTGGGTCTCCCATGTGGGTGCAGGGCCCCAGTAGCTGGTGCCCAAATGGGATGCTGGCATTGCAGGCAGTGGCTTAACTCGTTATGCCACAATGCAGGCCCCCCTCATGTCCATCCTTAGGACTATTAAGCTGTAGTAACTCTTGTACAAGAAAACCTTCCTAACCTGTGATGTTAAAGTTAGAAGTCTATGAGAGTACTGTTACTTGTGACCTTGTATCATGTACATTGTTAATTCTGATTATTCCTGATTATTATTCTGATTAATTACTCCACTCTAGGTTTATAGCAACTACAACCAAAACCAAAACCTAAACCTAAACCTGAAAAAAAAAACAAACAAAAAACACTCTTTTGTCAAGTTGCTTTTCCTTCTTCAAGGCACATGTGGAGCTTGCTTACCTATTTCCCAAATTGAAAACCAGAGACTTCTCTGGGAGGAATTACTATAAACATTGTCCAGTTCAAACTTGCCCTCCTGGTGATTTTCAACATGCTTTCTCCAGTTGATTGACTTCTGTTCTGAACTCTGGCTCCTCAGCATGTCAGCTCTTTCCCCACAGCAGACCAGGGGCTGTCCTTCATTCCGTCCTAGATATTCCACAGCTTGCCAGGGAAAGGGAAACAACAAACAAAACCTATCCTCCCTTGTTCCGTTGATGTAAGCAAAAGTAACCTTTTACAGTAACTGAGGAGAAACAAGAGAAGTTGGCATGGTGGTGCAATGAGTTGAGCTGAGTTTGTGACATTGGCATCCCATATCATAGCCCCAGTTCAAGTCTCAGCTGCTTCTATTCTGATCCCACTGTTAATGCTTCTGGGAAAGCAGCAGATGATGGCTCAAGTGTTTGGGCCCCTACCACCCATGTGGGAGACCCAGTTAGAATTCAGGGATCCTGCTTTGGCCTATACTGGTCCCAGCCACTGCAGTCATTTAAAGTTTAGAACCAGTGAATGGATGAATGGAAAACACACACTCTCTCTCCTTATGCCCTCACTCCGTTGCTATGCCCTTCAAATAAGTAAATAATAAAAAATAAATTAGTTTTCCAAAGGGTAGCATTTTTAATGGAGAAATAGAGTACAACATTTGTACTGAAAATTGAAAGAGGTAAGAGGGAGCTATCTATTCAAAACATGAGATCATTCTTAATAGTTCTTAAGGATAGCCTGACAATCCTTATGAATCAGAGATCAGATTTAATGGAGATTCTTACTGAACTCTGCGAACGGGGACAGATTAACAGAGTCCAATTGGACCTTTTTTCTTCTAGTATTTACCACCAAATCACATGCATTTACTTCTCCATGTTGAGTAGGTATCTTAATCTGATGATTGTCTTCACAAAGGAGCTTCCTCTCTTGTCTCACCACAGTTCATTTATGTTAATCTAACATCAGACAAAACTGTAATTCTTATCAGCTAAGATATATTTTTACAGAGGTTATTTCTGTCCTCCAAGAGAATGAATACTCTTCTCTATGTTTACTGGGGTTATATAGAGCATGGGACCCAACAAGAAAACCAGATATGAGATGACACAACTCTCACTATGCTGTTTTGCAGAAACCCTTGCCAAAACCCATGCTAGAACAGACGTGCCATCTGCAGAACCTCCAGGTACACTCAAGCTTTGTCCTCGTGAAAACTTCTTGAAACTTTGCAGAACAGCAGCTGGAAAGGTGAGATGGTCAATGAATAGAATGGATGATAAAGTGAAGTGGTAAGATTCCATAAACAGGGACCAGCATTGTGACAAAGAAGGTTAAACTGTCCCTTGGGACACTGGCCTCACATATTGAAGGCAGATTTCAGTCCAAGCTGCTCTGCTTCTGTTGTAGTTCCCTGCTAATGCTCCTGAGGAAGCAGCGGAAGATGGCCCAAGTACTTGGGCCCTTGTGACCCATGTGGGGGACCCAGATAGAGTTCCAGGTTCCTAGCTTTGGTCTGGGCAAGCCCTTGCTATTGCAGCCATTTGGGTAGTGAACCAGATAAAGTAAGATATCTTTCTCTTTCTCTCTGTCTATTCTATTCTTTGTTACTCTGATAGTAAAAATAAATAATTAAATATTTAAAGAAAAGATTCCATAGATACAAAATACACAGAGGACCTGAGAATGATATCATTTTATGCTATATCTTCAGTCATTATGAAGGTTAAAAATTATGAGTATTTTCATACTATTAGGATCCTGGCTGGTAGGTAATAAAAAGGAAAATTAGAAATGTGATAATGAAATAGTTAATTATGTTCTGATTCATTATATATTAATGTATCTCTCTCCATATATATATGTATATATATATATGATATTATAAAATAATACTTTCATGGTGAGGGGAGATAAAGGCTTGGTCATAATTAATGCAGACTAAAGTCCATGGGAAATATTTTTAGTGTTTATAGAATTTGATATTGGTCTTGAACATTAAGTAAGGTTTGAATAAATGGAAGGGAGAGTAGAGAGGTAGTACTCTAGCCTACCCTACAAGGTCATTCAATAAATAACCCATGTCATTTGTAATTCATCACTGTGATGTTTTGCTCTTTTAGTCACGATCTGTGTAACAGTCTATTCCTCACTTGTTAGTTGAGGGGATAACTAACTATACTGTGTACAGTGAGATGAAATATGATGCATTTCTTCTTGCTATTTGATTCATTTAACTTGTCATCATTCTGTAGATCTATCCAATAAGAGAGAAAGGGGACCGCACTCGTATGGCCCTCATCATCTGTAACACAGAGTTTGACCATCTTCCAAGGCGCAATGGATCCACTCATGACATCAAAGGGATGAAAGGTCTGCTTGAGGCCCTAGACTATAGAGTGGATGTGAAAGAGAATCTCACAGCCAAGGTAAGTGCCTTCCCTATGCAGTACATGCCCATATACCTCTAATAAAGAACTGGTTTTGTAATCTTGGGGATATTCATTTAACTTTTTTGGAACTTACTTTATTCAACTTTGACATGAAGAAAGCTAAAACTGATATCTACAATTGCCTGTATCTCTTTTGACTGGTATATATAAACACACATATAGATATATGTTTATGTAATTATACACTCATGTGCACATATATATGTATGTAAGTTTAAGCCCAATGTAGTCATTTCTACAACATTTTACCACGGTGGTATTACTTTACTTAGGCAATACTCACACATATACATACACATACATACTTTATGACAGCATGTACAGAGAGTTGTAGAAAGGGTTCACCCAAGAGTCACTATACTTATGGAAAACATAGTTACAGACAAAATTGTGGCAACATAGAAGGGTGTGAGTGCATGAAGTGGAAGAATAAGTTCTCCCTCACCCATAGTTTCATGTCTGCAATATCTATTATCTGAGGTCAACCTTGGTAGCTCTGGTTAAAAATATTAATGGGAAACTCCAGAAATAAATAATTTGTTTTAAATAGCATTTATCATAGGATATGGGCACATCATTATAACAACTGTATTTTATTATTAGTTATCATTGTTAATCTCTCCCAATGCTCAATGCATAAATTTAACTTTATCATAGGTACAATAAGAGAACTTCAAAAAGCTCCTGGGGGCCGGCACCGTGGCTCAATAGGCTAATCCTCCACCTACAGTGCCAGCACCCCGGGTTCTAATCCCAGTCGGGGCGCCGGATTCTGTCCTGTTGCCCCTCTTCCAGTCCAGCTCTCTGCTATGGCCTGGGAGTGCAGTGGAGGATGGCCCAGGTCCTTGGACCCTGCACCTGCATGGGAGACCAGGAGAAGCACCTGGCTCCAGGCTTCAGATCAGCGTGGTGCGCCAGTCGTAGCACGCCGGTCGCAGTGGCCATTGTGGGGTGAACCAATGGAAAAAGGAAGACCTTTCTCTCTGTCTCTCTCTCTCTCACTGTCCACTCTGCCTGTCAAAAATAAAAAATAAAATAAAAAATTTTAAAAAGCTCATGGGAAATAAAATTATAATGTAAATTTATCTTGGTGTAAAAACTTGAAATCCATGTGTACATTTTTAATAATATGCACTTCATGAACTTTTTGATATCTCCTCATATACATAGATTTCAAAAATGGTGTACCCAAGGAAGTTTTTATTTTAATTACCTTTTTCAGAATTTTATGATATACCCTTGTATTTGTAGGAAAAACAGTATATATATACTATTTGATATTTTAGGGTTTTGAACATCCACTGGGGGTCTTCAAGCATAATCCCCAGAGGTAGTGGAGAATTACTGTAACCTGACACTTCTCTTCAAAACTTCAAGCGACAAGTAATTCAAATAATTCAGTTGTAAGTATAGATATATAGCGAAAGTGAAAGGATAGAGAGGCTAGAAACAAGCCACTTCATGACTACATGTATGAACAATTGATTTCAACAATGGTGTCAAGACTGCTCAATAAAGAAAGGCAATATTTTCCTTTACAACAATTGATTATGGAGAAATTGGATATTATCTTGCAAAAGAATGGTGTTGAAACTTATCTTACTTTTTTCCAGATAGAATATTAATATGTCAAAATGAATAAAATATCTAAACTTAAGAGATAAAACTATAAAACTCACAGGAGAGGGGCTGGCCCTGTTGCTCAGCAGCTAAAGCTCCAGCCTACAGTGCTGGTGTGCTATATGGGCGCTGGGACAAGTCCTGGCTGCTTCACTTCTGATCCAGCTCTCTGCTATATCCTGGGAGAGCAGTAGAATATAGCCAAGTCCTAGGGTCCTTGTACCCACGTGGGAGACCTCAAAGAAGCTCCTAGCTCCTGGCTCCTGGCTTTGGACTGGTTCAGTTCTGGCCACTGTGGCCATTTGGGGAATGAACCAGCTGATGGAAGACCTCTTTCTCTCTCTCTGTTTTTACCTTTCTATGTAATTCTGCCTTTCAAATAAAGAAATCTTTAAAATAAAAAAAAAACTCTTGAGAGAAAATATTGAAGGAAACTATGTGACCTTGAAATTGGAAAGAAATTCATAAGCATGTCTCCACATATACAGTAAATAAAATAAAAAATTGATAATAAATAGGAACTCAAAAAATTAAGAACAGTGACACCCTAGAGAATATAAATACAAAAGTGAAAACAAAACCTACAGAACGGGAGAAAATGGTTGCATATGTTATATCTGATCAGGAACAAGTATCCAGAATTAATGAAGGATTCCTAAAACTCAAAAAAAAAAAAAAAGCAACAATAAATATCCAAATAATCAAATTCAAAAATACACAAATAAATTCAACAAACATTTCTTCAAACAAGATAGAAAAATGGTCAAAAAACACATGAAAAGTTTCTCAACATCATTACTCATTTGGGAAATGGATATTAAAACTGCACTGAGAGGGGCCGACACCATGGCGCACTAGGTTAATCTTCCGCCTGTGGCGCCAGCATCCCATATGGGCACCGGTTCTAGTCCAGGTTGCTCCTCTTCCACTCCAGCTCTCTGCTGTGGCCTGGGAAAGCAGTGGAGGATGGTCCAAGTGCTTGGGCCCCTGCACCCTCATGGGAGACCAGGAGGAAGCACCTGGCTCCTGGCTTCGGATTGGCACAGCTCCAGCCTTTGGGGCCACTTGGGGAGTGAACCAATGGAAGGAAGACCTCTCTCTCTCTCTCTCTCTCTCTCTCTCTCTCTCTCTCTCTCTCTTTCTCTCACTTCTGTAACTCTGCCTGTCAAATAAATAAATAAAATCTTAAAAAAAAAAAAAACTGCACTGAGAAACCACTTCATACCTTCTAAAATGGCAATGATAATAAGAAGAACAAGGAAAAGGAAGGATATGGCAAGGAAGGCAGGAGAGAGAAGACAAACAAGAAGTCTATGCTGGCTAGATGTGCAGAAATCTAAACCTTTATAAATGGCTGATAGGAATGTATAGTGATGTGGTAACTATGGCAACTTTGGCAAACTCAGTGGTTTCTTTTTATTGATATATTTGCTTATTTGAAAGTCAGAAATACATAGAAAAGGAGAGACAGAGAATGATCTTCCATCCACTGGTTCACTCTCCAAATGGTCGCAATGGGTAGGGCTGTGCCAGGCTGAAGCCAGGAGTCAGGAGTTTCATCTGAGACTCCCACATGGGTGCAGGGGTGCAAGCACTTGGGCTTTCCTCCATCGCTTTCCGAGGTACATTAGCAAGGAGCTGGATTGGAAGTGGAGCAGCTGGGACTTGAACTTGGATCCATATAGGATGCCAGAACTATAGACTTACCCCACTGCGCCACAGCACCAGCCCCAGTTTGGTGGTTCCTTAAAGGGTTACAGTATTAAGTGAGCTAACTATACTCCTAAATATATTTATATAAAAAAGAATTGAAAGCAGAGACTCAAGCATATATTATTGTGCCAGTGTTCACTGCAGGATTTTCCTAAAAGCTAGATGTGGTAATATCAACTGCCTATCAACTCAGTCAGTGTGTAGATAGAATGGATACTGATTCACATGTAAAAATGAATATTTGCTATAACACAGATAGGCTCCCAAACTTTGTCCTTAGTGAAATAATCCAGAAACATCAGGACAAACATTGTATGATTCCACTTTTAAAACATGCTTAGAATAGGAAAATTCATAGATCAAAATAAAATATTTACCAGTGAATTAGAAGCTAAAGTTTAATGGCCACACTTTTTCTTTGTTGGAGATGATGTGAAAGTTGTAGGTATTGACAGTAATGATAGTTGCCTATCCCCATTTAGATGTTTTTAATCCTACTGAATTATTCATTTACAAATAGTTAAAATGATATATATTACGTACATTAATTTTTGCCAACACCAAAAAATGAATGATGAACAAATAAGGAAAATTTGAAGAAGAGTTTTGATACATCTTCCTGAGTTACTGTGCTACCTACAATATTAACAGCAATAACAAAATAAATGACAACAATTTTCATTTCTGACTACCTACTATAGATTAGCCACTGTGATATGGCAGGCACTTTACACTGATTCTTTCCATTTCTCTAAGCATCACTAGTAAAAGGGCCAGAGTTGTGGCACAGTGGGTAAAGCCACCAGCTGTAGCATCAGCATCCCCTGTGAGTGCTGGTTCATGTCCCAGCTGCTCCACTCCCAATCCAGTTCTCTGCTAATGGCCTGGGAAAAGCCATGAAAGATGGCCCAGTACCTGGGATCCTGAATCCACATGGGAGACCTGGAAGAACGTCCCGGCACCTCGCTTTGGACTGGCCCAACGCTGGCTGTTGTGACCACCTAGGCAGTGAAAAAGAGGATGGAAGATCTCTGTGTGTCTCCCACTCTCTCTGTACTTCTGACTTCCAAATAAATAAATCTTTTTTAAAAAGGCATCATTGATTTAAAGAGCAGATATGATGGCGTGATGTTTAAAGATTTGCTTCCTTTCAGGCCACAGAGAAAGTATTAAGAACATTTGCTTCCTGGCCAGAGCACCGAAACTCAGACAGCACATTCTTGGTGTTCATGTCCCATGGCGTCTTAGATGGTTTCTGTGGAGTTGAACATCAGGATGAAAAACCAGATGTGTTGCCTTATGACACTGTATTCCAGATTTTTAATAACTGCAACTGTTCTCATTTGAAGGACAAACCCAAAGTCATCATCATCCAGGCCTGCAGAGGTGGTGAGTTCTGATGTGTCCAGAGGTCAGAGTGATGTGTATCCTGTAGGATGAGGCTTGCACTGTATGTTTTATATCTAGTATTATGTGCACCAAGCCTCACTTTAGTGCAATTATACCAGACTGAAAACAGCTTTTAGGAGTAAAAGAAACTGGCATAAAATTTAAATGTAAAAAAATGCCATTCACTAGTGAACCTTAGCAAGTGGCAATGATGTTAATCTTATTTCTAAATTATTTTTACATTGAATTATTAAAATGCTAACCTGAAAAGATTGTAATTTCTGGGTGTGTGTCATACAGCAGCAGGTGAAACTGCAACTTGGGAAGCCTGCATTTCACATCAGAGTGCTTGTTCAAGTTATGACTACTTTGCTTCTGATCCTGTCTCCTGTTAATGCATGCAAGGAGTCATCAGATGATGGATCAAGTACCTGTGCTCCCACCATTCAAGAGGGAGACCTGGATGGAATTCCAGGCTTCTGGCTTCAGCTTGGCCTAGCCCTAGCGATTGCAGGGATTTGGGGAGTGAAACAACAGATGGACGATCTCTCTCTATTTCTCTCTCTTTCTCTCTCTGCTTACCTTTCATATAGATGAAAATAAATGAGTAAACATTTAAAAACGTCTTTAATTTCAGCATTTACTAGTCAAAATTTCATGATCTCTGATTAGAAAAGTATTTCACATGATAGTGAGTAAATTAAATTTAAATACAATGCAAAGAAATTAAAATAAATCAGGCCCAAAAGACTACATACATGAAGGCCAATGTAGTATAGTGGGTTAAGCCACTGCCTAAAAACACCATCACTCCCTAAGGGTGCCAGTTTAAGTTCTGGCTGCTCCTCTTCTTATCCAGCTCCCTGTGAATGTGCCTGGGAATATAGCAGACGATGGCCCATATGCTTGGGCCCCTGCACCCATGTGGGGGACCCAGAAGTTCCTGCCTCCTGGCTTTGGCTTAGTTCAGTCCCAGCTCTTGTGGCCATTTGAGGAGTGAAGAGTAGATGGAAGACCTCTCTCTCTCCTTTCTTTCTCTGTAACTCTGCCTTTCAAATGGATTAAAATAAATCTTTTTTTTTAAAGTCTACATACATAAGGCATTTGGAAAATGACAGAGTGTAGAGACAAAGATTAAATGATGTCAGAGGCTGAGGACAAATCATTCTTTATCTTGATTGTAGTGGTAGCTACATGATTGCATATATTTGTCAAAATGGATTAAATTATATATCTAAAGAAGGTAAATTTTACTAAATGTAAATTATACCCTAATACAGCAAAACCAAATTATTTTGACACTGCTTTTTTCCTATAGATTTTTTAATGCAAAATTTAATGTAATTATCAATCTAAGAATGGCTTGGAAGAAGTAGCTGTGAGAAAGGAAAGGAAATGAAGAGTGGTTTAAAAATTTTTGGGTCATTCTTGAATAGAGTAAATCTTTCTTTCCTTGGCTTTGTATTGTTGCTTTTCTATCATTAAACCAGAAACTGCTCCCTTCACAAAGGAACTGTCAAAAGTAGTCTTTAGCAATATTACTTCCTGATCAATGAAAATCTTTCAGGTCCAGAAGATGGCTGCAATTGACATTTTGATGGATGTGAGCAGTGATAAGGTTGTGTTAGCCTATATTGTATGTGTGTGCATTGTGTGTGCAAGTATGCAAAATTAACTGGAGAAACTCCATAAAGAGTATCTTATTTGTTTAATTGTCAAGGGATTACTAAAATGAGATTATCAGTGAATAACAATGAAATTTTCTCTGTAGCAAACAGTGGAGAGGCGTGGGTCAGTGACTCTCAAGCAGGCTCAGTAGAAAGCCCTTCACAGTCTCCACTGAACCTGACTCATGACAGTGTCAACAAGACCCATGTGGAGAAGGACTTTGTCGCCTTTTACTCTTCAACACCACGTATGTGTCTTTCATTGGTGGGTAAGGGTTTGTGGAGATGAATCCTGCCTACATGATTTGGCCCATTGTTGCAGGCAAAGACACAGACTAAGAGTCTTGGAAGGGACTTTTAAAGTTCCATTCAAGTTTCTGGAACCTTGTGTCTACCTTCATAATATTCATATTCATAGTAAGTGATGGGTCAGTAGGCACTGACTATTACTATTCTACAACACACTTTTTTTTTTTTTACTGTTGAGAAAAATTTTTAAAGAGAAAGAAAATGTGATCTCCTCTTCAAAAAGTGTGTTATCTTATTTGGAAAGCAAGAAACCTAGGTGTGCAACTTCATTAAAAATTCACCAAGTAATGGGTAGTGCCTGGTAAAGTAAAATTGCAACCTAGGTGTAGTAAATAGTTTTAAAGGACCAATTTCATATAACTTCACACATAAGGTGATATAATTTTAAAAAGGAGATAGGTAGTAGAGACATGAGAATCCCCAGCAGGGTAAAAAGCCTGAGAAAAACAGACAAAAATATTTAACCTCTCTAAGCAAAAATGTTCTTACTTAATATACACTACTGTTTAGTTACTTTTATCTATAAATTTACACATTTATACTTATCTATACAGATGAGTACATTTTTATCCATTAATTATCACCAGACTGCCAGGTAAAGGCAAAGGAGTTGAGGCATGCAAAAAAATAAATAAGTTGCAAGGATGAATGCTGGCAGCATTTGCTAGATATGAATCCAAGTTAGTTTGACTCTGTAGTCTCAGTAAAACAATAAAAACAATCACAGTCTCTATGAATTTTTTTTGAAAGCAAGAAGGTTTTAGTTCAAGATGTATAATATTTTTTATTCACAGATAATGTTTCCTGGAGAAGTCCAAAGGGTTCTTTCTTCATCACAAAACTGATAGACCATGTCCAAACTTATGCTTGGGATTGTCACCTGACAGAAATATTTATGAAGGTAAGATCACATTATCTGTTCCATAAATTTGTTTAATCATATACTCTAAAATAAATGTCTGTGATAACCAACCTATGTATTTTATAAAACTGATGGGAGAGCTTATACACCTTGGCAAATCTGGCTCTTTAATTATTTCCAAAGTACTAAGCTCAAATAGTCAAAGAAAGTTAATACATGCTTATCCTCTGCATCAAAATATTAAAAATTTTAGTTAGGGAAACAAATATAGAGGAGGAAAATACATTCTATGAAGATCATTTGTGATGTAGGCTAATGTTTACCTGATAAAATTATGGGAAAACATCAGTATAAAACTTTTTGATAATTTTTACACAATTCCAGCATAAACAATAATTGATATGACTCACAGCATGTAAATAACAGTAAATACATCTTTCCCAACTAAAAAAATAATGAAATGGAGTGGGGAGAAATGAGGACTCTTGGGTTACTACTAATGTTTTATTCTCAATTTGGTATAGTTTATAATTGTTATCAAAAGACAAAAAACTTATATATCTGACACTTCTGTGTATTTCCTGGTATGTAAATTGAATTTCAATAAATGCTTTAAAAATTAAATAAAAAATAATAATTAGAACTTCCTGTTACAGATCATGAATTAGAAATGAACAGACACGGCCGGCGCCGTGGCTCAGTAGGCTAATCCTCCGCCTTGCGGGGCCGGCACACCGGGTTCTAGTCCCAGTCGGGGCACCGATCCTGTCCCGGTTGCCCCTCTTCCAGGCCAGCTCTCTGCTGTGGCCAGGGAGTGCAGTGGAGGATGGCCCAAGTCCTTGGGCCCTGCACCCCATGGGAGACCAGGAGAAGCACCTGGCTCCTGCCATCGGGTCAGCGTGGTGCGCCGGCCACAGTGCGCCTACCGCGGCAGCCATTGGAGGGTGAACCAACGGCAAAAAGGAAGACCTTTCTCTCTGTCTCCCTCTACTGTCCACTCTGCCTGTCAAAAATAAAAATAAAAAATAAAAAAAATTTAAAAAAAAGAAATGAACAGACACAACTTTTGCTTTCAAAGATTATAGTTTAGTAATAATAATAGTAAAAGCACAGGAATCAAAGATATGTCCTTTTTAATTTCCAGAGAAAAGTATAACAAGTTTCTTTGATGGGAAAAGATGTCAGTTCTGCAAGATGTGATTATCTATACAGTGGAAGCTTGATGGAAGAAGGCAATTTTTTTTTTATTTCTGCCTGGTTTAAAAAAGTATCTATTGACTTATAGGATAAAAATCTAATGTTGACAAATCCTGAAATAAAAATTTATAGTTAAAATATGCATATCAAATTCTTCTGCTTCTAGTCAACAGGATTTCACAAAGGGTGGATTTACACCCCTGTTTAAAACAAACACACAAACAAAAAATAAATAAAATACTGAAGTTAGGGGCAAAAAGCAAGGAAGGACTCTGATCCCTGAGAGATGGTATGTAAATAATGTCAAGTGATTATGTTAGAAGAATTTCCAGGGATGCAGAAGCAAGACAGGAGCTGGCAGACTCAAGAGTAGAGGAGACATAGTTGAGACTCCAGGGAGAAGAAAGTGGCAAGAGTTCACATTTATGTTACCAAAGAGGAGGCAACTTTAGGAATCTCTAGGAAATCTTCACCAAGTATTTGCTGCATGTAAGAAAACTACTTGAGTCACAGGAAAGAAGTACCCTAAGAGATTACAGCAAACAATATCATGGCATTCATGTAGAGCTGGAAGTGTTCCTAATCCCACCAGAAATAGTACAGAAAAAAATCTCAAAATTTGCCTGCAGAAGACTCACAGAATCTGGGCAAAGTTAATTGGAAGAAAGAGCTCCTGGCTAAACCATCTCTGATGTTTCCTAACAAACCACAAAGTGATCAAACTGTTACCAATAGCAAAATGCACACAATTGAAAAGCATAGACTTTTATGTATATACATATATATACACACACATATATAAAATACCTAAATTAAATATATATATATATATACACAAAACACCTAAATTAAATATATAAGCATACACACACACATACACACACAGACAACAGCATACCTTGAAACATTTGTGGGAAACTGGAATTAAAAATAAATTTATTTTGCTGAAAAAATGTGAGATCCATTGATATTTTGAATATTATTAATACAGAGAACAGATTTCATGTACTTCAAATACAATTTCAATAAGATACCTATACGTCCTTCCCTCTCTCAATCCCCTCCTTCCTTCCTTTTATTTCCTTTAATTTTTGAATATTCCATGAATCTTCTGACAATTCCTTGCATATGTATATGTGTTGTGTGTGCATGAATACAGAAATGTTCAGCATTTAAAATATAAAAATATAGAAAATATTAAGCATGCACAAAACAGGAAAATAAAAGCTATTATTAGCAGAATAACTACTGAATAAAAACTGATCCATAACTAATACAGATGGTAGGATATCATAAAAGGACAACAAGCAGTTATTGTAATTGTTTTCCTCAATTCAGATAGTTAAGTAGAGTCATGGAAAATCTAAAATACCTAAATTAAATCATCATGTATGAAAACTGTAATGTGTTAGATGAAAACTACATTGAGTGGGCTGGCTTAATAACAGTTTAGATATTAAAGAAGAGAAAGCAGTAAACTTGAAGAAACTGCAAAATGAAGCAGAGAACAGAAAAAATAAAAGAAAAAAAGAACAAATTATCAGTTAGTGGTGGACAAATATAAGAGGCCTAAGACATAGATACATGGTGTTTTGAAAATGGAGGAACAAGATAATATCTGAAGAATGGTCAACATATTCTCAAATGTAATAAATGTTACAAACTCACAGATTCCAGGAGGGCAACAAACATGAAGCATGGAAATAATGGAAAAATAATCCAGCAAGGTTCATCTATCTTATCCTAATTTCTTTAAGCCATTAATAAGACAAAAATTTTAAAAAGTAAAAGGAAATGAGGCATGTACAGAAAATGAGGTTATATACAGAAAAGCAATGGAAAAAATATCAGAAGATTATCAGTAACAATGCATTTTTGAAAGCAGTATTATCAATTAAGTCCTAAAATTCTAAGTCTAGAAAAATAGAAAAATGTGTTACAAAAACAAGAATGAAATTAAAAAAAAAATTTCCAGCCATGCAAAAACTGAAATATTCTATTACTAGTAGTTTTTCTCTCTGAGAAATGTTAAAGAAGTCAATCAGGCAGAAGGAAACGTATAACAAATGAAAATACAGATCCCCAGAAAAAGGAGTTAAAGTACTGGCAATATAACTACATGGATGAATGGACACTCACACACACACACACCCACATACACACTCATGTGTGCACATGGGGACTTCAAAAAGTTTATGGAAAATGTGAATACAAGATAAGTTTGTTCAGTGTATGGACACTGGGACAGGTACAAAGGACCTGTGACCTCCTGCAATGACCTATATCCTGTCTAATGTGGAAGATGCGAACTAGCTGGCCACTTCATGTCTTTCATGTTGTTTAGATTCCATGGACTTACCAAAAAAAAAAAATAATAATAACCATTTTCAATAACTTTTTCAACACAGGAGACAGTTGGGCTGTGGAATGCTTTTTGCCTAAAAGATTTTTTTAAAGAAAAGATTTGGCCGGTGCCACAGCTCACTTGGCTAATCCTCCGCCTGCAGCGCCGGCACACTGGGTTCTAGTCCCAGTTGGGGTGCCAGATTCTGTCCCGGTTTCTCCTCTTCCAGGCCAGCTCTCTGCTGTGGCCCCGGGAATGCAATGGAGGATGGCCCAAGTGCTTGGGCCCTGCACCTTCGTGGGAGCCCAGGAAGAAGCACCTGGCTCCTGGCTTCCAATCGGTGCAGCATGCCAGCCGCAGCGTGCAGGCCATAGCGGCCGTTTGGGGGGTGAACCAACAGAAGGAAGACCTTTCTCTCTGTCTCTCTCTCACTGTCTAACTCTGCCTGTCAAGAAAAAAAAAGATTTATCAATTTTATTTGAAAAGCAAAATGTCAGGGAGAGGAGAGAGAAAAAGATTTTCCTTTGCTGGTTCACTTTCCAAAAGCCTATAACAGGGGAAGCTGGGCAAGGCCAAAGCCAGGAGCCAGCAACTTCATGCAGGTCTCAGGTGTGAGTGGCAAGAATCCAAATATACGGAAGAATGAGAAAAACATAATGCATTTTGGTTGGTTTGAAGATGGGGCCATATAAGAAGGAATGAAGGGATGGCTTCCAAGAGAAGAAAGTAGCTTCAGAAGACAGAGGACAGGAGGCAAGAACCTCTTGAATAAGCTCAGAAACAGATACTTTCTTCAAATCTCCATCAGGGAAAATCCCATGATTTTAGTCTTTAGAGAACATAAACCAAGAATGCGGGAGCTAGCATTGTGACGTAGCTGGTAAAGCCACCACTAGAAACTCTAGCATCTCATATGGGCACCAACCCATGTCCTGGCTGCTTCACTTCTGATCCATCTCCCTGCTAATGGCCTGGGAAAAGTAGCAGATGATGGCTAAGTGCTTCTGTTCTTGCCAGTCATGCGGTAAATCTGTTGAATTTCCTGGCTATTGGCTGCGGCCTGGCTCGGCCCTGCCTTTGTGGCCATTTGGGGAGTAAACCAGTGGATGGAAGATTTTCTTTCTATCCCTCTCCCCACCTCCTCTCCTCTTCCCCCTCTCTCTCTCCCTCCCCCTCCCTCTCTACATCCCTCTCTCTCCATCTGTAACTGACTTTCAAATGAAATAAATATTACAAAAAAAAAAAAAAAAAAAAAGCTTGGACTGCAGTCCATTCCACCTGGATTTCTAACCTACATAATTTGAGACATTAAATTAGTATTGCTTGCATCAGCTAAGTTTGTGGTAATTTGTTTTAGCAACAACAGAAAATGAAATCTGCGTCTATAACAATTATGCAATGTTGCATTTTTTGTTTGAAACTCACCAATAGTCTAGACATTTGTTAAAGATTGGCAGATTGTAGACACATGGTTTTATTTGTAGGGTCTATATTAGGTTCTATTGGTCTATGAATCTGTTTTATGCCAATATTATGCTGCTTTAATTACTGTCATTTTGTAATAAATTTTAAAGTTCAGTAAGTTTTTGTAAGTCTTTTGAGTAACAAAATATGTTAGCAGACTTACAAAGTTGTTAAATAAGTCCTCAAGTTAACTTCTTAAATATCTGCATGTCTTTAATCCTTTAAATTTAAGAGTACAATTTAAAACTAATGAAATATGCAATATTGGCATACAGAGAGGCAGTCTTTATGCAATAACTAGAGGTCACATGTCATATTCTTTAAATTTATGTTGGAAACTGACATTAATCATAACATACATACAAACATACACACACACAAAGGTACTTCAAAATGTTCATGAAACATGAAATTAATATAAATTTATCTTGGTGCAAACATATTTTGAAATGCATGCATAGTTCTTTTTCACAATATGTATTTTCTGCAAACTTCTTGAAGACCCATGATATATTTTTGTTTGCTTGTATCAATTATTCCTCAATGGAATTCTTTTTAAAGAAATATAATGAAGGCCGGCGCCGTGGCTCAGTAGGCTAATCCTCCGCCTTGCGGCGCCGGCATACCAGGTTCTAGTCCCGGTCGGGGCACCGATCCTGTCCCGGTTGCCCCTCTTCCAGGCCAGCTCTCTGCTGTGGCCAGGGAGTGCAGTGGAGGATGGCCCAAGTCCTTGGGCCCTGCACCCCATGGGAGACCAGGAGAAGCACCTGGCTCCTGCCATCGGATCAGCGCGGTGCGCCAGCCGCAGCGCGCCTACCGCGGCGGCCATTGGAGGGTGAACCAACGGCAAAGGAAGACCTTTCTCTCTGTCTCTCTCTCACTGTCCACTCTGCCTGTCAAAAATAAAAAAATAAAAAAAAAGAAATATAATGATTGCAGTTAATTGGGTAAGTATATTGTTTACTATGACTGCAATAACAAAGTATAAGAGAAGGAGTGATCTAAACAATGGACATTTATTTTCTCACAGCCCTGGAGGCTAGAAGTTCAAAACGAAGGTGTGGGAAAATTCGGTTTCTTTTGAGGTCTCTCCCCTTTGCTTGCAGATGTCTTCTGTCTCCTTGTATCCTCACCTAGTGTTTTCTCTATGATATCATCTCTGATATCTCCCTGCCTAGCTAAACTTCCTGTGCTTATAAGGACACTAGTTATCTTAGTTTAAGGCCTTATTTTAACTTAATGACCTCTATAAAACCCTTTTTTAAATTCAATTACATTCAGAGGTAATAGAGGTTATGATTTCAACATCAATTTGGAGAGAACACAGCTAAGCCCATAACCCTGAGGTCTTAGATTCTATGGAGATACACTTGAAGCTAAAATTTAGGTTCTGACTTGGATATTAAGTTACTGATGTCAGTGAGAAGTTGTCAGCATAATTAAGAATTTGGTTCCTTCTTAGAACTGTTAAACTCTTCTTCGCTTACATCTTGCATTTCAATCCCAGGCATCATCATGCTCATTCATAATGCAGTGGGTTCTCTAATTCTATGCAATGAGTGAGACTGAAAACTTTCTTTTTACTTTTAGGTTCAACAATCATTTGAAAACCCAAATGTCAAAATCCAAATGCCTTCAATTGACAGACAAACTTTGACCAGGCTCTTTTACCTTTTCCCAGGAAATTAAAATTAGTAAGTATCTCTACATGATGTGAACAAATTAGACAATGAATTAGGGTAGAAGAAAGAGTGGTGATATGCTGTGCATTAGTGGACTACACAATATTTTGCATTTATTGTTTTGTTCTGTCATTATTCTAAAAAGTGCCACCCTGTTTTTGACTATGGACTAGTAACTGATAATAGTTCTATATTTCTGGAATAATTAAGTCAAAATCTTGTCTAAAATTTTTGAAACAACTATTTTCAGATATTAAACAGTGGAAATAGTGGGGCTGCTTTCACTGAGAAAAGGGAAGTGAATAGCACCTGTACCATATACATATTGATGTCAGGAGAACATCTCTGGTATACAATTCAGGAAGGGTAATGGTGGCAAAATGTGAGTTTTCTTGAATTGAGGAGATAGAAATGAGAATTACAGATATTTAGGAAACTTAAATGTCAACAACTGAATTGGAGAGGTGAGGGAAATATACAGAAAGAACTCCAGATAGCTACAAAGTATACTGTTAAGTCTTTGAACATCAATCTGCACGTTTGTAGGATGAACAGGAATCCTTGAAAAGAACCCCTGATTGGGAACTGTTAAGTTGAACAGTCCACAAAGTCCACACAGCATTGGCAGATGGTTAAATTCTAACCAGGTGAAGTGAACAAGCCTTCAGAATAATTACTAGGGATCCCAGACAGGTCCTGCCCTAGAAGGTGAGCAAAAATGTTCCTGTTATAAAGACTACTCTAGAACTTCACTAACCACACTTAAAAAAATAGAATAATGAAAGTGATTCACAAATAAAGTTTAGTATATGCCCAAACAAGTGTCTCATCAAAAACTTTACATATGCAACATCTGTCTTACAACCTAATAAAAAATGGCTACACATTCACTGTCAAATAATTATCTGAAAATCCCCTATATGCTATTAAACATATAGGCCAAGAGATGATTAAATTACTAGACAATGACTTAAAGTGTATATTAAATTTAGTCTTACTGATATTAAAAAAACCATGACAGGGGCAGGCGCCGTGGCTCACTTGGTTAATCCTCCACCTGCAGCACCAGAATCCCATAAGGGCGCCGGGTTCTAGTCCCAGTTGCTCCTCTTCCAGTCCAGCTCTCTGTTGTGGCCCAGGAAGGCAGTGGAGGATGGCCCAAGTGCTTGGGCACCTACACTCACAAGGGAGACCAGGAGGAAATGCCTGGCTCCTGGCTTCAGATCGGTGCAGTGCCGGCCGCGGCGGCCATTGGAGGGTGAGCCAACGGAAGGAAGACTTTTCTCTCTGTCTCTCTTCTCACTGTCTATAACTCTACCTGTCAAATAAAAAGAGAGAGAGAGAGAGAGAGAGAGAGAGAGAGAGAGAAATTGAAATATGGTAGAAACAGGATCCAAACCAAATTTCCAGAGCTGAAAAAGATAGTTTCTTAAGGAAAAACTCACTGGATCATGCTAACTGCAAATTACAGACTCAAAGAGGAAAAGTAGAATTGTCGTTTTAGAAACAGAAACTATCTAGAATAAAAATAGAGGAACAGAACAAAATAGACACAAAACCTAAGTATGTTGTTGGACATAACAAATGATTTAGCAAATATACATGTAATTGGATCTCCAGAAGGAGAGGAGAAATTGGCATAACAAATATGCAAAAAATAATGGCAACACTTTTTCATAATTGATATACCGCAAATCCACAGAATCAAGAAAATCAATGGCCAGCACCGCGGCTCACTTGGCTAGTCCTCTGCCGGCGGCACCGGCACCCCGGGTTCTAGTCCCGGTTGGGGTGCCAGATTCTGTCCTGGATGCTCCTCTTCCAGGCCAGATCTCTGCTGTGGCCCGGGAAGGCACTGGAGGATGGCCCAAGTGCTTGGGCCCTGCACCCCCATGGGAGACCAGGAGGAAGCACCTGGCTCCTGGCTTTGGATTGGTGCAGCACACTGGCCACAGTGCACCAACCGTAGTGCCCATTTGGGGGGTCATCCAACAGAAGGGAGACCTTTCTGTCTCTGTCTACCTCTGCCTGTAAAAAAAAAAAAAAAGAAAGAAAGAAAGAAAAAACAAAAGAAAAGAAAATCAATGAATTCCAAGCATGATGAATCCACAGAAAGAAGCATAAATTTCTAAAAATCAGTGACAGAAATAATTGTTTTAAAAACCACAGAGGATGGGGCTAGCACTGTGGCATGGTGGGTAAAGCTGCCACCTGCAGTGCCGATATCCCATATGGGCTCTGGTTCAAGTCCCGGTTGCTCCTCTTCCTATCCAGCTCTCTAGTTTTGCCTGGGAAAGCAGTTGAAGATAGTTCAATTCCTTGGGCCTCTGTACCCATGTGGGAGACCCAAGAAGATTTTCCTGGCTCCTGGCTTAGGATCTGCTCAGGTTTGGCAGTTGCTGACATTTGGGGAGTAAACCAGTGGATGGAAGACTCTGACTCTCTCTCTCTCTCACTCTCTCTTTCTCTCTCTCTGTCCTTCTCTCTCTCTTTGCCTCTGTTTTCTGTAACACTTTCAGATAAAATAAATCTTAAAAAATTAAAACTACAGAATATTGATACACTGTGTATAGTTGAAAAAGTTTGAAAAATGCCAAACTCCTTGTCAGATATAAAAATCACAATGCAGACATCTATAACAAAAACATATTGAGGGGCTGGCACTGTAGCACAGTGAGTTAACACCCCGGCCTGAAGCACCAGCATCCTATATGGGCACCAGTTCTAATCCAGGCTGCTCCTCTTCCACCAGCTCTCTGCAATGCCCTGGGAAAGCGGTAGAAAATAACCCAAGGCCGGCGCCGCGGCTCACTAGGCTAATCCTCCACCTTGCGGCGCCGGCACACCGGGTTCTAGTCCCAGTCGGGGCACCGGATTCTGTCCTGGTTGCCCCTCTTCCAGGCCAGCTCTCTGCTGTGGCCAGGGAGTGCAGTGGAGGATGGCCCAAGTGCTTGGGCCTTGCACCCTATGGGAGACCAGGAGAAGCACCTGGCTCCTGCCATCAGATCAGCGTGGTGCGCCAGCCGCAGCGGGCCAACTGCGGCGGCCATTGGAGGGTGAACCAACGGCAAAAAGGAAGACCTTTCTCTCTGTCTCTCCCTCTCACTGTCTACTCTGTCAAAAAAAAAAAAAAAAAAAAAGAAAGAAAGAAAATGACCCAAGTCATTGGGCCCTTGCACCCACGTGGGAGACCTGGAAGAAGCTCCTGGCTCCTGGCTTTGGATTGGCGCAGCTCTGGCCATTGCAGCCATCTAGGGAGTGGACCATCGGATGGAAGACCTCTCTCTCTCTCTCTCTCTCTCTCCTCACTCTGTGTAACTCTGACTTTCAAATAAATAAATCTTTAAAAAACATATTGAAACAATAATTTTAAAATGCTGAAAGAAAAACAAAACATCAAAATAGAATGCTATTAACTAGTACTGAAACAGTATTTTTACACTTTGTGTTTCTGCGTGGGTACAAACTGATGAGATCTTTACTAATTATATACTGAATCGATCTTCTGTATATAAAGAGAATTGGAAATGAAAAAAAAAAAAAAACCCTGGTGTTAAATTGGAAATGGCATAGAAAATTAATTAATTTAAAAAAAAATATTATGTTGGATCTCTGTCTTTAATGTGCTGTATACTCTTATTTAATGTTGTAACTAGTACTCCAACAGTATTTTTTTTCACTTTGTGTTGCTATATGGGGGCAAACTGTTGAAATCATTACCTAATATATACTAAACTGATCTTCTGTATATAAAGAGAATTGAAAATGAATCATGATGTGATTGGAAGGGGAGAGGGAGCCGGAAAGGGGAGGGTTGTGGGTGGGAGGGAAGTTTTGGGAGGGGGGAAGCCATCGTAACCCATAAGCTGTACTTTGGAAATTTATATTCATTAAATAAAAGTTTAATAAAAAAAAGTGAAAGGGAAATAAAATTACAAAATGAAACAAAAAAGGAAAATATTTACCAAATGACATTACATCAGAAATCCAAGTTTATTTTATTTGGCTCACTCTCAAATGCCAGCCGACAGCCTAAGCAGGCTGAAGCCAAGAAGTTAGAATTCAATATGAATTTCCCACGTCTGTGTCAGGATATATTGTGTCTCAGGATTCACATTAGCAAGAAGCAGATTGGAAGAGTAGTAGCCTGGACTTGAACCAAACACTTCAATATAGGATTTGGGCAACCCACGCAATACCAAACACCTGCCCCAAGAATTCAATTATTTAAAAAATAAATAAACAAATAAATAAAATAAATAATACATAAATAAATAAATAAATATGTACAGTTATCTACAAAAGGATAAATAAAGAAAAATTTTAGGTGCAAGAAAAATTTCACCAGAAGGATATTTAGATCAACAGAATTATGACATACTCATTTAAGGCTTTTCTTTTTCTCTCATTAAAATTTCTTTAAAAGGGGGCCAGTTCTATGGCATAGTGGGTAAAGCTGCTGCCTGCAGTGCTGGCATGCCATATGGGCATCGGTTTGAGTACATTTCCAACCCAGCTCCCTACTGATATGCCTGGGGAAGCAGTAGAAGATGGCTCAAATGCTTGGGCCTCTGTATCCATTCTGTAGGTCCAGAAGAAGCTCCTGGCTCCTGTCTTTGGATTGGCCCAGCTCCGGCTATTGTGGTCATTTGGGGAATGAACCAGTGGATGGAAGATCGCTCTCTCTTTCTCTCTCTCTGTCTCTGCCTCTCTGTAACTCTGCCTTTCAAATAAATAAATAAATCTTTAAAAAATTTCTTTAAAAGATAATTTTTTAATATAAGAATATATAAATGCACTGATGATGTATAACACATTAAGTAATACAATGTATGATAACACAAAGGGTGGCATATGAAATGGAAGTATATTGTAACCTACTTACATTATGTTATATATTATATGTAAAGTAAATAATATTTGAAAATAGAATATAATAAATCAAATATAGACATTGTAAAATCATAAAAACTTCTAAAATTAGTGGAATAGCTAATAGGGTAAGTAAGAAGACAAAATAAATACTATATATTACTATATATATGTATATATTCAACTAATTCAAAACAAAGTAGAAAAAGAACATATTTTAAAAAGCCAGAAACAGGGTTCACTGTTATGGCATAGTGGATTAAGCCACCATCTGCAACACTGGCATCCCATACAAGTACTGGTTCTATTACTGGCCACTCCACTTCCGATCCAACCCCCTGCCAATGTTCCTGGGAAGACAACAGAAAATGGCCCAAGTGGTACTTGGGCCCCTGCCATTCATAGGGGAGACCTGGATGGAGATCCAGGATCCTGGCCAAGCCCCAGCTGTTGCATCCATTCAGGGAATGAACCAGCAGATGGAAGAACTCTTTCCCTTAAATAAACACTTAAAAAAAAAAAAAAGCCAGTAACCAGTCAGATTCAAATTCAAATAGGTGAATTATAATTTAAATTTATAAATTGAAAAATAGTTGCATATGTTTTAAGTGCTCTGAATTAAATACAGAGTTGTTAAAAACAATACACAATTATATGCTATCTAAAAGAAGCACACATTTAATGTAAAGATACGGTTATGTTCAAGTAAATGCACAAGAAAGACATACAGTGAAAACTGATAATAAAGAACACAAAAACACAGATTATATTTTTAAAAAGAGAAACTGATCAGGCTTTGTAAAATTAAAAACTTTTGCTCCTCAAAATACCATTCAGGAGATTAAAAGTAATGTAATAGCCTAGAAGAAAATATTCATAGTATGTATGTTTAACAAAGTTCTTGTATTAAATATTTAAAGAATACTTTATAACCCAATAATAAGAAAACAAATTACTAGATAAAAATGAGTAGTTCACTGTAATAAATACACAATTATTCTTAGGGGTTTAAATTTTAACTGAAAAGTGATCCCTGTTAAATATAAGAGTGGAAAAAGAGAGGGAGGAGATGTACAATTGGGGACATGCTCAATCGGACTTGCCCCAAATGGTGGAGTTAGAAATGTGCCAGGGGATTCCAATACAGTCCCATCAAGGTGGCATGTACCAATGCCATCTCACTAGTCCAAGTGATCAATGTCAGTTCACAATTGATGGCTCTGATAGTCTAAGAGTCAAAGGGATCACACAAACAAGACTAGTGTCTGCTAATACTAACTGATAGAATCAAAAAGGGAGAGAAGGATCCAACATGGGAAGTGGGATACACAGCAGACTCATAGAATGGCAGATGTCCTAAATAGCACTCTGGCCTCAGAATCAGCCCTGAAGGCATTCGGATCTGGCTGAAGAGCCCATGAGAGTGTTGTAGGCATGGATAGCCAAGATACCATGGAAAAGAAAAAAAAGAAGACCTAAATGAAAGATCTCTGTGAGTGAGATCCCAGTGGAAAGAACGGGGCCATCAAAGAAGGAGGTACCTTTCTCTGAAGGGAGGAGAGAACTTCCACTTTGACTATGACCCTGTCAGAATAAGATCAAAGTCAGCGAACTCTAAAGGCTTCCATAGTCTTGGCAACTCATGACTAGAGCCTAGGGAGATTACTGACGCCATCAACAAGAGTGTCAAATTGTTAAGTCAGCAACAGGAGTCACTGTGTACTTACATCTCATGTGGGATCTGTCCTTAATGTGTTGTCTAATGTGCAGTGATGCTATAACTAGTACTGAAACAGTATTTTTACACTTTGTGTTTCTGTGTGGGTGCAAACTGATGAAATCTTTACTAATTATATACAAAATCAATCTTCTGTATATAAAGATAATTGGAAATGAAAAAAAAAACCCTGGTGTTAAATTGGAAATGGCATAGAAAATTAATTAATTTTTAAAAAATATTATGTTGGATCTCTGTCTTTAATGTGCTGTACACTCTTATTTAATGCTATAACTAGTACTCCAACAGTATTTTTTTTCACTTTGTGTTGCTATATGGGGGCAAACTGTTGAAATCTTTACTTAATATATACTAAACTGATCTTCTGTATATAAAGAGAATTGAAAATGAATCATGATGTGATTGGAAGGGGAGAGGGAGCGGGAAAGGGGAGGGTTGTGGGTGGGAGGGAAGTTATGGGAGGGGGAAGCCATTGTAATCCATAAGCTGTACTTTGGAAATTTATATTCATTAAATAAAAGTTTAATAAATGAAAAAAAAATTAAAAATTTTTAAAAATGAGTAGTTCATTTGGGAATTTTAAGAAAGAAGCTACAAGAAAATGGCCAAGAAGTGCATAAAGTGATCTTTAACAACATTAATCCTCAGAAAAAAAGCAAATTTAAACCACGGTAAAATATTAACATGTAGTCAAATCTGCAAACAACCTAAGTAGCCATTAACAAGTGACTGAATAAACATCTATACAAATATACTCATAGAGTACAATGCTTTTCACTAATAAAAAACCATGAAGACTTATATACATCAAAGTAGAAAACTGTTGCGAGCACCACTGGTCACACGGCTCAACAAGGCTAATGCTACATTTTGAAGCATAGGGAAGAATCACACAGAATCATGATAGTCTTTTTAATATAATTTATTATTCAATACCACTCAATACATATTCAGTGCACACATCTAAAGGTCAAAACTACTCAATATGTCATTAGTCCACAGGTCATAACACACATCTAGGAGTAAGACAACCTCTAAAAATATCCTGCAATAGTAGTAAGTATAACACATACAAAGCATAAAGGCATAATCGAACTAAACAGTCATGGCTAAGGGTGTAATATGAATGCTGCATTCCCAAGGTTCATATCATGGTCACGAAAATCAAAGTCCAAATCCAGAGTCCAAAGTCTCTGTTACCAGTCAGAGAGACAGATCTCAGAACAGTCACTTACGGACAGTAGTGGTGAGATGAATGGCACTCTGGGCAGTAGGCTCGATAGTGAAGGGTTGGAGAAGTTACCAATAAGAAGTCCAATCCAGCTCCGATGTCAGCTCCGGCAGCAGCTGGGACGTCCAGGAGAGATTGGATCCAGCAGAGTGGGGAGCAGTTTTGGTCAGTGAAGACTCAGGCAGACTTTCAGCAAGATGAGGTGGATCCACTCGACCATCACTCACACTGAGCCATGGTCCCCGAGGGGATGAAGAACAGTTGTCAGGCTTGCCTTTTATCCCCCCTCTGGAGTAGGTGGGCAGTGAGTGTGCTCTAGGGCATCACCAATCACAGGCTCATCTTTTTGGGTGTCACCAAGCAGATGTTGGTGTTTGGGTGTGACCAATGGTGTGTTAGGGGTCTTCTGGGTGTGGCCAATTGTGGTGCTGTAGTGTCAGTGAAGTAATGTGGTAGCCAGCTGGTTGGCTTCCTATGATGTAATGTCCCCCAGTCCTTATCAGGCTTCATCATCTATGTCTGTTCTGACAGAGTGTCTGGGCAGTTCCTGGTGCTTGGTGGCCTCAGCTTAAGTAACTCCATTTTGGTTTTGCTTTGTAGGCTTAGTTTAAGTAACTCCATTTTGGTTTTGCTTTTTCTCTTGCTTTTTGGATTAGTGGTGCTTTGTAACTCTTTTGGGACTCCTGTGGGATTTCCCACAAAAACTCTCCAAAAATATTTTATTAATCAAAAGAATGTTTTACAAATAAGACATATTATACTATGTGATCCACAGAAATTATTATAAAATTATTATAAAATACAGAAATAATTATAAAAACAAATCTTTGTCAATAGTTATTAGATCAGTGGTTTCCTTGAATTTGGGGTTGTTGTAATTGACTGCAATTGGACTTGTTAAGATACTGGATATATTTTGTGCATGTCTGCAAGTTATACCATACCAATGTGAACTAAAGATAAAGATAAGCAATTCAAATGACATTTTCCATAGCATAAGAGGCAAATACTAATGGTATATTAACTTTCAGATAGGTACCAATTCACATATATTAATCCAAGAAAATACATTCAGGTGTTTATCAAAAATGATGGTTTGATTGACTGATATGTAGATATCAAAAACTTGGGTGATATATTATTAGCATGACATACTCTTAATATTTAGCCTTTACTCATATTGATGGCACTGTCATTTTAACCACTTTCAAATACTCTCCATGTGTAATTCAGGCTATTAAATTCCATGCACAGAATTTTGAGCAAGTCACTCAAGTATTTAAGCTGACACATTTAACTTTCTCTGGTCCAAACTGTTAAAATATATATAATGAACTGAGTCAGGTATTCATTTATTTCTACCAACAGTGTTTATAATATTGAGTAATAGAGGTATGTTAGCTTGTTTAAATATAATAGTATACTTCAAAATTTTATTATAAATTAACTTCAATTATTATTTCAATTAGTAATCCACCCAAATTATTCCTTTTTATATCTACTACACCAGTTATTTCAACATAGATGTGGTCAGTCCAACACAATAAACTGTACTTTTCCTAACAAGACCTAACAAGATACTTAGACCTTACAGTTTAGAATTGCATAATAGCTAATTTGTGACTGGAAACACTGCAAACCCTTCCTTAAATTCTCTATCATTCTCAAGCAGAGATGTATTTGTGTATGGTAGACTGAGGCTGTTCATTATTACAGACATCATCCCTGAAACACAACTGTCACACCTATTCACTCTCATTTCTCTCTCTCTTCCAAAGGAAGTCAGTAGAGACGTCCTTGTGTATCCACTTTCTGAAGAAAATTTACCAATCTAGTACAGTTTTTGAAATTTTTATTGATTTAAATAAAATGTAAAAACCAAATTAACTGAATATGTACTGAGGTTTTCTTTTGTTCGTGTGTGAAAAACAGTTTTTCCATGAGAAATATGGTCACAGAAGCTTCAGGGAAAAAGATATGAATGAATGAAATGAAATGAATGAATATCAAAAAAAGCTGAATGAATTTAATTAAATAAGCTACATTTCTACTAATGTCACTGAAGTGGTTCATATAGCCCAAAATTAATGACTTATAGAATCTTCCATGGCACGATGTTACCATGGAAGTAATTTCTTTCTTCCATGCCATGCTAGATTTCTGTTGATTGCTTTCCTGTTGTTTTAATTATATAATGTCTCAAAGTATAGAGATATTGAGTCATCTACTTGGCATTCCCAATCTGGCATTCATACCATATTCTTAATACTAAACACTTAGAATAGCTTGGGGATTAAAATATAAATTGAACATTATAATTATCAAAGTCATTTATGGAATGAAAATTTTGTTTTGTATTAGCATGGTAAATTCTGCTACACATATATAATATGTGAAATACCCATTTCTGTAGAACAAATTGTGCCTTAATTTGATGGCTTAAAAAACAAAAGTTATTTTATCATTCTGTGTGACAGAAATCCAGTATGCAATTTGTGAAGCTGAAGATGACACTAAGGCTGTGTTCCCACAGCTGAAGGCTCAATGGAAGAACCAGATGTACTTCTAGGCTCACTCAAATGGTGATCTTAATCCTGACTGTATCCAGATTTCAGTTCCTCCTTGGTTGTTGACCAAGAAACTTTGCTCAGTTCCTTAATATAAGAGTCACTTTAATAGGGTTTCTCCCAATGTGTCAGCTAGCTGGCATTAGAGTAAACAAATGACAAGAGAAGTGAGCAAATGGAAACTAAAGTCTTTCAGTTATGTAATTTTAGAAATCATATCTCATTGAATTTGCCACATTTTATTTATCAGAATCAACATACTAAGTTCAGCCCATACTCAAGGAAGAGGACATCACATAAAACTGTAAGGAGTAGGATATGAGTCATCCTAGAAGCTGCCTCTTACACATAGTAACAACTTAATTTCCAACTCAACTAGCTTAAGTATTTCCTATAGTCTACAAGTGAATCATAGCCAAAACACTAAGAATCATGAAGCTATACTCCATAGGCTCTTGGAGTTTTATAATTGCCTTCATTCACAACTAATTTCAAGAGGAAAGAACCACAAAAGGATGTCTATCACCCTCCTCAGGACCTAAATCAGATCAACCCTGGTGATGTTTGACAAATAGGTCTCTGAGTTCGTTATTCTCATTTTCAAACTGAGAACAATAATGTATATCACACAGGGCTTCTGTAAGGCAAAAGCCTTCTTTGTATTACCCTGCTGAATAAATTTTGCTTCTCTGAGCCCTGGATCTATTTATTTCAGAACTCTGATGGTCTGAATTCTGAGAAAATTCTGAAAATTCTGTTTAATTCCTTT
This sequence comes from Lepus europaeus, assembly GCF_033115175.1. Classification (NCBI taxonomy): domain Eukaryota; kingdom Metazoa; phylum Chordata; class Mammalia; order Lagomorpha; family Leporidae; genus Lepus; species Lepus europaeus. Next base: position 93,497,219 of record NC_084833.1, on the reverse strand, counting down.
TTTCCTTAGTCTTTATATTGTGTCTATCTGAAATGTGATTGATTGAGTTTTAGTCCCTATGATCTTCAACCTTGATGTCACAATTGTTAACATGTCATATTACATGGTAAAAGAGTCTCTGTAACAAAATTACTTATTAATTTACCATAATACAGAGATACTGTCTTGGGTTGTCTGGATGAGTCAAGGGCAATCACATGATTCTTGAAAAGCATAGCAGTCTTTCAAGCTGGAAGCACAAGTGATGCAACAGAAGGGAATGCCAAAGATATTCCAAGGGTGAGATGGACTTGACAAATTCTTGCTGGTTCCGATATAGGGAACCTTGTATAAAAACTAGGGTAAGGCCAATAGGAACTAGAAGTAACTCCCAGCAGATATCAAGGAAGGAAACGTAACCCCAGTCCTATGGCCACAAAGGATGGGGTTCAGCCAACAACAGGGATGAGCCTGAAAGTAGATTACTTCCCATATACTCTAGTAAGGCATGCAGCCCTGCTGACATTTTATTTTATTTTTTTTTATTTTTAAGAAATTTATTTTATGCATTTGAAAGATAGAGTGACAGAAAAGAAAGAAAGAGAGAAAAGGAGATTTTCCATTCTCTGGTTCACTCCCCAGATGGCTGCCTGGCTCCTTGGCTTGCCAGGCCAGAACCAGAAGCCAGGAATTCCATCTGGATCTCCCACATGGATGGCAGGGGACCAAACACTTGGGCTATCTTCTTCTACTTTTCCCTGGCACATCAGCAGTGATATGGATTTCAAACAGAGCAGCTGGGACTCAAACCAGTGCTCCAGTATGGGATGCTAGCATTGTAGGCAGCAGCTTAACCCACTGTGACACAACATCAGCCCCAACACTTTAATTTTAACCTAAGATCTCTGTCAGCATCCTACAAAATTGTGGCATAATAAATTTTTATTGCTTTAAGCCAGTGAATTTGTAGTGATTTGTGATGGCAACAAAAGGAAGCTAATATTACAAACACAATAGACTTTCTTTTTCTAACCTCCATATCTATAATCTCTTGGAGATTTTTCATCTCCTTATCTTCCTTTGCTGCATTTTGAATAGCTTATTTACATTTATCATCTAATTCATCAATTCTCTCATCAACAATGTTCATACTCAGCCTAGCCTTTGAGTTTTTATTTCAATGATTGTAGTTTGTACTTACAGAAGCTCCAACTTTTAAAATATGTTTAAAGTTATTGCCATTAATAATTTATTCGTTCCTCTTTTCATCAATTTATTTGGGCCTTTTCTACGCAGTTCCTGTGCATTCGTTTTCTGAATAGTCTAACACCCATAAATCCTTCTGCCTTTAAACTTCTGCTTTCTTGTTTATATTGACTTCCACTCACAGCTTGCTTTGTGGTGTGTTTTCATGGTGAAATATCTGTGATTAAATGTGTTGATATTTCAATGGACCTGACTTGCAAAACTTTTCTCCAGAGTCTGCTTGTTTATGGCTCTGCCAAATAGCCAAGTGACACATTGGATTCATTATCATTCAGATTCACTGCCTTTCATGAGTTTAAGATCCTTCCTGAGGTTTCACAGTTCAGCCTCTTCCAGCAATCTCACAGCAGGTATCAGCTCCTCAAAGTCCCCACACTTCCTGGCTGTCTGCCAATTCCTGCAAGCTCATGGTTGCTCCACCTGTCACCAATCTTTGCAGCTTCCATCCTAGTTACCTTAGGTACCAGCTGTTTCCTCCCTGTTTCCTGGCTCCAATGCCTCAACCACTAAGAACCCTTTAGAGTACCAGCAGTTCTTCAAAAATGGTAAACAATTAACATCTGGATTTTTGTGGAGTATGAAGGAGTCCCAGAGAATCTATAAATTTCCAGTAATAGAAGTATATATTTAAAACTATGCATTGTAAATATGCAGCAACCTAAGTCTCATTCTTGAAAATGTTGATTCAGTCTCTGGAGTGACTCAATATTTTAGAAAGTATTATCAGGTTCAGCTTGGATCAAACACTTATTTAAGGATAGGGCAGACATGAAGCATTTGGAATAGCAGACACAGGGACATAACATGTGACCATCACACTCAATCAGCAACACTAGTTCACAATTACCTTTTGCTTATAGTTTGAATTACACATGTACTGTGATTCTCCTAATCCTTCTCAATTTGGATCCAGTCTCTCAAAATTTATCCCCCACTGCTTCCAAACAAAGCACTTTTCTCCAGCCAAAATTCTTTATTTTCCTTTCCTCCTTCACATGATTCCAACCTCTTGAGTTTATCCATATTAGTGTCTGAATCATCCTGAGCTCTCAGGTCTACTCTGAACAGATACAGAGATATGATCTTTGGACTTAAGTAATCATACCACACCTTGAGCATTTATTGACTCTATCACCTTGTGAAAGAGATTTATTTTCCGAAAGCTTGTATTGCCTCATTTGTAAAGGTGGGGTGCAAATACCAATTCCTCAGTGCTATTGGACTCTAACAGTAACTAGAACAGGATATGCTATTAGCAAATCATTAACCTTTACCAGAACTTAAGTAAACAATTTTACTCTGCATGTTCTGAGAACATTTCTTGTTACCTGTGTGGCATCCTTCACACCATATTTAATTCTCCTGCACATTATATACCATACTTGGTCTACATTCCTTTGCATGGTAATTCAATTTATTCATATGCTTATTTCCTGTCAGCTCCAAAATATTTTAAACTCTAAGAGCACAGTCCAAGTCCCATCTTACTTCTTCAAAGATATTTTCCAACACAGTGCTAGAATGGGGAGCAATCAGCCTATCACACAGAGCCCAGAATTGAGTGAGAAGGACCCTTGGGCCAGAAAAATTTCTGGAGAACTAATATCTAGTATTCATCTTCATAATATTTTGTTTAACACAAAGAAATCTATGAGCAATTTTACAAAGAAATGTAAGATATCAGGATACCTTCCTTCAAAACTATTGCTACTATAATAACATTTATGTTCATATATGGTCAGGAAATTATTTTGTACATATTATACTAAATAATCACAATCACAATAAGTCTAAGGAACAAAGGACAAAAAGGTAACTACAGATGATGAAACTGAGGCTTAGAGAGGTTTACTAACTCATTCAACCTCATGTAACTAAAAATGTACACATGCAACAAAGGGTTATTTGGCAGCAAATCTGGGAAGAGGGGGAGTTTCTAAAAAGGGGGGAAATATTATTTTTGCTTAGTGCTATCATTAAAGTACATTCCCTGAATATTGTCTAGAAAGGAAATGAAATCAGCATATGAAAGAGCTATGTGTACTTTCATGTTTATAGCAGCTCAACTCACAATAGCTAAGATATGGAATCAACACAGTCCATCAACTAATGGCTAGGTAAAAAAAAATGTGGAATACTACTCAGCCATAAAAAGAATAAAATATTGTCTTTGCAACAAAATGAATACATTATGCTTAGCAAACTAAGTCAGTATCCAAAAGATAAATATTATCTGTTTTCCATGATTTTTTTAAAAGATTTTATTTATTTATTTGAGAGGTAGAAACAGAGAGGTACAGAGGTACAGACAGAGAGGGAGAGACAGAATGGAAGGTCTTCCATTTGCTGGTTCACTACCCAAATGGCCACAACAGCCAGCATTAGGCCAGGCTGAGGCCTGGAGCCACGAGCTTCTACTGGGTCTCCCACGTGGGTGAGGGGCCCTAGTACTTGGGCTGTCTTCTTCTGCTTTCCCAGGTCATAGCAGAGAGTTGAATAGGAAGACGAGCATCTGGGACATGAACTGGCCCCCATATGGGATGCTGGTGCTGCTGGTGGAGGCTCAGCACACTATACCACAGCACTGGCCCCTGTTTTCCCTGATTTGTACAGAGTACAAAAAATTTAATGTATATGAGCAAAACTGGCAATTTGAGATTTGATTATTGTTTATAGCCCTTGTCTATATTTTTGAGGAACAGTGGATTTTCTACTATTTGCTGTCTTTATCTAGTGGAGGGGTAAGCTTGTGATTATAAAGTAAATTGAAAGTATGTCATTGTAAAAATTAAAAGAAGAATAAGCAAAGAAGGATAGAGGGATGGAAGGAGGGAGAATAGGGAAGAAAATCACTGAGCTCTTAGAACTATACATATGGGCATCTGCTTCTCTTGGAGCCACCTCCCTGGCTGTTGTAGCAGGAGGTTTCTTAAATTTTTTTTTTTTAGTATTGTTTTTTTTTAATTTGACAGGTAGAGTTATAGACAGTGAGAGAGAGAGAGACAGAGAGAAAGATCTTCCTTCTGTTGGGTCACTCCCCAAATGGCTGGTATGGCCGGCTCTGCGACGATCTGAAGCCAGTAGCCAGGTGCTTCCTCCTGGTTTCCCATGTGGGTGCAGGGGCCCAAGCACTTGGGCCATCCTCCACTGAACTCCCGGGCCACAGCAGAGAGCTGGACTGGAAGAGGAGCAGCCGGGACTAGAACCCGGCGCCCATATGGATGCCATTGCCACAGGCAGAGGATTAACCAAGTGAGCCACAGCGTCAGCCCCAAGGAGGTTTCTTACTTAAATCTTGCCTTGCTACTAGAAAAAAGTTGTATATGAAATACATGAAATTGTTCTCTATATAAACTTTTAAGAAGTAAAAAAAAAAAGTAGAATAAACAGAGGAATGATAAATGGAAGATTAGTTATCTTCAAAGAGGTATAGTTGGCCCAGGTCAGGTAGCATCTAGGAACCTCTGTCTTTAATGACACCACTGTTCTCAATACCCATACAATTATCTTAATGACAAATCTGAGTTGTCAGTTGTAAATGAATTTCCAGAAATGACATCAGCCTACACCTGCATTTTCAAGTCATTACTTGTCATTGAAAACACTACCTATCATTCAACCCATTATTTATTTACTTTATGATCATAATATTTGAATTAAAATTACATTCTGAATTCAAGTTACTAGCCAAAGGGGGTGGTATATAATCTCAATTTTAGCCATTATAAGAGCCCTAAGCTCTTTCTGTACAACAGTGTGAAAGCACTTGATGCTACTGAATTTGACACTGAAAAATGGTTAAGATGGTAATTTTAGGGGCCAGTGCCATGGCTCACCTGGTTAATCCTCTGTCTGTGACACCGGCATTCCATATGGGCACCGGGTTCTAGTCCCGGTGACTCCTCTTCCAGTCCAGCTCTCTGCTGTGGCCTGGGAGGGCAGTGGATGATGGCCCAAGTGCTTGGGCTCCTGCACCTGCATGGGAGAGCAGGAAGAAGCACCTAGCTCCTGGCTTTGGATCAGCTCAGAGCCAGCCGTAGCGGCCATTTGGGGGGTGAACCAACAGAAGGAAGACCCTTCTCTCTGTCTCTCTCTCACTGTCTATAACCCTACCTGTCAAAAAAAGATGGTAATTTTATATTATGTGTATTTTACTATAATTTTTCCAAAGGAGGATTCTTAGTACCTGATTTGGATAGCAAAACTGTCCTTTGCTCTGCTTTGGCTTTCTATTTCAATTTCAGTGAATTGGGAATTCTTTATTGCATGTATTTAACTCACATGTGTTTTCATACTTCCTTCTTATTCTCATTTTTTAACTTCCCAAGGAGTAGTGACACAAATTTCTTATGGACATATTGCCTACCACACCATAAACTCCAATGGCAAAATAATGTCTGGGAAGTGGTAGCAATTTAAGTGTTCATAGGAAATAATGAAAACGTATGTGAGTGTAATCATTATTTCTCAATCTGTGGTGTACACATCCCACCTAAAAAGATAAGTCACTTAACTTTCTGATACAACTATTCATGTAGCATCAGAGTGAAGAGCTGTGGATGGTGAGTCTTTAATTGTCTAAGCGAAGAAGTATTGGGGAAGAATTATTTTGGAAAAAGACTGCATTTACTCATTGCTGAAGAATTACATGAGCAACCTTAAGGCAGAGGGGAGAATGGGCATGAGAGAGAGATTAGGAAAAAGCTTATCCAGCCATTCATGTCATTTGTGAAGAAAAAAATAAAGGACAGGAAGAAACTGGTTTGCGCACTTATTTTGCTAGTCTGATATGAATTTGAAGAGTTATGAAAAAGCCAAGGATGAGAATGGGTACAGCATCTTAGCAGCTATTGTTCCCAAAAGAAATAGCCTATTCACCCTGTTCAGTGTTCAATAAATCTGCGTGGGTCTGAGCAAAATGACTCCCATTGTCAGGTGATTAACTGTAAAATCAAGAAATCAAGTCTGCCACATCACTCCATGAGCATATTTGGGTAAATCTAGGATCAGAAAGAATTATGTGAAATAAATGTCTCAAGAGTCAATAGTCACTCCTTGAAATTCATTCCTGCCGGTGCTGCAGCTCACTAGGCTAATCCTCCGCCCGCGGTGCCGGCACACCGGGTTCTAGTCCCGGTTGGGGCACCGGATTCTTTCCTGGTTGTTCCTCTTCCAATCCAGCTCTCTGTTGTGGCCCAGGAAGGCACTGGAGGATGGCCCAAGTGCTTGGGCCCTGCACTCACATGGGAGACCAGGAGGAAGCACCTGGCTCCTGGCTTTGGATCAGCACAGCATGCCAGCCATAGCAGCTGTTTGGGGGGGAACCAACAGAAGGAAGACGTTTCTCTGTCTCTCTCTCACTGTCTAACTCTGCCTGTCAAAAAAAAAAAAGAAAAGAAAGAAAGAAAGAAAATCATTCCTACTGTGCTCCATGGAATGGAAAATCTGGCTGGGATGGACTAAAAGATTGCCTCTCTGTTGGCAAATCAAGAGGGAAAGTGTGTTGTAATTATTATTTGAGGAAATTTGTGCTTTTAACTAATATAACTCTAAGAACGGAGAGAAAACTATTTTATCCATTGATTGGGTGAAAGCACAATAAATGCTTTACTAGACCTACTGGAAGACAGAGTGATTGGCCAGGAAAAGATGGCCATGGTGAGAGATGAAAATGCCGCAGTCATGGATAAGGCTCAAATTTTGATTGAGTTTATTATTGGGAAATGACAGAAGGCTTGCTGCAAATTTATCAAGCATTTCTGTGAAGAAGAACCTCACCTTACATAGACGTTGAATTTGCACCCAGGTAAGGTTGATTGATTCTACTTAACATCCAATGGTCTCAGTATCTTAAGCTCAGTTACTGTTGTCTTTATTTTTTTAGTCTAGAAGAGGCTTACTCTCATCTTAGCCTCAGACTCCATTCCTGTATGTGTGGCTCCAGTGTCTCTTTTCTCTACTTTTTTTGTACCTCTGCTGATGACAGCTCACATTAAGCTCTGTGTAAACTCATTATTGTAGCTCATTCAAAGAGCTTAGTTGTTCTCAACCTGAATCCTTTATCTCTTTGGGAAACAATGTATACTGTCACTACTTTTATTTATAATAAGAAACCCACGAATTTATAGGAAGGGAAGATAATAATCTCTTTTTCTGCCTACTCCCCTCCTTATACCTATGTCCCTATTAAGTGCTTTTCAGAATATTTTCTAATGATGGTATTGTCAGAGAGCAAATTGTGTATGTATATGCCAAAAATAAGTATACATCAAATAATAAAGGATTGATTAAAGTAGCATTGATGTTGTTTGCTAGACAATTACTGTTGTGTTGTGTTGTATAGAATGACATCCTTGATGGTGCTAGTCTGAATGCAAGCCATTCTGTAGTCTCAGTACCTCTCTCTCTTGGATTCTTATAAGAGACCTTAATGGGTTCTGGTAACTGATCTTGCCTATACCCATAATCCTCTGCTTCCTCCATAGGGTGAAGATGGGATCCCTGCTGGCCTACCAACACTTTCCAAAGCTGACTCAGGGATAGGAAATGTTCTTCAGAAGAAAACAAATCATCTGCTTTTCCCAAAGCTTACTAATGTAATCAGTGGTCATTTATTTTTAATAAATCTCTCATTGTCTTATATTGTTTATTTGTTTTCCTTTCCCCTCCTAACCCAAAGGTATTCCATCACTGACAATGAAGGCCAATCGTGATTTATTGTACCTGAGATAAGCCATCCTCATGCTCTTTATTTTTATTTAGCCTTCTACAATCATATAAACACACATACTGCCCACTTTGCAGTTAAATGTCTGAATCAGTACTAGATATCCATGGCCTAATGGGGGAACATAGTTTAAAACAATTTATTATATATTTCAGTATAACTGGAAGAAACTAATCGAAAGATTTGCAACATATAAAAAATCATAAATTTTAAAACTACTCTCATCTGGTTATTCAGAGTCAGGGCTAAGACAATTACCCAATAAAATGGAAAACACTTCCTTGCTGAGAAAGCAATACCAAAAACACATAAACAGATGTTTTATTGCCAGAAATTCAACTTCCAAAAAAAAAAAAAAAAGAAGATTTCATGAAAGCACTGATAGTAAAAATTAGCCTTTCAACTCCAAATGGACAGGATACAACAAGATGTGGTTTGCTGCCTGTGGATTCAGTATAGCATGATGATATATCATGGCTCTGTAACCTTCAGAACAGGGAAACGGTCATTAATTATGGCTAGGCTTGGGGCTAGCACTGTGGCATAGTGGGTAAAGCTGCTTCCTACAGTGCTGGCATCCCGTATGAGCGCTGGTTTTGGTCCCAATTGCTCCTCTTACAATCCAGCTCTCTGCTATGGCCTGTGAAAGCAGTGGGGAATGGCCCAAGTTCTTGGGCTCCTACACCCACGTGGGAGACCCAGAAGAACCTCCAGGCTCCTGGCTTCGGATTGGCACAGCTCCAGCTGCTGTGGTCATTTGGGGAGTGAACCAGCAGATGGAAGACCTCTCTCTCTGCCTCTGCCTCTCTGTAACTCTACCTTTCAAATAAGTAAATAAACCTTAAAAAAAAATTCTGGCTAGGTTGTCTGTTACTTCTGCATATGGTAACAAATACAGAAGTATTATCTGTTAGAAGTCTCAAGAGCATTTCTAATTTGTTAGTTCAAACTAATTTCTAACCAGGGATTCAGTGCCAGGAAGTAAAACTAACATTTACTGGATTTTTAAGGTTTCTGTGCTTTTGATAAGTATGTTCTATTTTTTTTTTTGAAATTGTCATTCATAGATTGTAAGGAAAAATTATTGGTGTTGATACCAAATCTAGTGAGATATTTTAATATTTTCCTTCACAAAGGAGGCATATATCATTGGACTCATCATATGAAATTAGTTTCTTTGAGGGAATCACACTTTGAATAGAATTTGGCAGTGTGCTCAGTGATCAAGAACACAGACTGGATTCACAACAGGTCAGTTATAAGCTCTATGATCATTTGAAAAATATCTTTTCCCTTCTGAAGCACTATTTCCTACTAGGTAAAATGAAATTAACAACACTATCCCGTGGAGTCCTTGAAAGAACTAAATCAGGTTGTAAAAGGCTGATTTTAACATTAGCAAAAAGTAAACAAGCAGTAAATTTCCTGCAAGTATAAATACTTTATTGTTATTTCTTCAGTAGAGACATAGAATCATGATGCTGAGTAACAAGTATGAAGTCCAGGAACTAAGAATCATAACCCACATTGTAGAGATAACAAATCATGTTTTAATTCTATAAAAAATGGGAAGCATAAATAATCAAATCAAGATTGTTGGCCGGCGCCGTGGCTCAACAGGCTAATCCTCCGCCTTGCGGCGCCGGCACACCGGGTTCTAGTCCCGGTCGGGGCACCGATCCTGTCCCGGTTGCCCCTCTTCCAGGCCAGCTCTCTGCTGTGGCCAGGGAGTGCAGTGGAGGATGGCCCAAGTGTTTGGGCTCTGCACCCCATGGGAGACCAGGATAAGCACCTGGCTCCTGCCATTGGAACAGCGCGGTGCGCCGGCTGCAGCGCGCTACCGCGGCGGCCATTAGAGGGTGAACCAACGGCAAAGGAAGACCTTTCTCTCTGTCTCTCTCTCTCTCTCACTGTCCACTCTGCCTGTCAAAAAAAAAAATTAAAAAAAAAAAAAGATTGTAAAAACCCATGTAATTTATCTGAGAATGAGTGTGGTTTAACTTCAGGGAAGACTTTAGAATCAAGGTGGGCTTCAGGTTTGGTCTATTACTGTGGGGATGCAACAGCCAGTCCGTTGTAATTTCTGTGAAGCTCCCTGAAAAGAATAATAATAGAACCCTGCTTCACTAGAGGTGATTAACTACAGAGAAACCAGGTGTGTGCAAATGCATTTCAAGTGACTCTGATTTGAAATTATTATGGCATTTCCTTGGCTCTATCTAATGTCTACAGTAGTGCTCTATTAGAACATATCTTCACAAAGTAGACTAGAGGCACTTGAAACCTTACTTAACAACCTAAATTATTTTTCAGACACTTCTTTAGTTTCTTAGGACATTTCGACCTAATTAGTCAGAACTTTTTCAAATGTGTACATTGATTACAGTCAACAAGTTATTTATGTTCATGCATACCAATAGTCACCATTACATCTCTATCTCCTAATCCTCACCAACATTTTTTCTATATTTTGATAACAGGCATTCTAACAGGGGTGAGGTGATATCTTATTGTGGTATGGATTTGTAATTCTCTAATGGTTAGTGATATTGAGCATTTTTTTTGGTCTTTTTTTTCTTTTTGTCTATCTGTACTTCTTATTTTGAGAACTGTTGATTCAGATCCTTTGCCAGTTTCTTAAGTGGACTGGTGGATTGGTTGTTTTGTTGTTGTTGAGTTTTGTGAGTCCCTGACATAGTCTAGATATTAATCCTTTCTCAGATAAGTAGCTTGCAAATAGTTCTTCCCAACTGTGTCAGATGTCTCTTCACTCTATGTTTTATATCCTTTGCTGTACAGAAGTTTCTGCTTTAGATACAATCCCATTTATCTAGTTTTGAGTTTGCTGCCTTTACTTTCAGGATCTTACCAAAAAATAATTGCCTACTCCAATGTCTTGAAGTGTTTTCCCTAGGTTTTCTTCTAGCAATTTCATATTCTCTGTTCTTATATTTAGGTCTTTGATCCATTTTGAGTTGATTTCTTTATATGGTGAGAGATAGGAACATAATTTCATTCATTTATATCATTTATATATATTATATAAAGTATATAATATATATATATATATACTTTTGCCAACATAATTTATTTATTTTATTTATCTTGCTACTTTACTGGCTTGAACAACTTTTGTTAGGTTTTAGTATTTCCATGCATAGGATTGTATTATCTTCAAACATGAATATTTTGAATTCCTCCTCCAAATTGTGAAGCTCTTTATTTCTTTCTATTCCTTAAATGCTCTTGCTAATATTTCTAATGCTATATTGAATAAGGGTGGTGAAAGTGGACATCTTTATTTCACTCCACTTCTAAAGGGAAATGCTTTCAGCTTTTTCCTATTTAGTGTGATATTGCCTGTGGGTTTCCCATAGATAGCTTTTAAAATTTGGAGGTTTGTTTATTCGGTATCTAATTTGTTGAAAGATTTCATTATGAACGGATTTTGAATTTTATCAGATGCTTGAGGTGATACTATGGTTTTTGTTGTTCATCTGTTTATGTGATGTATTATTCTTATTGATTTGCAAATGTTGAATCTTTCATTCCAGGGCTAAATCCCACTTGATTGTGTTATATCACCTTTTTGGTGTGGTGCTGGATTCAGTTTGCCAATATTTTGTTAAGATTTTTGCATCTATGTTCATCAAGGATATTGGTCTATTCTTTCTACATGTGTGTAAATTGAGGGTTTTTTTTGTTTTTGTTTTTGTTTTTGTATTGGAATCACAGTACGCTCACCTCATGAAAAGAGTTTGGCAGAATTCCATCATTTTGACTATTTTGGCATAGTCTGAAAAGTATTGGAATACATTTCTCTTTTGATGTTTTGCTAAATCTGGTTGTAAAGGGATCAGGTTGTAAAACCTGGACTTTGATTTGATGGAAGACTTTTAATTATGCTTCAATGTCACTATTATGGATCTCTTCAATTTTTCATATCATCTTAATTTAATCATGGTAGTTTATATTTATCCAGGGATTTATCCATTACTAAGAGGTTTTCTAATTTTTAGCATAGAGTTATTCATAGTTGTTTCTTCTGAAAATTTGTATTTCTGTCTTATCAATAGTAATTTCAGATCTAATTTTATTTCAGTATTTTTTCTTTGTCTAGCTAAAGATTTGTGCATTTTGTTTACCTTTTAAAAAATCAGCTTTTTATATTGCTGGTCTTTTTTAAATTTTTGTTTCAATTTCATTTAGCTTTGGAGTGATCATTATTTCTTGCCTTCTGTTAATTTAGGGTTTGGTTTGATTTTGATTTTCTAAGTTCTTAAGATACATTATTAGACTGAGATATGTCTATTTTTTCAATGTATGAATTTATTGCTCTAATCATTTTTCTTTTTGTTTCAAAGGCAGAGATACAGATAGAGAAGGAGGGAGGCAGAGAGAGAGAGACAGACAGACAGAGACAGAGACAGACAGCAAGCTCCATCTTCTATTTGCTGGTTCACTCTCCGGATAGCCACAATGACCAGGGCTAGGTGAGGCTGAAGCCATGAGCAAGGAGCTTCTTCTGAGTCTTCCATGTTGGTGCAGGGACCAAGAACATGGGCCATCTTCTGCTGTTTTCCCAGGTGCTTTAGTAGGGAGTCAGATCGGAAGTGAAGCAGCAGGGACTTGAACTGGCACAGATATCTGATGCCGGCACTGCAGGTAGAGGCTTAACCTTCTATACCACAGCACAGGTCACTAAACTTTTCTTTTAATAATGATTTTGCTGCATTCCAGAGATTGTAATAATTTGTTTTCATTTTTTTCAAGGGATGTTTTATTTCCTTTTTAATTTCTTCAGTGACTTATCGGTTACTCAGAATCATGTTAAGTTTTAATTAAATTTAATTTTCATTTTTTTCTAATTTTTATATTTTGGTCATATAACTACCTCCCCTCTGTGTGTCTGTGTCTTCATATGTTGTTCTTCCTGCCTTTCTCTGTTCCTAAGTTTCTTTCTCTTTTGGTAAGGACAACAATGATATTGGATCAAGGACTCATCCTGTTCCAGTATGACTTCATCTTAAACTAATTACATCCTCAAGGAAACTGTTGTGTAATAATAGCACATACTGAATTACTGGGGATTAGGACTTCAATGTACCTTTTAGTGGCAGGATTGTAATTCAACCCATAACAATGCATAGCTCACAAAGTGGTTACAAAAACTGTTATTCAAAATTTGTTTTAAGTGAATGATTTGTATACTGGCATTCTATATTTTATATTTCATTAATCTACCATCTAAATATCCAGTTTCTTATTCCTGGTGATATATCCTTATAATTGCTTACTTTCAAGTGTATTTGTAAACCTCGCCTGCCAGTATTGTTCACATTTTGAGTGGAATACTTGTGGTTTGAACTGCCACACAACATATAAGATTCAAGGCCACATCTACCTCTTTCCAATTATTTGGTCCAATGCGGTTCCAAGATCAGTCTTTCACTTGCATCGGTCAGAATTCTCTATGTTGTTGTTGAAGAAATCTGATGCAAGGACACTGTACTTTCGGCTGTCAGTCAGTCCAGCCAAGCTCCTTGCTGCTCCACCCCAGCTCACCTTTGAGCATGTCCCCTTTGCAGTCTTCCTCCATTGCTCAGGAATGCTCAGCACTTCTCCTGGCCTTGATATCATGGTCTATGTGGGCAAGTTCCTCATTTATATGAAAGCAGCAATGCCCCAATGAACATGCCCATTAAATTTTGAAGGCTGTGCTTGGAAGTCTCAGGGAGCTCTTAGTTATCATTAATAATATATTATAGAATTCAACTGCAATACTCAGTAGAGGATATACATCAAAAACACTTAGAAGTATTTGTGTGTGTTTGTAATTCTGAGTGTCACCCTTAGAGAGTCTTTTTTTCAAAATCTGTTTATTTAAAGTCATTGAGAGAGAGACAGACAGAGACAGAGACAGAGAGAGAAAGAAAGATCTTCTAACCCATGGTTTACTTCCCATATGGCCTCTATGGTCAGGGCTGAGCCAGAATGAAGCTAGCAGCCAGGTGCCAGCAGCCAAGACTCAGGAGCCAAGCATTTCATACAGGTATTCCACATGGGTCTCAGGGGCCCAAACACTTGGACCACTCTCTGCTGCATTTCTCAGTCCATTAGCAGGGAGCTTGAATGGAAGTGGGGCAGCCAGGTCATGAACAGGCGCTCAGAAGGGATGTTGGCATCACAGGTGGCAGTTTACCAGCTACATCACAACACCAGCACACTTAGACTTTTCTAATTAGATACTCTTCAATATTTTTGAAAGGTTTTATAAGGAGTCGTCACTGTGGCTCAGCAAGTTAATGCCCTGGCCTGGAGCACCTGAATCCCAAATGAGTGCCGGTTTGAGTCGTCTTCCAGTCCAGCTCTCTGCTATGGCCTGGGAAAGCAGTGGAAGATGGCCTAAGTCCTTGGGCCCCTGCACCCATGTGGGAGACCCAGAGGAAGCTCCTGGCTCCTGGCTTGAGATCAGTGCAGCTCTGGCCATTGTGGCCATCTGGGGAGTGAACCAGCAGATGAAGGACCTCTATCTTTGCCTCTCCTCTCTCTGTGTAACTGACTTGCAAATAAATAAATAAATCTTTAAAAAAGAAAGAAAGAAAGGTTTGACAAGCAGAATCAAGATCCGTAAAGTACTTATTCCAGAGCCAAACTCTCATTAAACACTCAATGCAAAATAGCTGCTTTAAAGGCATGTTAATAGGACTCTTTTTGAAATATTTATTTATTTTTATATTATTTGAAAAGCAAGAGGATAATCAGAGAGGTACGGAGGCAGACAGACCGATAAAGATCATTGATTCATTCTGCAAAATCCTCCAACAGCTGGGGCTGAAGCCAGTAGCCTGAAACTCAATCCAAATCTCCCATGTCGTAGCAGGGACCCAGGTATAGGAACCATATTTTGCTGCCTCCCAGAGTGTGTGTTAGAAGAAAGCTGGATTGGAACTGGAGTATGAGGAACTTGAATTGAGCACCCCAAAATGGGATGCAGAAATTCAAAGTGGGAACATAACAGCTGCCAAATACTACCCCCAATATGAATCTCTTACCTGCAACATCCCATTAGCCCCTCATTGCCTGTCCCATCTCTTTAAATTCCTCTCTGAAGCTATCTATCAAAAATCATCATATCCTAAAATCAGCCTATTTTTCAAAACTTACTTCCCACTGATCCCAAAAAACTCTTCTTGAATCAAATAAGATTATTCTTTAAATTTTCTCTTCTGACTCTACCTCTGCATTGTGTTCATATTATTTTCTCTTACTGGCTTGCACTGATCTTACATTTCTACCCTCTACTGATCACAAAGATAAAATAATCCCAAAACAAGGACTTTGAAGTAAAACAAGAAACATACACTTTATAGTCATGAATGCTGCTACTGAGAAAGAAGCATATACTCTGAGTCTCAATTTGTTGATCTTTAAAATTGTAATATTTGTGTGCAAACACTGCTGAGTGGGTCAAAGGATCTACCTCAGTATCTAGAACACAGAAATGTCTCAGTAAGTGTTTTGTTTTCTCTTCTCTCATTATAATCAAGACACCCTCATCTTGCATCTGCAGAGTGTCCAGCTGGTTTGCAGCAGTCTTCCATGCTTGCTCCAGACCATGTATAACTGACTTTCTTCTGATATCTCACAGTACTTTCATCTATGCCCTCTTTTATTGCCATTGTAATTCTTCTCCATGCATTTACTTTATCCCCTCTGCACTATCTTCAACTCCATAAAGCAAGTACATAGTCCTAACTGCTGCTTATCTGAGAGCGTCTAAAAATTCATGTATAAGCATACTGTGAAATAACTATCCATGTATTTCAAGTTTTTGCACCCAACTAAACCCATTTTTGAATACTTATTGAATAAACCATAGCTCTGAGCATAGAACCAAATGAAAGACTGACACATGACAGAAAGCAAGTATCATGGGTGGGGTACAACTGACTTCTCACTCTATGTCTGGCAACTTGTATTTATCAAATCTTTGAATCAATTTTTACCTGGCCTTCTTATTTATAACATCAATTAATGGTTGTTTAACTTGCATAACTTACAAAATTGTTTTGATGATCCCTGAAATTAGACTTAAGAAATATTGAGAAACATTTTCAAAGACGTGTATTTCCATATTCCCTTGCTTCTGGGCTACAGCTCATGACAAAAAGAGATGGTAGGTGCTATAGTATGCTCTTACACCTGGCGTTCCATTCTAGAAAGTAAGAATGATGATAAGTCCCCTCATACAGATAGGGAAATAAAGGCTTGTATTAAATAACTTGCCCAAGATGTACAACTAATAAATGGAAGTCAAGTTAGAACTCATATTTTCCCTAGTCTACGTGGATAATCTGTATAGAATGGGAGGATTTAGAGATAGACAAAATAAAAATATTAGAGATATTTAATATCCTCGTTGTTGTATTATTAAAATATCTTCACAGTTAAAAATATGAACAATATGAGATGGATAACCTGAGAGGGCAAGTGACATACTAAATGTTGAAATTGGAACAACTAGAAACCAGTCACAGGGATGTTCTGACTTCTACATCAGAGCTTTTCGTGATGTGCACTTAGTTTTAGCCACTCTCTGTTACTAGTTTAGACCAGCAGTGTGGTGTAGTGTGTTAATCCTTTTTTGTGATGCGGGCATTTCACATGGGAGTGCTGCTGGTTAAGTCCCAGCTACTCCCCTTCTGATCCAGCTCCCTACTAATATACCTAGGAAGGCAGCAGAAGATGGCCCAAATGTTTGGGCCTCTGCCACTGGTGACAGAATTCCCGGCTCCAGGCTTCCCTGTGGCCCAGAATGGACTGTTGCAGGCATTTGGGAAGTGAACAAGCAGCTGGAATATCCTTCTCTCTCTCATTCTCTCTCTCTCTCCCTTCTCTTTGTTGTTCTACCTTCTGAATAAAATAAGTAAGTAAAACTTCAAAAAAGATAAAATATTAGTTATAGGAAAACTGCCACATTCTAAACTTTCAGATTATTGCATCTATATAACACTATGTCCCTGGCACATATCTTAGTTAATAAAGTAATTCCTACCAATTACCCTTACAAATGACTTCCAGTCTGTCTAGAAATCCCAACCAAACTATAAAGTGGTAGGTATTTGCATTTCAGTCACTACAAGACCCTCTTCCTCTTACCAGAGTTTCCTCCGATTTCTGGAAGTTTCAGTGTCAAAAAAATCAAAGGAAAGAAAATCTTCTCCATTCCAATCTACTCTTACAATCATTAACCTTTTAGTTTTAAAATGTAATGTGATTATAGTATAGTACAATTTGTCAACAGAATACACCTTTTTTAGGGATTTAAAATGTTCTGTGTATGTTCTGGTACAACTCTATGCCATATAAGATGCAGAACAGTTTCAGCATCCCAGAAAGTTTTCTCAAGTCCTTTGCCCTCAGTTTACCTTCACCTCCTCTTCAGACAATTAGTGATCCCATTTCCATCACAGCACATCAGTCCTACCCATTCAAGCAATCCATACAATGGTTATCATAGAGTATGTGTTCTTTTATTGAAGGCTTCACTCACTCATAATAAAAGCATGGTGTTTTCCTATTGGATGTTCCAGTAATTTGTTACCTTTTTATGTCTGGGTGGTATGCAATATCTATACTTCACAATTTGTTTACATATTAACCTAAATTGGTTGTTTAATTTTCTCAGTTTTTATCATCTTAATTTTTGAAAGATTTTTATTTATTTATTTGAAAGGTAGAATGACAGAAAAAACTGTGTGGGGGAGGGAGGGGGATTGAGAGAGAATGGGGGGGAGAAAGAGAGAGAGAGAAAGAGAGAGAGAGAGAGAGAGAGAGATCTTCTATCTGCTGTTTCACTCACCAAATGGCCACAAAAGCCAGGGCTGGTCCAGGCCAAAGCCAGGAGCCAAAGCCAGGAGCCAGGAACTCCATCTGGGTCTACATGATGGTGGCAGGAGCCCACATACTGTCATTTCCACTCCCTTCTCATGAGCATTAGCAGGGAGTTGGATGGGAAGCAGTGTAGCTGCGACATGAAGCAGTTCTCTCATATGGGATGTAGATAGGACAAGCAGTGTTTCACTGAGCCACAACAACAGCCTCTGGCATATTAATTCTTTAGGAGACAGTAGAGTCTTGCTATCTAGTGGCTCTCCATCTACCTTCCCAGGAGGCAGAAATTATGTTTATGGTTCTATATTCCAAGATAGAAGACCTGGCCATTCTTTCTGTGCCTGCACATTGGTGTGTAGGCTTGGCTGGTAGAGAAATCCTCATGAGAAATCTTTACAGCATTTAGGAAAATAAGTAAAGGAATGGAAGAAACAATGTGCGTGAAATGTTTGCTTTACATTTATGCTGTAAGTCATCTCTGTGACAAGAAGCACTGCATTCTGATGCAAATGGATTTCCTAAGCAATAAAGATGAAAACATGCTGAGAAACTCCTAAGATTAAAATCTATATAGTTATCCCTCTACACAGTAAACCCCATTCTAGCTAAAATACATTTAACATTTAGCCTAGATCATAGGAATTAAAACTTCCAGCCTTTTATTGAAAGGTGTTTGCTTTAAATTGTATAGTCCTAAAACAACAGTAATACAGCCATCAATATTTAATTTTGATATGTTCCAGGTATGTACATGTAGACATGAGTGTATACATGAGTTCATTAACACAAAAAAGCATGCATTTCAGTGACTCTGGGTCATAATTCTTCTAAAATAATATTAATGCTATGAGTATTCTTTTAAATGTTGATAAAATTGAAGAACATTTATATTTTGTTACTAATCTAGCTTCTATCAAATATATCAACAAATTGACCTCAGTGAGCTTAATTTTGGATAATCAATTAAACATGTGCTTTCAAAAAGCAATGACTTCTTAAGGATTTCCCAATCACTTCAATCTACAATTTTAATGTCACATAATATTTCATCACTTATTTTCCTAATTAGTTTTTTCTAAACATTTACCTCAGTCTAACATTCTGAATATTCCAGTCACATCCTGGGGCCCATGTTTTTCTTCCCTTCTAGAACATGAGATTACGGATATAGGGCACCAGGTCTGTTTAGACTAGACCCACTTAATACCTAAATAGTGTATGGCATGGAGTTAGTCTTCCATGCTGGAGGGAACTCCAACTGTTCTTGGAGAAAGAATTACAAATAAAATTTATCTTGTTGTAAACAAATTAGAAGGTAAACATATTCTTCATAATATGTATTTTCCATGAACTCTTTGAAGAATATTTGAATATTTGCAAGATTAATGAGTGGATAAGTTACATGAGGGATTTTACAAAAGATAACTAGATGATCCGTTAATTACTAACCTTGGTATATTTTTTAGTGTGCAATATTTATTTCAAATATAATACTACCATTTAATATAATCTTCACATGTATCAGGAAATGTTCTAAGCATTTCCTAATTTTCACTTGTTTATGGTTAAAACTGTATGCATGAACTAAGAAAAAAAATTATTTTACACCTAATGAAACCAACACAGAGAAAAGTTTGATACTTACCCAAGAGGCAAAGTTAGAATGCTAAGTCCAAGATTCTGAGCACAGAGTCTGAGCTTTTTAGTCTCTGTTAGAAGCCCTCAAAAGAGAGCCATCTGAAAAGGTGGAGCCATCAAAGAGAAAAGATTTCATTTTGGTGAAAATGTTTCCACTCCTAAGAGCAAAAGTACCTCACAGGTACAGCTCCCAGGACTCTTTCCCTAGGTGTGGCATATAATGGGAAGACTAACTTTAACTTCTTTTTTTTTGACAGGCAGAGTGGACAGTGAGAGAGAGACAGAGAGAAAGGTCTTCCTTTTGCCGTTGGTTCACCCTCCAATGGCCTCTGCAGTAGCGCGCTGCGGCCGGCGCACCGCGCTGATCCAATGGCAGGAGCCAGGTGCTTATCCTGGTCTCCCATGGGGTGCAGGGCCCAAGCACTTGGGCCATCCTCCACTGCACTCCCTGGCCACAGCAGAGAGCTGGCCTGGAAGAGGGGCAACCGGGACAGGATCGGTGCCCCGACTGGGACTAGAACCCAGTGTGCCGGTGCCGCAAGGCGGAGGATTAGCCTAGCTTCTTTGAAGGGTAAGAACTTCTTTGAAGGGTAAGTGACTTTTCTGTATCACACTTCCTAATGAACAGGAGATTCTTCTTTGTCTAAGTTTCACGGAATTCAATTAGCTTTCTCATTCCTTTCTTATCCTCCAAGCCCCACTCTCCACCCACCCTAATCTTCTGCAAATACTTCGTGTAAAATTTTCTAAAGATACACCCCTTGGTGTACTTTAAATTATAGAAATCTAGTTATTTCTTTGGGAAAAAAAATACAGGCATGCATATGTATATTCAGTGGGTATTTCTCAATCTGCGTACACGGGCCACTAAAAAGGAAGGTGGGAAGTGCTTTCAGTTTCTTACCACACCCGAGAGTAGAAGAGAAAAGCCATGGCTGGTGAGTGTCTTCCTGTTACAAAGATGGGTCTTAGAGAAGAAATGCTTTTGGAAAGGGCTGGCTCTTCTTGAAGCCATAATTAGATTCTATAGACATTTAGAGGAACAGACTTAGGGACAGGATGAGGAACAGGTAGGGAAGGGACAGCTTTTAGAAACGAAAGGCAAGGGCTAAAAAGGAGCTGGGGCTTCACTGGCATTCTGCTGTTATTTTGCAATCTTACACTTGATCTTAGCTAAAAGGCCGAGAAGCGATGTTTTGCAATCTTAACTGAATTCTTAGTATCAGAAGTCTGGCAGAGCATGCAGAGCTGGCACAGAATGAGACAGTAGCCATTGTCCTTAAAGAAAAAAATAGGCTACCACAATTTCATTATTTTATTATTCAGAGTTGAATAAAAATAGACCAAGAAAAAATTATCTCTCCTTTCCAGGTGCTAACATAAAGATTGTAAACCTCAGTCTCCAGGCTACTCCATTAGCATATAGGGCAATATAGATTTTTTAAAATGGGGCTTGGGGGCAACAATAGAATAAGAGAAGGGACTGTGTGGACAGGGCTGCACTGCTGATAAAACTCAGAGGAGGCCATTTCCTGTTGAAGACATGAGAGGAACACAAGGCTGTTTTCATGACTTGAAAAATCCCTGTGCCCCAGACAGGATTCTGAAGGACAGGAGGAAGCGGTTTATCCACTCAGTGGGCACAGGTACAATAAATGGCTTACTGGATGAATTGTTAGAGAAAAGAGTGCTGAACCAAGAAGAGATGGAGAAAGTAAGAGTTGAAAATGCTACAGTTATGGATAAGGCCCGGGCTTTGCTGGACTGTGTCATTCGGAAAGGGCCCCAGGCATGCCAGATTTGCATCAACCACATTTGTGAAGATGACTGTCACCTTGCAGGACTGCTGGGGCTCTCCTCAGGTAAGGGCCAATGACTCAGACAAAATTCACATAGGCCTGTGTCTTTGTGCCCAACATCTGAGCGCATTCTTAGTCATGTTAGTTTGCATACAGCTTCCTTGTCTGACTTCAGGGCAATATTTCAATGTCTGTGACACCATTGTATGTTGCCTATTTGTTTATGTTCTGTCCATGCTGATGGCCTTCTTTGGGTTGAAGTTCAATTCCTGTCCTGATTATGTGGTAGCTCATTTGTTGAAGTTCATTTGATCAGCCTGAAAATCTTTATATTATCTACTCTAGTCCTCTAGGCCAAGTACATTATTAGTATTATTAACCAAATAATTTTGTTAAGTCAGAGTACTACATGCTTATGTAATTAATGAGATTTAAATTCTGTCATCCAAGACATTTTATAATATTTTTCCAAAATTTTGCTCTCTTTGAAGACTTTATTTCAGTGATGTTAGAACAATAAGAAAATAAGCTAAATTTTTTTTCAAATTAAGGATATTAAGTGAACTCTGTCTTCCAGTTGTCGTCCTGCCCCCTCCCTTTGAGGAAAGTTGTGAACTAAAACTAATAGAGTACCAGCTGTAGAAAATTCTGTGAGACCTACCATCTTCATGCTCAGTCCCCCTGAGGATCCAATGCAAGATTTATTTTCTTTCAAAAAAGAATTTTTCCTTCTAGGGCTTAGTGAAAGCTTATACCTGTCTAACCTGACATTGTGATGCTTTATGTGCTCATTTTCTTGTAATCAATTTCTTGCTTTGCTTTTAATATCCATTTTTCATTGTATGTCCTACACAATCCCACAAATGCAATACCAATAAATAAAACAAAGATAAAAAATGATTGTAATGGGGCTAGTTGTGGCACAGCAGATTAAGCCACTGCCTGTGATATGTGCATCTCATATGAACACCAGTTCAAGTCCCTACTGCTCCATATCCAATCTGGGCCCCTGCTAATGCTCCTGAGAAAGCAGCAGAAATGGCCCAAGCACTTGCCACCACATGAAAGGCCTGAGTTGCTGGCTCTTGGCTCCTGATTTCTGCCCAGACAATTGCTGCTATTTGGGGAGGGAACTAGTGGATGGAAGATATCTCTCCTCTCTCTCAGTCTCTATCTCCCTCTCACTCTGTCACTCTGCTTTTCAGGCAAATAACTGTTAAAAAAATTATAGACAAGGTGTTTTCTTCTCTATCTCATTCCTTTCAACACCAAGTCTTTGAATCTTAGAGGTACCTGCACAACCCACTGTGAGATCTAGCACCTGCAGTCTGCCTATCTATCTATCAGATGGCATCTTTTTGTTCAGATATTATTTTCAGGTCATTGCAGATAACAATTACATATATTATATGAATGCATTATAATGGGTTAGAACTTCCTAAAAGGAAGCTTTGGTCAGTCCACTTCTACTACAACAAGGCCTCCTCCGAGAAATGATCTTGGATTTATCAATGGCAAAGAAAGCCCAGCAGTCATTAGGAAAGGTGGAACAAACTGTAGCCTGTTTCTCTTGCTATGAAGTTTTGTGGGACAACCTGTGACTCTTCCTCCACTCGGAAGAGGGAAATCAATTTTATTTTGTCTGCAGAAATATAATCTTCAATAACTGCTAGGAAATGTAGACTTGGACTATTCCTCATTTTTAAACTCATGTCAATACTTTTTTTAAAAAAAGATTTATTTTATTTATTTGAAAGAAAGAGTTACAGAGAGAGGCAGAGACAGAGAGAGAGGTCCTCCATCCATTGGTTCATTCCCCAGATGGCTGCAACGGCTGGAGCTGAGCTGATCCGAAGCCAGGAGCCTCCTCCAGGTCTTCCACGCTGGTGCAGGGGCCCAAGCACTTGGGCCATCCTTCACTACCCTCCCAAACTGTAGCAGAGAGTTGGATGGGAAGAGGAGCAGCTGAGACTAGAACCAGCATCCATATGGAATGCTGGCGTTTCGGGCCTCGGCTTTAGCCTGCTGTGCCACAGCACCGACCCCTCATGTCAATTCTTAATGTTTCTGGTATACATTTCTCAGGAATTGTTATTTTGATGTCTTTATTGAATTATAAATAAAATTAAATATAATCCTGTTCTTGCAATCCAGAACCTGACAGAAATACAAACAATAGGGGGTTGGCACTGTAGTATAGCAGGTTAAACTGCTATCTGCAGTGTTGAAATCTGGTATGAGCACTGGTTCCAGTTCTGGCTGCTCCACATCCAATCCAGCTCTCTGCTAATGTACCTGGGAAAGCAGTGGAGGATGGCCCAAGTCCTTGGGTCCTTGCACCCATATGGGAAACCCAGAAAAAGCTTCTGGCTCCTGACTTCTGCCTGACAAAGCCTCTGCTGTCGTGACCATTTGGGGATTGAACAAGCAGATAGAAGATCTCTCTCTCTGTCTCTACTCATCTCCCTCTCTGTAACTTTTCCTTTCAAAGAAAGAAATATTTTTTTCTAAAAAAAAATAAACAGTAGATTTATTTTATGCAACCAAATAGTTTATCTCAGGATTTGTACTTTATCCCCTAGATTATCAATTCTTTTTAGAAAAAGATTTATTATTTTTATTTATTTGAAAGGCTAAGTTACATACACACACAGATGTAGAGACACAGAAAGAGGCCTTCCATTAACTGGTTCACTCTCTAAATGGCTGCAACAGCAAGGGGTGGGCAAGGCCAAAGCTGAGAGCCAGGAGCTTCTGGTCTCCAACACAGGTGCAGGGGCTCAAGCACTTGGGCCATCCTCCACTGCAGGGAGCTGGACTGAAAGTGGAGCAGCTAGGACTCAAACCTGTGCCCACATGGTGCAGGCAGTGGCTTAATCAGCTACACCACAGTGCCAGCCTCCAGGTTATATATTAAAGTACTAACAGGTATATGGCATCATTTAGCAGGGAGAGTAAGATTGTGGTTGGTGTTCCTGTCCAATAAATTTATCTGAAGATCTGTGTTCATATTCTGGCTCCACTACTGTTTTGCCCAATGACACTTATGAAACATTCTTGACCCTTCTGAAATAGTATGCTAATTAGTTAACATCTATAAAGTGTCCATCCAGATACTTATAGTATTAGTAATTGTATTCCTATTGATATTTACAGTGACATTACAGAAAGAATGTAGATATAGCAAAGAGAATAGAGAACATAATGCAGTGAACAGAGAATGATTATGGAATTGAATCTCTATAGTAAATTCTACAGAATATTTTCTTTATAACTGTCTTCTATATCCTAGCACTAAATTTATTAAATCACCTAACCCATTTGTCAGGAATGTCTCTGGACATTAGAGATTTTGCTGGTTCATCAGAGAGAAGATTATTAATATTAATGGGGAATAAATTTGAAAGGTTTTTTCAGAACTTTATGAGGATATTTTATTGACTTTGCACACATATCTGTGTTTCTGAGATGAAGAAGACATTTCTATTAACCTTTCCTTCCTACAAGCGGACTAAAACACATTGGGATACATCACATCTCTCTGATGTGCAGATTCTGTTACCTGTTTATTTTAAGATTGGAACTAGACAAGGATCTTTAATCCCCTGATTTCAGCAACTGGTCACCTCACCATTTTCTACTGCGATAATTCTTAGAAAGGCCAGGTGTCCAAGCATGGATGCCTTTTTAAATTAATTTTCTCAGAAGCCAAAGTCCCCTTTGATTTAGACAGCTTCCCTTTGTACACATCTGCTGTGCAGTAGTGTTTACTCCAGCAGCCGTTTCGACATGTGTGGATCAAGAGAATTACTGATTCTGTGGCTGAGGATGTCTGAATTCCACTTTCATCACATAAGGCAGGTGTAAAGTGCACCACTTAAAGACGCTCTTTTGTTCTACTTCAAATGTTAAGTTCCTGTCCAGCTAGGTCGTTCACGAGTGTTGTTTCCCAGTGAGGAGTGTGTAATCAGGTGAGGAACATCTTGAGTAGGATTAATTATCAAGCAGTGAGTCTCAGGGAAAGAAATTTCCACCAGGAACATACAGCACCACTGGGGCAGAGTTCTTGAGAGATGGTAAGTGACTTTTAATGTCCTTCACTTGTCCACAGGTCCACAATCTGAAAACCATTTTAATGCACAAGATTCTGTGGAAGCATTTTCTTCCTTTTCAGGTAACTGTGTTTACAGAAGAAAAATATTCTTTGAACTCCCTATTCCTAGTCATTAATTTAATGGGGCACGCCCAGGTTGAGAGGGCTATGGTAATCAGGTGATTCTCATGGACTGGTCCTGTGCCTTTTTCTCCTTTTAATCCATTTGGCTTGAGCAGAAATTGCTCCCAGTTTCCCTAGCCTTATCTAAGGTAACAAATTCCGAATCTGGGCATCTAACCGATATCCCTGTGGAGTGCCAGATTTCACTTTCAAGTGCCTGTTGAACACAATCACTCATATCTTCCATAGATATGTTTTATAAAAACAGGCCTAGGGCTGATACCCTTCTCTCTCCACACTGCTTCCCTTGCAGTCTCCCATGTCTTGGTCTGTGGCGCCACCGTCACCAGTCATTCACATCTGAAACCCACAATGCATCTTCAGCTCTTTCTTTACCCTGACTTCCAACATACAGACAGTGATTAAGTTTATGTATTCCTCCCTCCATGCTGGATCTGTATCTTCATTTCTAGTTCTATAACTATATTTTACAGATCCTACTCCTACAATGCCCCGTATTTCTCAAGCCATCACTCATAATGTTTTTCCCTTATTATTTTATAAACTACTTCTTTCTCATTGGGTTTAAAACTTTCTGACTGAAGGCCGGCGCCGCAGCTCAATAGGCTAATCCTCTGCCTTGCGGCGCTGGCACACCAAGTTCTAGTCCCGGTCGGGGCACCGATCCTGTCCCGGCTGCCCCTCTTCCAGGCCAGCTCTCTGCTGTGGCCCGGGAGTGCAGTGGAGGATGGCCCAAGTGCTTGGGCCCTGCACCCCATGGGAGACCAGGAGAAGCACCTGACTCCTGCCATCGGATCAGCGCGGTGCGCCACCCGGCCGCAGCGCGCCTACCACGGCGGCCATTGGAGGGTGAACCAACGGCAAAAAGGAAGACCTTTCTCTCTCTCTCTCTCTCTCTCTCTCTCTCTCTCACTGTCCACTCTGCCTGTCAAAAATAAAAAAAAAATAATAAATAAATAAATAAAACTTTCTGACTGAAGTAAACATGTACGACTCATAAGTATGTTTCTATCTAGGAATCATTGGTTTACAAGGTGCATTCAATCATAGTGTATTGGAAAACCATTTTATTGAATGATTTGATCTAAATAACCATTATTTACTAAGTCACTATTCAAACAAAATTATCACATGCCAACCAAGTTCCAAGTCTTGTTCTACAATAACCACCCAGTAGGAAGAGGAGAGTGTTTTGTAAACTCTGGGTATAAACAGTTGCTATTCATTTCTGCCACAATAATTAAGCAGGAAATTTTTCACTGGACACAAATGTATCACAGTTACTGCACAGGTCTTAGCTGACAGAAATATTATGAAATAGTTTCAGGACTTTATCCTCAAAAAGTGAGCTCAACCTTATTGAGTCCTGACACAGTTAATATACATTTGGTTCCTTGTTAGCAAATCTCTTTTTTTTTTTTTTTTGAATGAGCCCAACCTCTTTCTTATCAAATAATCAGTGTATTATTTGTCCTGGAACAGCTTTTCATCCATAATTCAGGCACAATTTAATCTAAAGGTGATTATTTTCTCTTAAAATGATAGAATCATATATTCAACAGAAATCTATAGAAGCAAATATTTCACCAAGTTCTACAATTCTACTACTTAATCTGTTAAAAGTGATTATCACATACATACTTTCTCAGACATTTCATGAATTGAGACATTCACCATGTAACCAAATGCTCCCTTCCTCCACCAAGGAAATTATGTTCTAAACTAACTCAAATACTTCTGTTTAATTTTTCTATTGTTTTCCAGACTCCTTTAAGGAATAAGAATATTTCTTTGACCTAGTGACTATTTCTATATTTTTCCAATATATCTATTCTAAATAGCACATATCTTCTCCATAATCAACATACAGTATGTGATGTTGGTTGACCTTCCTGAATACACAGGAGTTTCTCCAAATCCCTCTTAAAACTGAGTATAATTTTCTCAGAGTAATAGTTTCATTCTAAAAGATTCCCTGAATGCCTATATAAATCAGTTTCTATTTGGAAATAGAAAAAGTTTGCATAATTTCTTTAGAAAGTATGTGGCATTGTCAGATGGTGTGGAACTTGTGGTTAAATAAAAGACTCGGATTATTTCTTCAAATAAAACACTTTGAAAACTAAATATTTGGCCATATGAAACCATATGTTGTGAATATTTATCATTTTATTACATAGTCATTCTAATTCATATATTGAATATACTTCTCTTTCTTCCAATATGTATGTCCATTAGAATGTCATACTGGAAGACAGAACAAAGGCTCATTCATTAAAAATAAATAATCCTCAAACCTGCCATATAGCTTTAATATATTAGAAGGATATTTTAGCAGAGTTACTTAGAATGTTCCTCCATTCAATTTGATCCCGAGCTTTAGACATTTTGAAATAAATTTATACCTTAACTATTTTTCTAACACTCTTTAAAATTGTTTTTTATCATGAGTGGTCTTAAAACCGTCCTTTCTGTGTTACCTAAATGTTAGTAAAAATAGCGGTCCTGAGAGGTAAAAGCAGATCACTGAATCACATGATTGGAAAACCCTTCTGGCTTGCAATGTGTTCTGTTAGCATGAATTCACTCAGCAGTGTTAAGGACTAACCCAGGGTTGTCCTCCTAAGGTGTATGTCTTTCTCTGTGACTTCATGCATACTAGATGCTGCGAGAAACATGTCCTGGAAACAAAAAAAAAGATGCAATTATTCATAATGTTTCTTGTCTCTTTCAGCTCCACAGACTACGCAGGACAACCAGGTTGTGCTCACACTTTCAGGCCCAAGAGGGGGCCTCAAGCTTTGCCCGCTAGAGACAGCCCAAAGGATATGGAAAGAAAAGTCAGAAGAGGTGCTGCTGCTCAGACCACAGGATAGAGAGGGGGGAGATACATTAATGTGCATTCCAGAGTGCAGTGGCTCTTACAGCCAATTCTGTTGAGTGGTTTTGCAAAATCATCCCACTGCTTTGCATACATCCAGGATTCCTGTCTCCTAAAATCCTAGGCTTAGAGTTCTAAGTTTGTCCCAGTTCCTAGAGTAAATAATAATAGCAACAATGACAGATATTTCATGTTTACTGTGAGTCAGACATGTTCTAACCATTTTACATACAAGTATAATAACAACTTTAACCATCAGAAAAAAATCTCACTTTAGAGATCATAAAACTGAGGCATGGGATTGTTAAATATGTTACAAAAATTAAACAACCAGCAAGTGAACAATTCAGTTTTAAAATTCATTCATTCTGATTTCAATGATTATACATCTTTTAACATTCTAGCTGTCAATGATTATTAAGTCAGATGCTCAGCTACCATCTGGGCATTTCAAACTCCATTCCCACTACTGTAGTAATAGTCAGTTGTATCTTAATATATGATTCATAGGACGTGGTTTCTTGACAGACTAAGGAAGGGGAAGCTGTATTTAACCCATGCATTAATATTTAATTAGAGACAGCCTGACTATAAATCCAATCTATGTTTCCTATAGATTTATCCAATAAAAATGCAAAGTTCAGGCCGCACCCGTCTTGCCCTCATTATCTGCAACACAGAGTTTGACAATCTCCCCAGAAGGACTGGAGCTGATGTTGATATCACAGATATGAAGATGCTGCTGATAGGTCTGGGATACAGTGTAGATGTGAAAGAAAACCTCAATGCTTTGGTAAGATTATACTACTGAAAAGACAATAGTCATGCCATTCATTCTCAAAATAATGTTGAATGATGGTTATAGCATCAGGAAATTTAATATTTTGATACTCTATCATCTAAATTTGTTTTGGGGTTCATGCTTGATGCCACATATCCCCTTTGAAAACAAGAGTCTTTTATTAAGAGCCTCGTATTTGAAAGTATTTTATTAATTTACTAACATCCCTTTCCTGTATGAGTAATCCTTGAATGATTTCATATAATGGTTTATTTCTCTACCATTCTCCCAATTGAGACATAAGTTTTCTCTTCCATTCAACTGATTTTTATGAAATTCCTTATGGAATTCCTTAAATGTCTCTTGACTGGATTCCCAGGGTGCCATGATAGTGAATCCTATGGTCCAAATTAGTGGTCTGACTTCTTTCAGGACATGGCTACAGAGTTGAAGGCCTTTGCTGATCGCCCAGAGCACTGGAAT
This sequence comes from Lepus europaeus, assembly GCF_033115175.1. Classification (NCBI taxonomy): domain Eukaryota; kingdom Metazoa; phylum Chordata; class Mammalia; order Lagomorpha; family Leporidae; genus Lepus; species Lepus europaeus. Next base: position 93,467,531 of record NC_084833.1, on the reverse strand, counting down.
TCTGACAGTACTTTCCTAGTGTTCATGTCTCATGGTACTAGAGATGGTATTTGTGGGAAGAATTACTCTGAGCAATACCCAGATATACTGAAGGTCAACACCATCTTTGAGATGTTAAATACCAAGAACTGTCAGAGTTTGAAAGACAAACCCAAGGTGATCATCATCCAAGCCTGTCGTGGTGGTGAGTGATGACCATAATAGAACAGAAGATACGCTGATACTGACTTTATCATCTAGATATATCCATTTTTTAAAATTTTAGTTGCATCTGTTCCTTAATATTAAAAGAACACCAATTTTCACCAGTTAAAATTGTGGTTTTGTGGATTGTATGGCTGATTGGTAGATATTTGTTCCATTTTCAACAAAAAAGTATGACTTTTACTCTTGAGAAACTGGTATTTATTGAGCTCATTGGAATTCACTTAAGGGTTAGGAGAGATAAGAATTGTTAAAAAGATGGTTCTTGAAATGCACATGTGCATAAAAATTTTATGGAAATACACATTATCCTTTCATCCCTTTTTCCATGAAATTCTGAGGTATTTTTGTGTGTGTATATAAATGAAAGACATAAATAAATAAGTCAACAAATACAGTTCAATAGAACTTTAAAGGCAAACTTGTTCTTTTGATATTTGGTAGTAGAAAAAACCAAATGTTTTCTCTTACCAGAGAACCAAGGAATAGTGTGGCTAAAGGATTCAATAGAAGATTCTGGAAGCACATCTTTACTGAATCCAGATGATTTTGAGTATGATGCCAGTAGGATAGCCCACATAGAGAAGGATTTTATTGCTTTCTGCTCTTCAACTCCAGGTAATGGGGTTCTGTGCAGGACATCTTTGTCAGGGTCACTGATACAGACATTTGTACCCACCCATTAATGTGGCCACCTGAGTTTAACTTTATATGAGATTATTGAAGCTCAGGTCATGCTTTCTTCATAATTTTTCCATTATTCACAGAGACCAAATGTATGTATGTGTTTACTGAATTAGTAACTAGTAAACTCCTCAATGTTGCAATTTTTTTCCTGGAACTCTGAGAGACAAAAGTAAATGGAAGAGAATCTATACCGAAATAAATTGGAGTGTGATTCTACATAGAAAAGGCCCACAGTATATGGAACACTCAGCAGTCCAGTATGCAACATTTCTGTATTTAGTTAACATTTTCTTCACAAATATATGGTCAATAATACTGTAATTAAGTTACTTATGAATTTTGCAAGTTCAGAATTTAATGTAATAAATTGAATAGGCTGACTATTATATATCCCATATTTTCCCAGACATTTGTGATACATCATATCTAATCCTCAAATGTCTTCAAAGCAGAAATTTAGTGCCACCTCTTGACAGTTTTACTTTAGAGACTATCATTAACATAGCTCAGAGGCAGTAAGTAGCACCCCTTTATACATACAGAGATATTTTTTATCAAGGGTCCAATCATTCCCTTTTACCCCATTCTGCCTTTTCCTGCCTGTCTAGTAGAAGTGTAGTTCTTTCAATTCAGGAATAATGCCATCCTAATATGTACAACATAATCAATACTATTTTTGAATATCAGTAAGAATGTACTCACTTTGAAGATATTCAGTGACACATGGCAGGCAGAGTATAAAACACAGGATGAACTCAGTAATATGCCCCAGGTGTTGTGGAAAGACTCACGCTATCTCTCTGCATTCAGTTAAGAGCCTGATATGAGATTTGTAATGTGTTCCACTTACAGATAATGTTTCTTGGCGACATCCCAAACAGGGTTCACTTTTCATTATGAGACTCATCAAAAATATGCAGGAATATGCCTGGTCTTGTGATGTGGAGGAAATCTTCCGAAAGGTAGGGCCCCGGATGCTCCTTGCACTCTAATCTCGTGGATATTGGCTCTCCAGATGGACTGTTATGGGTGCATTTCTGGACATGTTTTGCTTATCTTTTTTTTTTTAAGATTTATTTATAGGCCGGCGCCGCGGCTCACTAGGCTAATCCTCCGCCCACCCCGGCACACCGGATCCTAGTCCCAGTCGGGGCACCAGATTCTGTCCTGGTTGCCCCTTTTCCAGTCCAGCTCTCTGCTGTGCCCCGGGAGTACAGTGGAGGATGGCCCAAGTCTTTGGACTCTACACCTGCATGGGAGACCAGGAGAAGCACCTGGCTCCTGGCTTCGGATCAGCGTGGTGCGCTGGCCGCAGTGGCCACTGGTGGGTGAACCAACGGAAAAGGAAGACCTTTCTCTCTGTCTCTCTCTCTGTGTCCACTCTGCCTGTCCAAAAAAATAAATAAATAAATAAAAGATTGATTTATTTATTTGAAAGGCAAAGTCACAAAGAGGAAGAAGCAGAGAGAGAAAGAGGTCTTCTATGCACTGGTTCACTCCCAAAAGGGCTGCAATGGCCAGAGATGAGCCTATCCAAAGCCAGGAGCCAGGAGCTTCTTCCAGGTCTCCCACATGGGTGCAGGGGCCCAAGGACTTGAGCCATCTTCTACTTTCCCAGGCCATAGAAGAGAGCTGGATCAGAAGTGGGCAGTCAGGACTCTGACTGGCACCCATATGGGATGCTGGCACTGCAGGCAGCTGCTTTACCTGCTACAACACAGTGCCAGCCCGTTTTGTTTATTTTATAATAATGCCACTATTTCTAGGGAAGTTTGAGGATCTTTGGTGAGTTTTCAAACTGGAAAGTCAGATCAATCTATTATCCATAACACCTGGAAAACCATCATTTGTTTCACCCCTTCCAGTCCTGATTAGACAAATGAGTGGGCTCTGGTTTGCTTGCATCCATAACAGTTACCAGATCTAGCAACAGACTAGATATGTCTGGGAGGTCATTCCATGTTTCAATATTACTGATTCTCAGAGGTGTATGTGATTTTTGCTTTTATCATTTATTTTGCCATATTCTTTGCAGCTTTTTCAGTTTCAGTAAAGATACTTCACTTCAAGGAAAGGTATACAGGCTTTCTATTCTCTTTTAGGTTCGATTTTCATTTGAACTGCCAGAAGGTAGGACACAGATGCCTACCACTGAAAGGGTGACACTGACAAGACGATTCTATCTCTTCCCAGGACATTAAAATATGTAAGTTTTATTGACATCTATGTGCAGGTGTGTGTGTGTGTGTGTGGGTGTGTGTGGGTGTGTGGAGAGCTAGCAGTTTGGGAGAAGAGTATTAAAACTCCATCCTTGTTAAGTTTTCTAGATCTAATAATCAAGGATGGACACGGAATGGATATCTTCTCTTCAGCGCAGGACACATTGTGCTTCCCTTAAAGTCCTTAGATGCCCTTTTTTATGGAGTTGTTATAGGTCTATAAGTAGCCATAAGACATGAATGCTCAATTGGGATGTTTCTCCTCTCCACCTCAGTAGGACAATACTTAAACAAGCCATGGACTGCCCCCTTTTCTGAATGTGCATGTCTCTACTGGTGGAGTGACTGATCCTATAACTTGCATATCTTTTAGAATATCTTTCTTTATGTTTCTTTTGATTCCTTTTCCTATAGGAAACCAAGAGTGCTATCATCCTGTACCTGTTTTTGGAATCATGTCTGTTGAAAATAGATAGTTCTTTCAACAATCTAATAAAACAAATTAAGAATGAAATGTTGTCCTGGGTTTATTTCCATGCTGCAAAACAGGAAGTGGAACTTGGGGCATGCAGTAGATTTGGAGTCCTAAAACTTGATTCATACAAGCAGAGCTGGCTAATAGCACCACTCTTTCTTTCTAGAGGACATTTGTTGGACTTTCTGCTTTAAGGACAGATGCAAATAGTAGTAGGTAAGTGACTTCAAAACACAGAGCTAAGCAGGAGAGATGCAGAGAAAAGGGAGAGTCATGACAATGACAGAATAGTGTTGTGACTTATTACAAACCCCAGAATTTATTGCTGACAAACTCATAATGAGAACTGTATTTCTCCCCTTGGTGAAGGTATTTCAGTAGCAAAATTCACTTTTGATTCATCTCTAATCTAGTACTTTACAATCTTGTTGAGAAGATAAGACAATGAACAAACAGTAAACAATTAGCAGACAGTGCAAAACTATAAATACTAGGATGTGATGTTCCTGTGTGGTTCAGTGAAAATAAATTTGGGGTGAAATCATTTATTCAGCAATGTTAGGATTAGGAAAGACTGGAAAAATGACCTTTTCCTGTACAAATAAGTTAACCCTAAATTCATTAAAAGTGAAAGTGAATTTATGACCTTGTGAAAATGTTCAGTGCTAAATATGTCACTGCATGCTGTTTTCCCCTTTACTGGTGTTCTTCTAGACCTATCAGTTCTGTGCAATCATGCATTAATTCTACTACAGCCTACAAATACTTCTCTGATCAGTCTTTGTACAGAGGATATCAAAAAGCAAAAGTGAATATTCACCCAGAGTGAATATTAAATGTTCAGATACTCTTAGGAAGTAAAAGAAAAGCAGATGGAGAACTGGAGGAATATATTTAGAACTATCCCCAGAAAAAATCAAGATAACAGGGACTATAAACAATAATCAAATCTCATATAGACCTTGTCCATACTCCTGAAGAACAGTGGTCTTTACACTTTCTATTTGTTGAATTCTTTATTTAGCACAGAGTTAAGCTTGTGATAATAAAGTAAATTCAAAATATGTTATCAAAACAATCAAAAGAAAAATAAGAAAGGAAGGAGGAAGGGTGGAATGGAGGCAAGGAGGGTAGGAAGTATCACTATGTTGTGTTTTTTTTTTTTTTTTTTTTTTTTTTTTTTTTTTTTTTTGACAGGCAGAGTTAGACGGTGAGAGAGAGAGACAGAGACAAAGGTCTTCCTTTTCCGTTGGTTCACCCCTCAATGGCCACTACGGCCAGCGCTGAGCCGATCTGAAGCCAGGAGCTAGGTGCTTCCTCCTGGTCTCCCAAGCGGGTGCAGGGCTCAAGCACCGGGGCCATCCTTCACTGCCTTCCCGGGCCACAGCAGAGAGCTGGACTGGAAGAGGAGCAACTAGGACAGAATCCAGCGCCCCAACTGGGACTAGAACCTGGAGTACCGGCACCACAGGAGGAAGATTAGCCAAGTGAGCTGCGGCACCGGCCTATTATGTTCTTAAAGTTGTGTATGTGAAATACATGAAATCTGTTCTTGTTACATAAATACATAAATAAATTTATTTATTTTTACAAAATGATAGTGATGAGACAGAGAGAAGATGCATAGTGACGGACAGCTTTAACAGGACACTTAAGGTATTTGGTGTTTTTTTTTTTTTTTTCCTGCAAATTAAAGGAGGCCTATGAGATACAACTTCTTTATTTAAGATTTATTTCATTTATTTGAAAGGCAGAGTTACAGAGAAGGGGAAGGAGAGATAATTTCACCACCCAAATGGCTGCGATGGCCAGAGCTGGGCCAGGCTGTAGCCAGGATCCAGGAGTTTTATCTGGGTCTCCAACATGATTGCCGGGGCATTTGGGCCATCCTCTGCTGCTTTCCCAGAAATATCATCAAGGAGCTAGATTGGAAGTGGCACAACCGGGACTCAAATCAGCACCCATATGGATGCCAGAATTCCAAGCAGTGGCTTAACCCATTATGCCACAACACTGGCCCGAAGATATAACTTCCTAAGGATTTGAATTTTTAGGTAAGTAGAAACAAGAAATCACGAGAAGAATAGAGAGGAAATGGTGTGGGGACTTGGAGAGAGAAAAGCTAAGAAGGAGAATCAAAGGTCCCAGAGTACAGGACAATATTCTGTAATTTTGTTTTTTCTTCATAAAGGAAGAAGCTGGAGTTCAAAATTAGGTAACCAATTTTACAAATACAGGGAACTTCCCAAACATGAGTGTGGAAGTTCCAAGCAGCAATTTCACAATATCTGATTAAATGTCCCGCCCACTACACTCAGGAAATATTCAGTGACTTTCATTTTCGAGTCTGTAGCTCTGTTCAAGGCAGCAGGAAGGGACTGAGGCTGTTACCGATGGCTGGTAAGTTGGGGTCCTTTTTCCACTAGGAGCTAAGGACTGGGTCTTAGAAAATTCTCATTCATTGCTCTGTAACAAGCAGGAATGACACTGTTCAAGCCAGATTCTTTCTCTTAATAGTTGTTTGTAACTCAAATTGCAGTGTTCAGCATTAGAGACCTTGATAGAATATTCGGATGTCTTTGAGCCAGAAACAGGTGAAATACTTTCCTTCAGTTTCTGATAATCAAAGGGAAGGCAAAGACAGAGTAACTTGTTTAACAAACCTGGAAGTTTCTACACACATTTTCAAATGTTCTTTGTTTCCTCTTGATTCCAAGTTAGTCATTCAGGTCATAATTCCTCACAGAGTAAGACCTAAGGTTTGAATCCTCAACCTTTTGTTAGCCCTTATACTGAATCACACCCTTGGTCTCTTTCAAGTAGTTCCATTTATTTCCCTCTCTCTTTAGCGCTTTTACTAACTACTCTAGTACAATATTGCCTGGACTGCTATATTTTGTTGTTGTTGTGTTGCTAGTTAAGCCTCCCTGTCTCTGGGAATTCATCATCTACTATATCCTGCACAGTACTTAAAGATCACCTGCCATGCACAGACCCTGAAAACGTAGTCATTACCATCATCTGTTATTTAGGCAGTTCCTACCACACATATCATATGACTGCTCGGACCTCATCCCCTTCTTTGAGAAGGATGAGACTGGATCAGATCTGTGAACCTCATAAAATTTATAAATAATCTGTAGTCACTTCCTTCTTCCTGATCCTGAATAGCTTAATCTTAAATATACAATTCTTAGGTAGATGACCTGGTCTGTGTTTGTCTGGTTTTGGTTCTTCACTCCATCTTCTTGCTAATGCTGACCCAGAGAGGCAGTGGTGATGGCTCATATGACTTGGATCCCTGCCATCCATATGGGAGACCTAAATTGAGAGCTGGATGGGAAGTGGAGCAGCCGGGTCTTGAACTGGCACCCATATGGGATGCCATCACCTCAGGCCAGGGTGTTAACCCGCTGCACCACAGCACTGGGCCGAAATTCTCTTTTCTAACATATGTATACTGTCTTTCAAGACAAGTGATTCTGTCACTTCTAGGAAATCATTCTGATCTCATCTGCTGGAATCCACCCATCTTTTATTAGCCCCTGTGGCATCTTGTTCATATTTTCTTAAGCATCTTTTCAGTGAGTGTCACAGAATCTATTAACACTTCTGGATTTCGAAGCAGAGTTTCAACTCATGATTGATACCATATATCTTGTATTATTTTCACATGATTTGGGGCAATTACTAAACTAACTTCTCTGTGTGTATTTTGTGTATGAGGTACAATAATATTCATTTCATATGGAGTTTTTCTGATGTTTCAATGAAAAGTTTAATGTGACACATTTGGCACGATGGAGGTTCAGTGAATTTATTATTACTGAAACTGTGTCATTGTTTATAGAGAATATCACATAAGAAAAGGATTTTAATTCCAATTTGTGAGATTTGGGGCAATTTGTTATTTAACTCATCTATAAGATATGGAAAATAATAAATATACCACTGGCTTATTTTGAGGATCCAGTATAGTATATTTTTTTTATTTGTAAAGTATTTGGTACAGAAACTTGACCATAATAGTAGTAGTAATAATAACAATAATAATGATTTACATTGGTTTGTATATTTCTCTCTTAGTCATTAGGTAAATGAATTATTATTAGGTAACTTTTATCGATGTTCTGTAACCTCCATGTATTTTTCTCATCATAATTACTCTATAAATATTTATTTAAAGTATAATTCAAAGTAAAATGAACAGTGAGACAATTGGTTCTGGACCAATGTTTTTGTTCAATATCCTGGTACATTTTATTTATATATGTTATTTTGTCTAAACTTATCCTTATATCAAGAGGAATTGAATAATGATTTTTATAAATTTAAGTGAAAATTGATGAGATATTCTGGCTTCCCAAATAATATCTGTCCAAATAATATCTTTAGTCTTAAAATAAAACATTTATTTAATATATATACCTATAAAATTAAATCATCCTATGACATATTAACTTTGTATCAAAGTAATCTACCTAAATGGGAGATTAGTTATGAGATTTTTTTTGATTTTGAATTTTTATTGAGAATAAGATCTCACAAAATCAGGAATCTACATGTGTTAATTAAATTAACCATTAATTCATGGTTTTGCAAGAAGTTAAGCACTTTTGAACATTTTAAGCACAGAAACATGACTACAGCATATAGGTAAAAAGATGTGGATTCAAACACATAGGGCTTTCACCAAAGAAACTTAAGTATAGAGGGGAATATAAAAAAAGTCCAGAGGGGAAGAAAAATGGAAAAATGCTCAAGTCTAGTGGGAGGAATTTATAGTCTAGTCAAGATCATGGACTTTCATCAGAGAATACATTCTAGATGGGTCATTGTCATCAAATGCTGGGAGCATGAGAAAGAGAAATATGAAAACACTAATCATCAGCAAGTCAGCATGAGAACCAATGACACAGAAGGGAAATGAGAAGTTACCAGAAACCTTAAGTGGCAATGAATGATTCAACAAAGTCTGGTATAAATTTGGTGAGATAAGAAAACTCTATAATGAAAGAGATACTTAGCTTTTGAGGAGATGGTAAAATAGAAAGCATTCTCATAGATATTTCACATTACAGACAGCTGGGTCTACAGTGAGGGGAAAAGCTCTTTAAAGTGTGCCAGAGTTGAAGGTGTCTTCTATTTCCAACAGAATACAAGGATGTACTTAAGGAGATGGAATCCGTGGGCAAAGCTATAGCAGGTAGCATTATGGATAATTTGGTGAAAAAAAAAGTGATAAAATTGGAGAAAGCGGAGAGTGAAAAGTTTTATGATGCCAAAACTCACATAAAGGCCCAAATCTTGGTGGACTGTCTTCGAGGGAAGTGCCATGAAGAAGGTCAAAAGCTTACTGAAACCTTTCTTAACATTGACCAAAATTCTACTGGTACACAAGGTAAGACTGGACTCATTTATAATGAATATTTCAACTATCTTATATGAATAGTCAGTGTCCTTTATGAAACCCCATCCTTCCATGTCTAAAGTATCATTTTTCTAAACATATCACTGAACTTTTAGAGGCTGCCTTGTCATTTGTAGGGTGAGATACAATTTCCAATAAGCAAAAAATCCCATTCCTTGTGTTTAGGTTATTCACAGAAATAGTAAATTATACAGACTTTATAGTGAGAAATATTTAATCCTATATTCTGTAACTTTGTAAACTACATGACTCTTTAAGCTTCTAACCTCCTCTGTCATCAGTCCCAGCATCTGTTAAATAGAGACAATTGTAGTATCTCTTCATGAGACTTTCTAAGGCTAGGAAATATAGTAATGCTAGGAACATAAAACACATCAATAAACCATGAGTTACTAACTGTTATCAAACTCTGTTACTTGATATCCACACTCATTTAGCTCTTGTGCATAGTTGAACGTTATTGCTTGAATGTTCATTCCACTGGATTCATAAAACCAATATACATAAAATTAAATACTTGTTCTATAATCAAATCTTTACTGCTTCTATTCCTTTTCCATCTCAAGAAATATTAATAATATCTGCCAAGTTTCTCCTACCAGATTACAACTGGTTTCTAATAAATAACAGCAATTAGTAGAGTGCATATGGCAGATTTCCCAATCAATATAGGGCAAACAAGCAAATGAAGGCTATGCATAGGTTAGATATTAGTTTTGATAATTATTTATGAATGCTAAGATTTAGAATTTTCCATTGTATACCAATTTCTGCAAGCTACAAACCATGGTCAGAATACTTTTAAATATCAAAAATTTTATAATAATGCAAAATTTTTGGCTCAGATTGAATTATGTGTATTATTAGATCCTAAATGTTCTCAGACCTAAGTTTACCAGTGATTGACTCAGTTTTCCATATTTTAAGCTAGAATCTTTTGCCCTGAAATACTAGAGTTCACCATTATTGATGAACAATACTGAACAAAATGTGACATGTATGATTGAGACATTATGTCTGATGAGCTTTTTCAATAAGCCCTTCTCAATAGAGCAGAAGTGTTCCCAACAACAGGAAGAATGATCTAATACTATCGATGTCCAGAGTATGGCTTAAGCTGCATTCTCATTAATATTTACACTTGTCCTTTTACAGGTTTACAAGTTTTATTCCAAACATGGAATAAAATCAAAATAATCTTAGTTTTAAAAAAATCAAAGATAATGTAGCCTATGGGAATCAGGATTGAAGTAATACTGGTTTCAGTAGCAATGGTTTCTAGGCTAAAATAACCTATGTCGTCAGCAGACATTGTGACAAAAGGGTTTCAGGTGTATGACTTCTCATTAGGGATCCTTTGGCTGCCTGGATTCTACTTGAATTTAGAGTTTCCAGAAGGATCCAAGGAAATTCTAGGTACACTTTGGATACTCTGACCCAAATGGGTGAGCTGGGCTAGCCAACCATTTGGACCAGGATATAACTCCAAGGGTCCTCAGCAATGTACTGAGGGAACAGTATGAATGAACACTATTAGTTCATTTCACTTAACATATTCATATACAACCCATGTGCCGAAACTGTTAGTCAGAAATAATCACTTGAATTTCCATCTGCTGAGGGAGATGACTTTGTTGTCCTATACCACTCTTCTCCTTTTCCTATCAGTTCAAAGGAATTCCAGAGCTTTTAATTAAGTAGCCTATAAGACTCAGAAATTAACATTTTTATCTAAATTACTTGATTCCTCATTTTTTTTTTCTGTTGCATTGCCAAGTTATAGGAATTATCTTTGGGCTGCAGTCTCCAATACAGTATTTACTAGGTTGTGACAAAAGGATCTGTCTTCATGCTGGTTCTACTGCTAGATAGGATAGAAATATTATTTTCTAATTTTACTTGAACACTAAATTTATATAGAGACATATAAGGACAATCAGAGATTACTATTACATTGGAAATTTTTCCAAATCTGTAAATAAACTGGAAACATGAAACTTTGGATTAAAAAAAAATACTTTATCACCAAGAAATATCCTAAGATTCTGGAGATCTTTTCATGGGCAAAATTTCCTGGAATGTGAAGGGAGATCTCATGTATAATTGCTTAGTGTATAAAAAGAAATGCTCAAAAAGGCTTGTTATCCTCACACACTCTTTCAGCTTGTTCTTTTTCCATAGTTTAAGTTTATATCACACTTCCCAGAAAGACGTTTATTTTAAATCTAATGAAAGAGAATGGCATAAAAATATTAAATATGAAATAAATTGTTATACAGGATAATATTATTTTTCTTATTTAAATAAAATGAGGCCAGAGAATATTTTGGTAGACTCCTGTAACTGAAGAGGAGTAGCATAACTTTCTACACCTTTCCTGAACAGAAACTGTGTTACATTAGATCTTGGTAAACTTCTCATGTCTGTTTTTTAATTCCTTTTCCTTTCTCTTTCGGGGAAGGACTATGGAATTTCCAATCTCTTGTATAATCTCAGTCAAATGAGGTCAAGCAATGTTGGAAAATATTTTATGAGTATTTCTTTAGAGAACAGACCAGATGACTCAGAAATAAACTTCTACAAAAGAGGTTAATTATGCATTTACATTTTATAACTTGGATTGAAATCCTTCCTATTTTTTGTTCTGCTCTTTGGAGGACAAGACATCCAGAATATATCAGATTTCTGACAGTTTAAGTACTTGAACTGTAGCTTATTTTGATCTACATTGTTAAATAAAATATATTATTTTTAAATAAAATATATTATTAAAATTAACTTTCCTTGTTTATTTTAATTTTAATGTGAATATTAAATTGCACATGCAAGTCTTATGGAACTTCAAATGAATAAGCTTCTGATAAATATCTCCATGAAATATTCTTGCTCAGAGATAACAGAAAGCCAAAGTTACTATAGAGCAATGAAAATCCTAGAGTAATATCAATGAAAAGAATTAAACTATTTTTATTGAATATGAAAAGGGCAAATTTGACCCAAACCATCAAGATATTTTCTTCATAATTGTCAAAATTGTTCCTTGTACTTTTGGGTAGATCTGCTTTCTCTAACAAAGACTTTTTTTTTTTCCCTCCCAGTCACAGTATGTCTGCTTATAGTAGAAGTTAGATACAAATATGAGCACTTTATGTTAAAATAAAACTCTTACTTCCATTAATTTTCTCCCTCTTAATAGCCTTAGGTGAGAAATACAATTTATATTTTGTGTTATATCTTGCAACTCTTCCAGAAATCAAGGCTGGACCAGAGGATTCAGCAGAATCTACAGATATTCTCAAGCTTTGTCCATCTGAAAAATTCCTGAGACTCTGTAAAGAAAGAGCTGGAGAGGTGCTGTGCTCTATGCATGAAATAGAGAAAGGAGAGAAATAATTGCTTTTGCTAAGTATACAATGTCTTAAAGCACTAAGTAAAGGTCAGGCGGATGGTGGTAATCATTGTCATAGAAGGAAATTATATGGCTTAATGGAGATTCTAACTCCAATCCTATGGTGAAATGCAGATCTTCTGTTAATTTATTTATTCATTTTCCTGTCTATTTGAGATTTATGACAAGCTTGGCTGTAGGCAAAGATTCAAATTATTTATGATTATACATATGCATAGTAATTGATTCCAGTTGAAAGTTCTCAACATTAAGCACATTTTAAAAATATAATTAAATCTTATAAAGCACTGTAAGTTGATGCATTAAAATAGTGCTCAAATAATAAAGCTATATAAAGCAAGGGGTCTTGGTTGCATTCATTTTTACTGCATCCAATGACAAATCTGATCTAAACTTTGGCTGCTATGGTACAAGGTGGAGAAGAAAGGGAAGAAGAGGTTAGGAATTATTCTTGTTTTTTTTCAAGGTTCTTGAGTAAACATTTCAGATATGTCCCAACTCTTGTTCTGGGTTTCAAAAGAGAGCAAGATATTGACTTCTAGGAGAAGTTAAGGGAGAGGACTGCTACATATGGTTGTTAACACAGCAATGCTGATGAATGCATGGGATTTTAAACTGACTCACATAAACCAATTCACTACATATGTAAGGCTGCCACCAAACACACCAAACACTGGAGTAAGGGAAAGGGTTTATTGGTGGAAACCCAACAGATGGGAGGGAAGGGGAGAAGAAGAAAAAGAGGAAGAAGAAGAGCATAAGAGAGAGATCAAGAGAGAGACAGAGAGATAGCCATGTGTTCAGGAACTGGTCCTCTTAAAATTTTGCTGGGGGTGGGTAGGGAAGTATGAACAGTGAATCCCATTAGCATGGGAGTGGAGCTGACACTGGTGGTTGGGTCATGGGGTCATCTGGCTTCCAGCCATGGTGGTGGGGGCTAGAGCCTAGGATGGTGTCTGGGGTGCAGATCACACCATAGATGAGACTGTGTCATTTTACCAACAACATATGCATTTCCTACAGATCTACCCAATAAAGGACAAAAAGGATCGCACTCGCCTGGCTCTCATCATATGCAACATAGAGTTTCAGCATCTTCCTCCAAGGAGTGGGGCTCAGTTTGACATCTCAGGGATGCAGAGGTTGCTTGAGGACCTGGGTTACAGTGTGGATGTGAAAGTGAAACTCACAGCCAAGGTATGATCCCCTCAAAAACAGAAAAATCAAGCATATCAACATATATCCTTCTACTAACAAGTTAGGTTTATAATGTTAGGCAAAAGTTTTAATAATCTCAGATTATATGTGTTGTGTATGTGCAAAATAAAGTTATTATATAGATAAAACTAATGTTTCTTTATACTGTAAACATCCTAATTCTGTGAAACTAGACAAACAAAATGTGATTGGCATGTGTATCCACACCACTCTTAGTTCTAAAATGGAGTGACTGGAATTCAGCCCTAAAGTCACCCAGAAAATTCAAGAATAATGAATGTTAAACAGGCATTCACCCATAACAAATAGTGAGTCCTGAATTCATGTCTGGGGTTCTTCTTAGCACTGAGGAATAGTTCTATAAGGGAGGGAAGAAGTACCCAGCTTGCACTGAGCTGGCTAGACTGAAAAGGAAGAGTCAAACTGTAAACAGCTAATTTCAGATTTGTGTGCATGTACCTACATCAGAGTAAAAGGAAAAGAAAAGGGAAACAGAGAATTGGTGGGTGGAGAGCAACATTTGAAGGTGTGGTCCAGAAAAGCTTCTGTGAGATGACAGGAGCTGAGACATTACTACTACAAACAAGATGGCTCTGGAAAGATGACTGTGAAGCGCCTTCCAGATAGAGGGAATTGCAAGTGAAAAGGCTACACTACACTGAAAATGGAACTGACACATGGGAGGCACAGGGAGAAGAGCAGAATGTGCATGATCAGAGCGTAACATATGTTGCCTGCATTGCTCATCAAAAACAGAGGAGGTTGGATTATTAATGCTTGTCCTACTGAAGTAAGGCAGCATTGATCTTTTTCAGGATATGGAGTCAGTGTTGCAGGAGTTTGCTGCTCGGCCAGAGCACAATTCTTCAGATAGCACATTTGTGGTGCTCATGTCTCATGGCATCCTGGATGGAATCTGTGGCATTATGCACAGTGACAAAACACAAGATGTGTTACCTTACGACACTGTATTCCGGACACTCAACAACCGCAACTGCATCAGTCTGAGGGACAAACCCAAGGTCATCATTGTACAGGCCTGCAGGGGTGGTGAGTCCTTAAGGCGAATAAGCTTAGGTTATGCAGAGGATTGAGATGTAAGATTTGTATCTACAGGAAGCACTCTTAACCCCATCCAAAGAAAATAAACAAAACAGGGAGCCTGCGCTGTGGCTCACTTGGTTAATCCTCTGCCTTGAGGCGCCGGCATCCCATATGGGTACTGGTTCTAGTCCTGGTTGCTCCTCTTCCAGTCCAGCTCTCTGCTGTGGCCCAGCAAGGCAGTGGAGGATGGCCCAAGTGTTTGGACCCCTGCATCCGCATGGGAGACCAGGAGGAAGCACCTGGCTCCTGGCTTCAGATTTGCGCAGCACTGGCCATAGCAGCCATTTGGGGGGTGAACCAACAGAAAGAAGACCTTTCTCTCTGTCTCTCTCTCTCTCTCACTATCTAACTCTATCTGTCAAATAAAAAAAATAAAAAAATAAAACAGAATTGTGAAAGAAACAAAATCTAAGAGGCTTGCAGATTGGGAATCTGGTGAACTGAGAAATTTCTATACAACTTGACCCATGGCAATAGTGGAGATGATTACCAGAATCCTAAACCAAGGTTAAAGAGAAATATTCAAACATTGAAATGGAGTTATTTTAATGAGACTTTAACTTTTAAAAGTTTTATAGTCATTTTCATATTAACTCCCTTGAGAGGAATTTTATTTGAACATTGTAATAATATTCTTTTTGTTACCTACATCATTGAAGGAAAAACAAACAGGGATATGAAGGGATTTGGGAAAATGCAGTAAAAATGTGTTTTTTTGTTTGTTTATTTGTTTTTTTTTCTTGATTTCCAATTGCTGTGTGGCAATTGGGAGCTTCAGTTTAGAAAAAAAAAGAAAGAATTTAGCTAAGAAAAGGTAACTCTTCTCTGAAATGGTTTTAACTCTTTTGCTTTTTTAGCATATGGGTTCTGCCAGTATTATGGTAAAACTACTATTTCTTCACATGATGTTCTCACTATTAATTTTAACATTGCTCAATGACACTAAAGAGAAGACAAAACAATGTAGGTATGAAAGTAGAATAAACATTCAAAAAGAATGAGTTGAGCAATTGATAGTCATATTGAGAGAGGCTCCTTGATGTTTAAAAGGTGAATCTCTCTACAGCAAACTATGGAGAAGTGTGGTTTAGTGACTCTCCAGTGGCCTTGGCAGACAGCTCTTCACAGTTGCCTGAGAATCTGCAGGATGATGGCATTTACAAGACCCATGTGGAGAAGGATTTCATTGCTTTCTGCTCTTCAACACCACGTATGTATCTTTCAGTTAAAGACAGGGATTTGTTGCCCTCATGTCACCTTTGAACGATTCTAGAAAATCAAGATAGGCCAAATGCAATCATGGACTGAGATAATTTTGAGTGTTGTCAACTTACAAATTTTGCATTATCATATCTATACTGTGAGGACAGAGTCTCTCTCTCTCTATACACATACACATGCACACACACAAACACAAACACACTCTTTAAAAAAATAATACTTCAGTTACAAGGGTTGTATTTTATCGTTTACTATTTTGCTATTTTTAAGGAGCCTTACATTTGACTGCTTCTAATTTGCAAATTTTGTCATTTTTTGAACCACTTTATTGATATGTAAATTGGCATTTAAAAATCTGTACAAACATGAAACATACAATTTAATGAATTTAGAGATAAATATGAAACCAACACCACCACCTGTGCTGTAAACATATATCTATTCCACAAAGGATTTCTCTCTGTTTTTCCTTCTCTCCCTGTCTCCTTCTTTCCTTCCTTCCTTCTGAACTTCAGCCTTTCTTCCTTCCTCACTCCTTCTGTCTCTACATCCCTCCCTCCCTACTCTTCATCATCATCACTGTCATTATTAATTTGTGTGTGTGATAAGGACACATCACATGGTGTATATGGAATATAGCAGTTACGACACCACCTGGGTTGCCCACATCCTATATCTGAGTGTGGGTCCAGATCTCACCTCCATTTCTGGTTGCAGCTTCCTGCTAATGCACACCCTGGGAAGCAGCAGGTGATAGCCCAAGTTCTTAGCTCAATGCTACCTATGTGGGAGAACTTGGCAGAGTTCCAGACCCCTGACTTCGTCCTGGCCCAAATCTGGCTGTTGTGGTTCTTTAGAAAGTAAACTGCAAGACAGATGATCCTTTCTGTCTCTTTTATCTATCTTTCAAATAAAATAAAATAAAATTTTATTGAAGAAGGAACCACCCTTCAGCACATTTTAAAATATATAGTACAATACTGTTAACTACAGACATTGTGCTGTATAGTAAATCTCTATGACTTATCTTCTGTAACTGAAACTCTGAATTTCTTTGCTTTTTATTTATTGTATTGTGAAAGACATTAGGATGTAATAATATAATCAAATTTGAAACCAGATAGACATTTTTTTTCCCGTTTACTCACTGTGAAGTTTGGGGATGTTTTTTCATGCTCTGAGTTTTTATTCCTCTCTCTGTTAAATGACATGCTTCCAGTTACATCTCAAGCCTCTTTGGAAATCAAGTGAATGAATTTAGGGCACACTGCAGAGCATCAGCCCCAAGAATAACATTGCTACCACTGTGCAAACTTTTGCAATTCTGACAAACTGCCCCTTTAGTTCAACTTCAGCTAGAATTTTTATTTTCTCTATGTGGAAACAGAGTTTCACATAGGTTTATGAGTACTTTCTCTAAACCTGTTAAGGTAATTCCTAAGTGACACATTTTAGAAAAGCAACCCCTATCCCAAACACACACACAGACCAATAAAAACATAAACATAAAATAATTGAGAAGGACACAGACCAAGGCAAACCATTCTCTGTCTTCACAGATAATCTGTCCTGGAGAGACATCACAAAGGGCTCTCTGTTCATCACAGAACTCATCTGCTGCTTCCAAAAGTATTCCTGGTGCTGTCATCTAGAGGAAGTATTTCGGAAGGTAAGATTCTCTATACCTTTGTAATCATTTACTTACTTGTTCAACATTTTATCATTACTCACATTTCATGTGGTAATGACAAATTCTGTCAGTTAAGCAAAAGTAAGATGTTACCTGATTTCTGTCATTCAGGTGACTCAAATCTAGTTTAGAAAAAGTTGTCAATATCCCACAGTGGGAGATGAGCATAGAACAAAATGATATTGCCTGCATGCTATGGGCTATAAGATCCAAAGTTTCACAGACTATAAAATATATTAAATTAATTTTCACTAATTAATTTATTCAGTAAATTTTTAAAGTGGTCTATCTGGTAGACCAACAAATGTGTGACTACTGATGGTGATTGGAACCACAAATAAAAAAATGTAGACATGAGAAAGAAAATAATGGAGAAAAAATTCTTTAAATGGGTAGTCCAGAATGGAATACCTCAGCACCTTTCCAAATTAAAGGCATTCCTTACTGCCTTGTTTTCCTAATTCAGTTCTCTCTAAATCTCTTATCACCACCCATCTAGTGTATGTTTTATGTGTGTGTTTGCTTTTTACCGGGCTTTACTCACTAAAATGCAAGCTTCATGCAGGAAGGGATTTGCTCCACACCTCAAATATGACTGGCATATAACAGATAATCAATATTTATTGAACAAGATGAATGAATAAAGAAATACATGTTCCTCCTTTTTAAAAGATAAGACTATTGAAATTAATAAAAGAAAATTATGGTTATATAAAATTCAAACTATATAGAAAATTAATGCTGCCGTGGGAAAAGAAGGATAGAGACATAACATAGGCAGACTGGGCAGATTACACTGCAATACAGGGTCAGGCTTTCTGAGAAGAGGGACACCTAATTGGGTGAACAGAAATAAGACATTATGCTTTCAAACAGATTCCTAGGAAAAGATGAGAAATCATAGCAAACATGGTGAATAGGATATTACTGATCAGCACATGGTAAAAGACCTAAAGAGGCCATCTTTGTGGTGAAAGCTGTTCAGTGCTCAAGTTCTTAAAGACAAAATCCTGCTATTTGAGTTTCCTTGAATAGAGGAATCAGCCTTGGTGGGGATTGAAAGTAGGGAACCTTCTAGACCCAGTTCTTCAGAAGAGATCCCAAGGAAAACAGAGGAAATTGTGGTTGAAGTGTCTCGGATTGTGCATATAATGTGTGCTTTGAAGTAAATAGCATAGTGTTTTTCGGGTCATCATTTCTAATATACATGGTAAAAATGGCAAGAGGTTGGAATATCCATGGGCTTGTTCTCATCAACTCCAGAAGCACCCTTCATTCCTGGAATATTCTTTTTGGCATGAATATTCCTGGAATACTCTGGTTTGGTAGTGTTTCTGAGCACTTATAAGGTGTATCCCATCTAGAGTTTCTTTATGGCTTTAAGGTCCAACAATCATTTGAAAAACCAAGTGTGAAAGCCCAGATGCCCACCATCGAGCGAGTGTCTATGACAAGATACTTCTTTCTCTTTCCTGGTAACTGAATATAGTAAGTATCAGGAGTTGGTGGTTGTGGGTTAAATAAATGGAGAAATAATTTTGATGAGGAGGACCCATGATCAGTGGTAGCTGAGAGCTTAGATGATTAAGATGGTAATCTTTGTTGATGCAAATTGGTTATTACATCTATTTTTTGTTCTACATTCATGCATTTGAATTCCTCTATCTCAGAACCAACCTACTAGTCAATCAAGGAAGTGAGCAAAACCAAAACAAGGAGTGATAAACAATGAAAGATCTAGTGTAGCAAATAGTATGATAGAAATATACTCATGTACATTTTTACTTTCTGTCTCTGTCTGTCTCTCTCTCTCTCTCTCTCTCTCTCTCTCTCACACACACACACACACACAGTGCTATGAAACATTATATCAGACTTTGAAACAAAAAACAAAGTCCTAGGCTTTGGCCCTCTGGCTGCATATATCATATCTCTGACACTGAACTACTACTGCCTGACATTGTAAAACAGACTGGCCCGTAAATTCTGTTACAAGCCTCTAATTCTCATACTATTCTCATAGTGCAGACCACAGCCCACTCAGAATCTGCTTTCAGATCTTCAACTACTACTCAGAAACTCCTTTAAATTCCTATCTAAATCCTTTATCTTTTTGTTATAAGTGATTTAGAATGAGTGCATCAAGTTTAGATCCAGCAATTATTTTACCCATTCATGACAACTTTATATCATATCCTGTTATAAAAGTGTCATTAATCTCCCTCTCAGAAACATATGTAAAATTATATTTTACATAAAACATACAAATATTTGCTCACTTTGTCCTTTGTCCCTGGTATCTGACATTCCAGCAGTAAAATTTCAGATACATCAGCAGGGCAGCTTTCAGTGTCTAATTTAACCAATATGACCACATTTGGGTGTTGTATCATTTACTTCAATAATGTTTATCAACATTTAGCCAGGTTTTGTGAACTAAGTAAATGGAATCCTTACCCTCAGAAAGTTTATATTCTAGTGAATAGAGGCATAATCTGATTATGTCAACAGGTAAATACATCATAGGTCAGAGAATGATGACAATTGAGAAAAAATAGAGAAGGGCAGAAAAAATGATGGACTTTTCACTGATATAAACAGATCATTCATTCAAGAAAGGCATCTTTGAGATTATAAAATCAGAACAAAGAATGGACAGAGTGGAGGAATGAGCTTTGAGATTCTTATGCAAGAAAAGTGTCCCAGCAGAGGGAACAACAATTACTAATTGTGGAATGGAATGTGCAAGGATACAATGACACTAGTTGAAATTGCAGGTAGGGAAAATTAAAGGCAAATTAAGAAAAAACAGTGACATCTGGTCACATGGGCTATGGTACATTTTATAAAAGTTTTAACCAGAATGAATTGATATTCTTTTGAACAGAGAAATGACATAATCTATATTAGGGTATACAGAGATCACTATTTGGTAAACAGATTGCAAAAGAACACAGATGGAAGTCAGAGGGAGTGACAATAGATGATAGAGAGGATGGATGAGAATCCTCCTGGAGCATGAGATGAAGGCAATTTGGGATCAACAACTTGACTTTACCCTCTGTCTCTCTTCTACAGGAAGCCATAGGCAGACAAGTCCTCTTTTATCAACTTCAAAGTGCACCATTATCAGTACAGCACATATACATGTATTTAACCTTTTGCATTTCAATAAAAAATTTAAAAATGAATTGTCTTTTTTTATTCTAATAAGGAATAGAATTTCAGTTAACATGGTGGGGGTGAATGGAAATGATACCTACAACTACATTGAGATACTACTTCATATCCATTAGGATGACTATTATAAAAAAAATAGAAAAACACAAAAAATAAAATCATTAGTGTTGGTAAGGAAATGGTTTAATTGAACCTTTGGGGGTTGATGCTGTAGCGCAGCAGGTTAATGTCCTGGCCTGAAGCGCCGGCATACCATATGGGCGCTGGTTATAGTCCCTGCTTCTCCACTTCCAATCCCGCTCTCTGCTATGGCCTGGGAAAGCAGTGGAGGATGGCCCAGTTCTTGGGCCCCTGCACCCATGCAGGAGACCTGGAGGAGGCTCCCGGCTCCTGGCTTCAGATTGGTGCAGCTCTGGCCATTGTGGCCAGTTGGGGAGTGAACCATCTGATGGAAGACCTCTTTCTCTCTCTCTGCCTCTCCTCTCTCTGTGTAACTCTGACTTTCAAATAAATAAATAAATCTTGAAAAAAAAAAAAAAAGAAAGAAACCTTTGTGTAGCATTGATAGGAATTGTAAAATGGTCCAATCAGTGTGGAAAACAGTATAAAGCATTCAATGTAGATGAAAAGATAGATAAATAGATATAATTATCATATGATCCTGCAATTTTTTTTTTTTGACAGGCAGAGTGGACAGTGAGAGAGAGAGAGAGACAGAGAGAAAGGTCTTCCTTTGCCGTTGGTTCACCCTCCAATGGCCGCCGCGGCTGGCGCGCTGCGGCCGGTGCACCGTGCTGATCTGATGGTAGGAGCCAGGTGCTTCTCCTGGTCTCCCATGGGGTGCAGGGCCCAAGCACTTGGGCCACCCTTCACTGCACTCCCGGGCCACAGCAGAGAGCTGGACTGGAAGAGGGGCAACCGGGACAGATCCGGCGCCCCGACCGGGACTAGAACTTGGTGTGCTGGCACCGCTAGGTGGAGGATTAGCCTATTGAGCCGCGGCGCTGGCCTATGATCCAGCAATTTTTAGTTTTTGGCATATACACAAAGAAATTGAAAGCTGAATCTAAAGGAGATATTTTTATACTCATGTTCATTGCAGTATTATTCATAATAGCTAAAACATGGAAGCACCCAAGTGTTCACTGAATGACAAATAAATAAGCAAAATGCATAAAATACATAAAACAAAATATTATTCAGTCTTGAAAAGAAAAGAAATTCTGGAATATGCCACAATATGACTGAATCTTCAGGGCAATATGCTAAATGAAATAAGCCAGCCACAAAAAGACAAATACTATAGGATTCCACTTATTTTAGATACCTAGAGTAGTCAGATTCATAGAGACAGAGAATAGACTGTGGTTTTCACGGGCTGGAAGGAGGAGGAGTTGTTTATCATTGCTAAAATAAAGTAACTGAGGCTGGGTACTGTATAAAGTACATCGTTTATATGGCTCATGATTCTGGTGGCTGACTGGTTTGATGGCATCCTAGTTTGTTTTCTCTGGCTGCATAACAACATGGCAGAGAAACAGAAAGGGAACTAGCTGCATGTAGTTATGGCCAAGCACATGTGGCATTGTAGCCTGTTTCTGACCACCTGCTCTTGTGAGAACTAACTCACCATAGGAGACCACATCAATTCCTTCCAAAGGCAGCGCTAACATGACATAATCATGATACACTAGGCCCACCTCATTAAAGATTCCATTACTTCATTTCTACAATGGGGACCAAGTTTCCAACACATGAATCTTCATAGAACTCACTGAAACCATGTCTAAAGTATGGCATGGAGTTATATGTTTAATGGGTATATGGTTTCAGTTTTACAAGATTGAAAAAATATCTGGAAATGAGTGGTGGTTATCACTGCAAATTGTCATGAGTTTTTTTGGTTTTTGTTTTTTTGTTTTTTTAATTTTTGCTCTACCTCTCGGACCCATGGCAAATTGAGGTTCCTGGGGAGGGGCCGCGGGAGTGGCCGCAGGCACTGGGCAGGGAGCTTCACCTGTGCCCAGCTTGGCTCCTGGCCCAGGTGTCTTCCAGGGTCAGGAGCCAGTGCTAGGCCAGCCTCTGGTTTGGTCACTGCCACTGTGGGCCCTGGGTCCTGGCAGCACCCTCCCAGGGATGGCCGAGGAACTGGTCGGATTACCTCTGTGAAAGGTGCCCCTGGTTCAGCAAGAGCAGGTAGGGGTGGCGAGGAAGGGGTCTGGGGAGCCGCGGGGACTAGGAGGCGGCTCTGGGCCGCCCACACAGCTCGAGCTCTGGAGAGGTGCTCCTGGGCTGAGCTGCACCTGTGGATGGTATCAGTGGCGACAGGTGTGTGTCTAGAGCAGCAAAGGGGGATGGGTCCGGCAGGGTCTAGGCAGGGAGGGGTCACCCGGCACGCCCTCTACGCAGAGAATAGAGTGGGCGGGTGCGGGGGGGGGGGTGGTTTCCGGGATACAACTGGACCGGCAGGGTAAGGGCAGGAGGCCAGGCCGGGGCAGGGGGGAGGGCCCACACCCAACAAAGAACAAAGGAGGGGGCGCAGGGCCTGTCCGTGCTGGCAGCCGGCGCAGGCGCCTTCATCACTGCGGGGCAGGAAGGCCGGATCTGGGCTTTCCCCGGAGGCGCCGAGGGGTCCCGCGCGGAGCCTCCTCCTAGACCCTCCCTCCGCCGAGGTCCCTCCCCTGGGCTTCCTGAACGGGAGCCAAGCTCCTTCTCGGAGGCCTGGGCGCTCGGGCCCGCCCCTAGCAAGGGTGTGGCCCCCGGGCCCCCAGGACTGGGCATACCGGCCTGCAAGGTCCTCAGCACACTGGCGTCGGGGACCTGCCAGGCCGCGCGTCTGGGTCATGAGTATATTTAAGTACCACTGAATGGGAGAATTGAAACATTTAAGACGGTAAATTTTTCATTACATATATATTTGTATATGTATATATATATATATCAACAATACTTTAAAAAAAAAACTCCTGGGATGATTGGAGGTGAGAAATGATGGAAAAATTGTATGAGGACAACTATCATCAACTTATACAAGGAGAATTAATCTACAGAGCCACAACCATGGATGAAAAATGAGAGTTAAATATACAAGAATACTTTGTGGAAAACAGAACTAAAAGATGAATTTATTTTGGTGCAAACTATTTTGAAATCAATGCATATCATGGGTTTTCAGAAACTTCATGGCAAATGAGTATTATGAAGAAACTACACGTGTACTTCATGGTTTCAAATTTATTGTGTATCAAAATAAATCTTTACTTTTACCAAAAAAATTGATGAAACATATTATTTAACATTTAAAAGTTAATGAACAAAATAATTAAAAATTATATTTTCATCAAATACTGGGTGGAACAGGATAGAAATGAGACAGTGTAAGTGACCTACATTTCATTTTCTTATGAGATAGTCAATGGCATATGTTTTCTACTCGTATACCAGGTAATAGGGAAAAAAAAGCACTGTTGAGAGTTTCAAAGATTACAATGAAAAAGCAGAAACAGAAATTATCTAGGGAAATTGCATCTAAGATGTTGAACTGAGAGTAGGGTGTGTGGTACTAGAAAATACTTTTTTTAAAATATTCATTTATTTGTTTTGAAAGTCAGGGTTACAGAGAAAGAGGGTGAGCCAGCGAGAGGGGGAAGGAGGGAGAGAGAGAGAGAGAGAGAGATCTTCCATCACTCTCCAAATGGCCTCAACAGCCAGAGCTAGGCCAGGCTGAAGCCAGTAGCCAAGAACTTCTTCATGGTCTTCTTCTTGGGACATCTTCCATTGCTTTCCCAAGCCATTAACAGGGAGCTGGATCAGAAGTGGAATAGCTAAGACAGTAACCAACATCTATATGGGATGCCAGCATTGAAGGCAGTGGCTTTACCTACTATGTCACAGCACTGGTCCCAAAAATATGGTTTTTATCATATGCTTTTGTGTATGACTGGTTTAGTTGTTTTGTGGATGCATGAGTTTGAGAAAACATTTAAAGTTATTATCAACACCTGAAATACCCTGCAGCCATCCAAAAAATCAAATAGTCCTTATGTGATAATCTTTCAAAATACTTGCCATACATTGTGAAGTTTAAACAAAAAACAGGGGTGACCTTGGATGAGACAATTGAGTCTCCTTCATGTGATAGCTCTCATTTCCAGTAATATAATCGAGGCTGAGGTATCAAAAAGGCAGAAGTGCACAGGTTTTGAACAGTCTGGGTTTAGAACTGCACAACAATATCTACTCCTTTATGTTAAACAGAATTGACAAATCAGAAGATCAGGAGAGAAAAGAAGAGAGATTATTTATATGTGGTTTCATTAATTTTTTTGAGAAAGATAGATAAATGGAGGAGTGAAGTATACTATTATGTGCTGGTCCACTCCCCAAATGCCTGGGCAAAAGCTAGGAGACATGAACTCAATCCTTGTCTCCTATATGGGTAGTAGGGACCCAATTGCTGAGCCATCACCACTGCTTCCCAGAGTCTGCATTAACAGGAAGCTGAAATCAGGAACACAGGCATTCTGACATGGGAGATGTGGGACAGGCAGAGTGGACAGTGAGAGAGACAGAGAGAAAGGTCTTCCTTTTGCCGTTAGTTCACCCTCCAATGGCCACCGCGGCTGGCGCATCGCGCTGATCCAAAGCCAGGAGCCAGGTGCTTCTCCTGGTCTCCCATGGGGTGCAGGGCCCAAGCACTTGGGCCATCCTCCACTGCACTCCCGGGCCACAGCAGAGAGCTGGACTGGAAGAGGGGCAACCGGGACAGAATCTGGCGCCCCGACTGGGACTAGAACCCGGTGTACCAGCGCCGCAAAACGGAGGATTAGCCTATTGCACTGCGGTGCCGGCCCAAGATGTGGGAATCTTAACAGCTAGCCCAAACACTGCCCTCATCCAGTTCTTATTTTTTATTTTATTATTTTTCATAGATTTATAAATTCATATTTATATGGATTTATTCATATGTAGTTATGTATATATATATAGATATATATGCACATGCATGCACGCACACACATACACACACAGAGGGGGAGAGAGAGAGAGAGAGAGAGAGAATCTTACATCTACTGGTCCCCTCCCCAAATGGCCACAACAGTCAGATCGGCCAAGATGAAGCCAAGACCCAAGCTTAAGGGCCTAAGCATTTGGGCTGTGTTTTGCTGCCTTCCCCGGTGCTTTAACAAGAGCTGGATCAGAGGCATAGGGACAGCTGGATCCCATCCAGGATGCCAGAGTTACAAGCTGCGCTTTAACCTGCAGTGCCACAAGAGCCCCTTCACCTATTTTTTAAAATGGTTATAAGAATATTATCACCAGGCAGTTTTCCGTCAGTGTCTCTCTCCTCAAGCATTTCACATTCACATTTCTGGAGTGGAGCAGACATCAGTGAAGAGAGGCTGATGGTGGCACAGAGACAAACAGGGGTTTAATTAGATTCATAACAATGTAAAATACAGAGTAGGTAACAGTAGGGACTTGTGTTTGCATGTGTGTATCTTTCATTCTGATAACTGTGCTATATCAAGTAATAAACACAAATTTTTGCTACATGTATTCCAAAGTAAAGACATATCAAAGCAGGAGACCAATTATATTCTGGCAAAGAAAAAGAATTGGATGAGGTGGAGTTTTCCTTTTATACAGCGTCATAATATGAGTCCACAGAGAGGAAACAAAAGAGGCTGTAAAGAATGCTTTCATTTTCATAGCTTTTCCTGTCTAAAATATCAGAGCAGACATGGCTGATAAGCAGTTCTGGCTTTTTATTTGTTTTGGTTATGTTTTGTGGGAGTTAGGTCTTGGGAGAAAGAAGGAGGAAGCATGGCGAGGAACCCACTAGAAAACACTACTTAGAGGATAAAAGAGGATCTGGGAGATTGGAGCATAGCAATGAATATGCTAACAGAATAAGTCTCTTAATATGTTTTGGCTTCTTGAAACAAAAGAAAATATTTTAAAATTTTAACCTAATTCCTTAAACTTTTCCTGAAATTTTAGACTTTTCTTTTGGCTCATTCTCTTGTCAGGCTGAGATTTTATACAGAGTAACTTTTGAACAGAGTAACTTATATTTCCTCCTTCCTTCTTCTATCTGTTTGATCTTTTGTTTATAAAAACAAATCAATAAGATCCAGCTTGTGCTTTCAAACTCTGCATAGAAAGCCATCTTGCAGGCCTTGAAAACAGAAACAAAAGCCTATTACTGGAGGCACCTGTTTGGCCTCGCTTTTAAGACATTAGCAGAGGGGCCATCGCTGTGGTGTGGCGGGTGGGGCCGTCATTCCATATCCCGGCTCCTCCTCTCTGATCCACTCTCTGCTGTGGCCTAGGAAGGCAGTGGAGGATGGGCCAAGTCCTTGGGCCCCTGCACCTGCAAGAGAGACCCAGAAGAAGCTCCTGGCTTCAAATTGGCACAGCTCTGGCCATTGCAGCTAGTTGGGGAGTGAACCAGCAGATGGAAGACCTCTCTCTCTGCCTTTGCTTCTCTCTCTATGTAACTCTGACTTTCATGTAAATAAATAAAATCTTTAAAAATTTTTAAAAAATAAAAAAGGACATTAGCAGATGCATCTACATTTTATATCTGAGTACCTGGGTTTGAGACCAGGCTCCAGCTTCCACTAATGCAGTCCTTGGGAGGCAGACGGTGACAGCTCATGTTTGGGGGTCCCTGCCACCCACAGAGAAGACCTGAATTGAGTTTCTGACTCCTGGCTTCAGTTTGGTTCAGGTCTGACCATTGAGGGCACTTGGGGAGGGGTTTGGGAGATGGACCAGATGATAGGATCAATTTCTCTCCCTCTCCTCTGTGTGTCTGCCTCTCAAATAAATAATAAAAATAAATAACAATTTTTAAAAATGCGTTATGATATGGTTGTGTTTTACTGCTACAAATATTCAATATAATGTCTCTTTAAATTAGTTCTTGATAAAAGGTACAAGATGTGAAGGGCTCACAGATGATACAAAGACTAAACTGTGTGAGCTATCACATTAAGTACCTTAATGCAGTTGCTTTACTTTTCTGAATCTCCGTTTCCATTGTAAAATGCGGGGAGAATTGAACACCGTAGATGTCACTCAAGTGTGACTCCTGAAATTGCAGCTCTGGCACCACCTGAGGACTGTTAGAAATCAAAGCTTATGGGTCCCACACTCACCTATGAAATCAGAATTTCTGGGAATGGGTGTGTAGAAGTTTTCCAGGTGATTCTTATGCAAAGTAAAATTAGGGCCTTGAATTTGATACCTAAATTTTTGTCTATATCTAAGATCCCATAGTTTTTGACAGCTAAGAGGCCACCTGAAGAAGATTCAGTTAACATGTGGAAGAGGATTGCCTGGAACCCAGTTAGTGCCATTTTGGATGAGGAATGTGTAAGTGGAAATGGATTATACAGAACAGAGAAAGAAGTGAATTCCCCTGTGAACAACACTGAAAACCAGGTTAATACCACTAATGCAACACAAGTGGTAGGCAAAAACATCTTCGAGGCTATGACCCAGCTGAGTTTAAGTGAGTAATCTTCTACTGACCTTGTACAGTTTCTTTATTCCATTTCAAGCGAAGAATAAACTATCCTCTAGAACCCTCTCCATATGGTTCTCTGTTTTACTTAATAACACAAATGCCCTGATACATCCCAATCACATTTATACCTCTGCATCTTTTTTCTTTAATAATATTCTTACTCCATAAAAGTTGCTTATTCATAATATTATGATTGTACAGCCTCTGCTTGGCACAGTCGTCTATTATTGTTAACATCCATTGCTAAAACATATGTCTAAAGCAAGTATAAGTATTCTTTAAAATTTTTATGCATTTTTTATGAAAGGCAAAGTGATTCAGACACACACACACACACACACACGGCGGGGGGAGCTATCTTACATCAGAGAGAGAGAGAGAGAGAGAGAGAGAGAGAGAGAGAGAAAGAAATTGTCTTTCATTGGTTGGTTCATTCTGCAAATACCTGCAAAAGCCAGGGCCAAAACCATGCACCTGGAACTCAATCTAGGTCATCTAAATGAGTGGAAGGGATTTAAGCACTTGAGCCACCACCTGCTGCCTCCTGGTGTTTGCATTAGCAGAAAGGTGGAGTCATAAGCAGAGTATTTATTAATATTTTGATGAAAACTAAGTTTTATCTTAGCTTTACATAAAATAAATTGAAAAAAAAAAACCAGAAACAATGTGAAATAGTCTTTGATTACAAGTATGATACTGTCTTTCAACAAGTTATAAATAAAGTGCTAAAGCCTGGAGAGAACTTTTAGTTTCTCACTTTCCCTTTTCCACTTCATTCTCAGTTCCCCATTATACCTCTTTCTTTTTTTTCTTAAAGATTTATTTATTTATTTGAAAGGCATATTACAGATAAGCAGAGGCAGAGGCAGAGAGAGCAAGCGAGAGGAGTCTTCATCCGCTGGTTCATTCTCAATGACTGCAATGGTTGAAGCTGCGGCAATCTGAAACCAGGAGCCAGGAGCTTCTTCCAAGTCTCTCACGCGAGTGCAGGGGCCCATGGATTTGGGTAATCTTCCACTGCTTTCCCAGGCCATAGCAGAGAGCTGGATCAGAAGTGGAGCAGCTGGGACTAGAACAGGTGTCTATATGGGATGCCAGCACAGCAGGTGGTGGCTTTACCTGCTATGCCACAGCACCGGCCCCTATACCTCTTTCTTACAATCTATTCTATTTCTTCCCATTGATAGTCTATTCCTCTTCTATCTTTATTTTGACCACTTATATTTTCTCCTTTTTTTTCTTTTCCTTGGGTTTACTTTCTTCTAAACATACTCTCAATTCTCCCCTTTATTTACCTTCCACTATTGAAATTATAACATATTAATAGATCCAAGAGAATTGCAACTCCAACGATGTAACATGATTTTACAAAAGAAAATTTATAATGAATTCTCCTTTTATTTACTACTATCTTAGAAGGGTTAAAAGAAGAGTAGTGATAGGATAAGCATAGGATTTAGAAAGATTAATTAGGAGTTGTTTACATATTCCAAGTGAGATTGTAACTTGTAGATGGTAGTTATAGTCATAAAGATGATGGCATGTGGTTAAATTTGTGATCTAGTTTTGACATAGGATCAACAGAATTTGGTTAATGAACTGAACATAGGTTATGAAAGAGGAAAGAATCAATTAGAAGTATAAGTTTTTGGATTGGCAACTGGGTGTATGTGCCATTTACTGTGTCAATGGAAACTTATATGAAGAAGAGAGAGATTTGCAGTAGACATATATTAAGTGTCATTCTTTGCACATAATTAGATGGTATTTGCAAGAGCAGGTGTTGAATAGAAAAGCAAATTTTCAACTGAGTTCACAGAGAAATCAGGGTTGAGAATAAATTTTGGGGTTTGTCAACCAGAATATTGGTATTTTAAAAGAAAAAACTGGAAGATGCCACCAATAGAAAGTGTTTTGAAAGAGAATTGCATAGGTGCCCATATAGAATAAGCCAACTCTTGGAAGGAAGGTAGAAAAGGAAGAGACAATAATGAAGACAGCTGTCTTTGGGGAAAATGGCTGGGAAAGTTAGCAACATAGAATCATAGGGAACAGTTGTCAAGAAAAACAATGTGTTCAACTACATGAAAGCTCAGAAATCAACAAATGGTCAATGGTAGCATGATGATAAGTATTCCGTTTAGGAGATGAGAATAGCAAGTCAGATTGCATATAAGGAAAAACTAAGAGGCATAAAAAAGGAAATAGTGAAAATAAATCATGAGTTCATTAAATTTTATTCAGAGGTGAAAAAAGGATGACAGCTGGAGAGGAAACAAAGCCAAGACAAGTCTTGCTTTAAATGATTAATATTAAGGCATGCCAATTGGAATAACATACCAGGGAGACAGAGAAAATCTGATGATGTTGAACATGGGATAGAATAAACACCTGAGTAAAATCCTTATGGTGAGAGAGGATGAACTTCATAACGTAAGTAGAGGCACTGCCCTCAGCTAGGACACATTCTTTTCAGGGTCAGAGGGAAAGCAGAATTGTATTCAGTGCTCAAAATGATGGAACAATTCTTATGCAAAAATACAAGGAACTGAAAACTTATTGCCCTAATGGAAAACACAGGGTTACCTCATAGCTATTCTCATGGACTTTAAAATGTCCATTCATTAACAAGTATAAACTTATAAGCTTACCAGATATTATTCTTGATACTGGGAATATAAAGATGAAAAATATCTCCATGGATCAAGTAAGATTTTGGAAAATAAGGTAATCAAGATACAGTACAATAATTGTTTATGTGAGAACATTTTCATATAAGAATGGAAGCACAGGGAAAGAAACATTGAAGTAATGGAAGAATTTAAGGAGTTACATCAGGAAAGCAGTTAGATGTTTCTGCATGGTCCCAATGTCAGAAATACATGCACATGTACTTACAAAGCACATGTCTTAGGATACACAGCCTTAGAGAACTGTATTATCCCTATCAATGGAATTGTCAGAATACTGTTAATAAAGTTGAGATATTGTAAATGGATTTAAAGCCTCCAAATAGAGACTTTACTAGCCTGGATGCATACTGGGCTTCCTTCCAAATTTTTTTTTTTTTATGTGACTCCAAAGTGTAGAAGATTAGTTAATGTCACAGCCACTAACAAAAACACAGAAATTTGTGGTGGGATCAGTAATAAGCAGAATGTTAAAAAAGGGAGAGGTGTTCAAAATCTTTGGTTTAGTCACTTTAAAAATGAACTGAATGTGTTGTTTTGTTATACTGTTCAGTGGAATTTCAGTACAAATGCTTAAAGAATGAGAGCACAGTTAACTGGTCTGCATTACTGCACTACAGTGGATATTACTGCTTGATGATTTTCTTCTTCTCTTTCTCTCTTTTAGCTACGCAGAAAACCATGAGTGCCCAGCCCAATGTACCACTGAAGCTTTGCCCTCGAAATCACTTCCATAAAGAAAGGTTAGATGAGGTGACATGTGTGAGGACAAGCAGATACAATATTGTCTATTCAAACGAGACACTAGGGATATACTGTACATTTATTTCTTGTCAAAGGCATATTCAGATTAGGGGCATATGATGTGGTCTGAGTGGTCCTTGACTTAGATTTTCAGTTTCTTCTATGCTATCCTGGAACATACTCTAAGTTCCTCTCCTTGTCTAACCCAAACTGAGTTTGTAGTGTGGATACTTAAACCTAGTGCACATGTGTTATCATTTTGGAGTCCCTTTTGTAAGTATATTGACATCTTTTGTTTGTAACTTTGGTGATATAAGGGAGGAAGCCTTGGATAAATAACGCTGTGACTGTTGATTGAAGATCTATCCAGTGATGGAGAAGGAAGACCGAACACACCTGGGCTTCATCATCTGCAACAAAGAATTTAGATATCTTCCTAATCGAGATGGTTCTGAGATTGACCTTTTGAACATGAAAGATCTACTTGAAGACCTTGGATATTCTGTGATTATAAAAGAATCTCACTTCTCAGGTAATGCCCTCAATAGAGGGGGCAAGCTTTCTTCCCTTTTAAATTGTGTTCAATCTCTTCCTTGACTGCAGTAAGAACTAGAGGTATTACGTCACAGGAATTCTCTTGCTCCAGAATAGGATGTCTTGGATTTTATTTTTTTTTCTAATGCATGATCTCATGGCAAAGATTTAGAGAGGTTCTCTACAGCAGAATTTACTAAAACTGTTGGGTCTTTCTGAAATTATGAACTGGGGAGACACCTTTTATTTGATGGTCTGAGTTAGACAAAAGCTTGAGTTTCTGAAATTGGAAGATAGTTACAGAATGAATTTGCAAAGGCTTTGTAATGTCAAAATCTAGTTTCTAAATATAAGGATAGTTGTATAGCAAAATAAAATACACATAGTCACAAATAAAAGTGATTCTGCCCAAAATACCCAGGGTGACTTTAAACAGACCAGTTTAGGGGCTGGTGCTGTGGCATAGTGGGTAAAGCCGCTGCAGGTAGTGCCAGCATCCCATATGGGCATCGGTTCTAGTCCTGGTTGCTCCACTTTGATCCAGCTCTCTGCTATGGCCTGGGAAAGCAGTGGAAGGTGACCCAAGTCCTTGGGCCCCTGCACCCACATGGGAAACCCGGAAGAAGCTCCTGGCTCCTGGCTTCAGATTGTGCAGCTCTGGCTGTTGTTGCTCATTGGGGAGTGAACCAGAGGATGGACGACCTCTCTATCTCTCTGCCTCTCCTTCTCTCTCTGTGTAACTATGATTTTCAAATAAAATTTTAAAAATCTTTAAAAAATAAAAAAGACCAGTTTAAACCTAAGTTTCTGCTGCTCCATGGTAAAGAAACTTGTTGTAATTAATTCTTTGGTTAACTAATTAAATTAATTATAAGACAGAGACAGAGGGGAAAATACACGCACACATACACGCACACAAACCCCCCCCACACACACACACACAGAAGTAGAAGAAGAAGAGGCAGGAGGGAGGGAGGAGGAGGGAAAAAGAGGGAGAGGGAGGCAGGGAGGGGAGGCAGTGAGAGAAGGAGAGAGGGGGAGATATATATATGTATGTATGTATATATATATATAGAGAGAGAGAGAGAGATTTATTTTATTTAAAGATTTATTTATTTGAAAGAGTTACAGAGAGAAGTAGAGTCAGAGAGAGAGAAAGGTCTTCCATCCTCTGGTTCACTCCCCAAATGACCACAACAGCTAGAGCTGAGCTGATCCAAAGCCAGGAGCCAGGAGCTTCTTCTGGGTCCCCCATGCTGGTACAGGGTCCTTGGGCCATCTCCTACTGCTTTCCCAGGACAGAGCAGAAAGCTAGATCAGAAGTGGAGACCCAGGACTCAAATCGATACCCATATGGGATGCCGGCCCTGCAGGCCAGGGCTTTAGCCCACTGAACCACAGCACCAGCTCCCATTGAACTATCTTCTTATATGGGATGCTGGCATCACAAGTGATGGTTTAACCCACTAAGCTGCAAATGCTGACCCAGGTGCTATGAAATTTTGTCCATAGAAAAGTCTCCTGATCTTTTTAACTGAGCAGTTAAAGGAATTCCATTGTAACACAGATTAAAGAAAATGATCTTATTGGTGAAATGACCTTAGTATCTCACTTGGATCTTATTATAATCCATCTCCCAGAATCTTCTGAAATCCATTAAAAACCACTGGCTTAGATTCTATATAAGCCCTACTAATTTTAGTACTTGGTACACCTAAATTCTCTGGTTTTATGTCAGAATAGTGTTTCTCTCATGATTCTATTCAGTCTACATCTCCCAATTCCTTAGTGTATAATTGTGAACTCAATCTATTATGTGAGTACAATCTGTATACGCAAAGTTCTCTGAACATGACTCTGGAGTCTCTTTAGGAGAAGAAAACAGAACTAATGGAGTTTGCTGCCTGGGGAGAACACCATTCCTCAGACAGCACATTCCTGGTGTTCATGTCCCATGGCAATGAGAACAGAATCTGTGGGCCGGAGCACAGAGATCTAGAGCCAGACATTCTTTGTGATGACAACATCTTCAATATTTTCAATAACTGTAACTGCAACAGTCTCAGAAACAACTGAAGGTCCTCATCATGGGAGCCTGCCAAGGCGGTGAGGCTTCAGCTGGGACCCCAGGAAGAGGTCCTGCATGATTTTCCATTCAGCAGGTGTCCAGTGTTCACATTTCCAGGTATGGAAGAAGGAAGCAACGTGGTAGTACTATTCTTAAACCTGGTCCAGAGAAAAACTGTATGCAGTTTATACCATTATTAATGAAACAATAAGCTGGCCAAAACAATGAGAAATGACCCAATTTAGAACTGGACTGTCCAGTTAAATAGGAATCGTGAAAGAATGCTATGGATGCCTTTGACATATTTCAAAATGAAATGTAGAGGATTTCACCATTCAGTGTTTCAAAGGAAATAACTATTAAGAGAATTTGGAGAGCTGCTCCTCCTAAGCATGATATTTAATATCCTAGATGTAGATACAGTCATCCAAGAACAGGGAACAGCATGAGAATAGGTTCTAAAACAGATGCTGGAAAACTTTGGAGTTCAAAACCAGAGATGCAAAGATTAATCTGGTGGCATATTTGATTCACTAAGTAGGGTCAAAGTATTAGAAAAAAAATGGGAGTATGTTTTACAGAATTACTAGCAAAAAGCATGCTCTAGCTGAACACAGATTCTGATGTGAATGAGATGCCAGGTGAAGTGAGGCCTGGTAAATGACCATTAGATTGTATTACTTGGCGGACATGGGTTACTTGGTGAGAGTATTTTGGAAAATCTGGGAACAGTCATAAATAGGAGAGAGAGGTCAGACATAATTGAGCAGAGTAGGAGGAAATGGAGATAGTAAACCTAGATAAATTTTTAAACATGAGTGTAAGAAGAAAGAAAATTTAGAAAGGTAGCTGCAAGGTTGAAATGGTAATAAGAGGATTAATATTTTTGTTTTCAGTGATAGAACAGATTGGATCACATTGAAACAAGAAAGCTATATTCATTCAAAATATGTGTACAGGATAACAATAAATACAAAAATTATAGTATGAAACAGGTATAGTGGATAAAGATATTGCCCAGAGTCAAGGAATGTCAAGAGCTCGGTTCTTTTTCTCTTTTAGGTAACTAGTACTGGAAGAGTTTGCATTTTGTTTTTTCCACTATTTTCAATGCTACAGGTCATTACCATGGACTGCTTCCTAAGAAAATCACCAGGTTTTACGATGAGTATCCATGAAGGCTTTCTCTCAGCCTTTTAAAGAAACCTGAGGTTTCATTCTGACCCAGCTTTGGTGTCTCTCTCCCCTCCAAAATGACACAAAGTCAGACATTGTTTCAAAGCTGTGGCTTGAGGAGTTTCTCACATTTACAAAAAGGCCACATTCTTCAATATTTTTATATATTTCATTTGCAGATAATATTTCTTGGAGAACTGGCACACATGGGTCTCTCTTCATTTCCCAACTTACATTCTGCTTCAAAGAGTATTCTTGGTGTTAACATTTGGAAGAAAATGTTTCGAAAGGTCAAAGTGTTTTCTTTACAATGCTATGCCTCAGAAAACTTTGTTAAAATCACTGTGCATTGTCTTAAAGAATTCTACAACTCTTAAATGAGCTTAATGCTATTTCCTATCCCTCAAGTTCATGTTAAGAAGAAGTTCTGAAATATCACATAGAAATATTGTGGATTTTCTCAATAAAGTCTTATATTCTCATAGCTTTGTTCAAAAAATTTTGGGTTACCATCTTACAGCTTAGTTAATATAAAAAAAGGCTAAAAATGACCTTCATATAGTACACAGTAGCAATGTATGTATTTATATTCATAGATAGATTTATTAATTTCTTTCAGCCCTTCAACAAGTCTCTTCCTAGATCAAATTGTTCAATTTTCATGGTAATTAATAGTTATCTGTTAGAGTGCATCAAATGTATGTGGAAAAATTAGATTCAAAGACAACTATTGGGGTGGGTTAGTCTAGTCATTGACACATTGTTTAATACACCCACATCCTATACCAGAGTGCCTGGGTTCAAGCTCTGGCTCTGATTCTGATTATAGTTACTTACTTAGGTGCAGCCTAGGATGATGCAAAAGATGAATTAGTTGGTTGGCTCCATGCTATTCATGTGGGACACCTGGATTGAGAGTCTGCCTCAAGTTTCCAGCTTTAGCCTACCCTAGACTAAAAAATTTTTGGCATTTAGGGGGTGAGTCAGTGGATAGGATCTCTCTCTCTCTTTCCTCTCCCCAATAAATAAACATATTTCTTTAAAAAATGTAAAACAGATAAGTTTATTTTGATGCGAATTTTCTGAAATCCAATCATATCTGTTTTCATAATATGCATTTTCCATGAACATTTTTAAGATCCTGCACACATGATGGTACATTCTTGACTCTGTATATACTCATTAAATTTGTTTGCTAAGTTTCACACCAATATTTAACTAATGGCTAAACTAGATATCTCCCTAGGAGAATAATTACATTGAACCCACATCTATCATATCACTCTAGTTCTTTTCTTCTCACAATTTAATAGTGAGTCATATTTGTGAAGAACCAGAAACCTGAAGTTATCCTTGATCTCTTTACCCTGGTAACACCCCCTTTTATTGTTAGATGGCTAGTTTTCTATCTGTTTCATTCATTTCTCCGAATCCTGCACTATCAGTCCAGGCCAAGGTAATAGTAATTCTCACCTGGACCATGAAAAATGTATTTTACTTACTTTTAAAATGTGCATTCTCTTTTTTTTTTGTCATGAAAAATATCAGGAATAAAAAATACGTTTTGTGATAATAAAACTAATCATACTGGATGGATCCACAAATGACATTCTGTAATGGGTTCTTGCACTACTGTTGAGAATATCCAATTCTGCTACTGAAGATAAGAAAGTGAGCATGATGGAATGCATAAGAAGTATTAAACATGCATAGTAATGTGGTAGAGAGTTTAGCATTTGTGACATAGTGAAAACGCATAGGATAAGTTTTGTGTATCTGAAGAATAAGAAGGAACTTAACACATAAGCACAATTCATATAACTTGATAAATATGGATTATAAATTAGTAACATGTTAGAAAGCCAATGAAAAGATAAGTGGAAAACCATGCTGATGCAAAAATATGCTGCATAGAGATGCAAGAGATGAAAAAAGCCACATCATGATGATGTTGCCTCAAGAGTGGGAACTTGGGGCTGGAGCTGTGGCACAGGGTAATTCTCTTCCTGTGGCGCCAGCATCCGATATGGGCACTAGATCTAATCCCAGCTGCTCCTGGCTCCTGTCTTCGGTTCAGCCCACCTCTGGCCATTGCAGGCGTTTAGGGAGTGAACCAGCGGATGAAAGACCTTTCTCTCTGTCTCTCCCTCTTACCATATGTATTCTAACTCTCAAATAAATAAAATCTTTTTTTTAAAAAAATATTGTGAACTTTATCACACTTAAACTGTCACACTGGTTGACATCCATTCTGGTCCCACAAATGCTCTACCAAAGAAATGTAAATGAGACCCAAGACTGTTCAACAGCAAATTGACAGCTACTCTCTGAACAAGTGCAATTCCTTGAATCTATCTGAAAGAGCAAAAGTGTATCTTTAGATCAGGTTATCTTCCTCAGTGGCCCACCCATCCTTAGACATCAACACTGGTCCTTATCACTGAACTGTCACCTGTGAAGCTTGATGCAGCAAGAAAGAAGCAGAGTTGATGAACACTGTGAACTCCAGTACTCTGGGAGTGCAGTCCTTTCATGCTGCTTGAATCTATCTAAATGTGCTACCTAGTCCCATTCGTTCTCCTTGTCTCTTGCTCAGGATTCTGGTTTAATATGTCATGTGATTTGACCATTGTAATTTAGTCTGAAAGCTTTTCTATTCCTTCACCTCTGAGATGACCCAAGTCAGTGCTTCCACTATGTGGAGGTAGTTTCCTACATAGCATGCTCTCAGCAAATGCAGGGCATTTTTATCTCCAAATAAGACTTGGGAAGAGGCAAAGGCTTCTCAGCACAATACCAAGGGTAGTATTTTTCAACTCAGGTCAAAGTTAACAGGATATATTTACATTCTTTAATGAGACTAAACTATGTGTTCTTTGGAGAAAATGTAATGCACTTGGAACTGGTGTATTTTCCATAAAGTAATTTGGGATGAATTACATCTTCAATCTTTATTGGTAGAGCAAATGAAGATTATGCAATTCACAGGAATGGAGTCTCTGGCTTTTACCAGAGTTAGCACAGTTTGGACAGAAAAAAGCTTTTGGGGGTACCAAGGCAAAGTGTAAGACACCAGCATCTGGAACATTCAAATAGGAAAAGGGATCTGCGGAATCTTGTGGGAACCTGCCCCTGGAGGAAGGCAGGTGCAAGAAACAATGCTGTTAAAGATGTGTCTTTACAGGAAGATTTGGACTTTAAAGATAGAAATTATGTAAGTAAATGAAACTTACATAAATGCATATAGAACTCTTAATGCATGCAAATACACACACACATGAGATATGAGAGGAACGTACTTCTCTTTATTCCTCTTGATCTTGCTTTTAGTATATTTTCATAGTTCGTCACTCTCAGAACTGTTCAATTCTCTACTGGAACTCATTGTGTGTTCAATCAAGAAAAATCTCAGGAAAAGAATGATTTCATTTGCTTTTCCTTTAAAAACCAGAAAATGAGGATGTTTGAGAGGTCATTGTAATACAGCAGGATAAGGCACCACTTGGAATGATGCATCCCCTATTGGAGTGCTTAGGATCAATTCGGCTTCAAATACAGCTTCTTAGGAGTTAATATTCAGAATCTATAAAGAGCTCAAGAAACTCAATAACAACAAAATAAATGATCCAGGTAAGAAATGGGCAAAGGACTTGAGCAGCATCTTTCAAGAGACGAAATTCAAATGGCTACCAGACACATAAAAAAAAGCTCAGGATCACTAGCCATTAGGGGAATGCAAATCAAAACCACAATGAAGTTTCACATCTCTCCAGTTAGAATGCCTCTCATACAGAAATCAACAAACAACAAATGCTGTTGAAGATGTAGGGAAAGAGGTACACTGATCCACTGTTGGTGGGAATGTAAACTGATGCAGCCACTGTGGAAGACAGTATGGAGATACCTGAGAAATCTGAATATAGACCTACCATATGACCTAGCCATCCTACTACTCCTGGGAATTTACCTAAACCAAAAGTAATCAGTACATGAAAGAGTTTTCTATACCCCCATGTTCACTACAGCACAATTCGTATTAACTAAGATTTGGAATCAACCCAGATGTTCATCAACTGATGACTGGGTAAATTAATTATGGTATACACACACACACACACACACACTATGGAGTACTACTCAGCTCTTAAAAAAAAATGAAATCTTGTCTTGCAACAAAATGTATGCAACTGAAAACCAGTATACTTAGTGAAATAAGCCCGTCCCAAAAAGACACATACGTATTATTTCCCTGATCTCAAGTAACTAATAGAGTATCTAAAATGTAATGTATTGGAATCAAATGGACATTTTGAGATTTGATGATTGTTACAGCCCTTGTCTCTTCTTTTGAAGAACATTTTTTTTTCCTTCATACTATTTGTTGAATTCTTTTACTTAGTGTAGGTTTAACTTTACAATCACTAAGTAAACTTACAGTAGATCTTTGTGAAAATTAACAGTGAATTTGGACAAGGAAGGAGAAAGAAATGTTGGAGCATTGGCGGGGGGAGGAAGTGAAGGGTGGAAAATTTCACTATGTTTCTAAATCTGTATATATGAAATACATGAAACCTGTATAAATTAAATGAATTTTAAAAAGAAACATTAATTTACATTCAAATCATTATATTATCCCATAGATCAATCATGCACTGGCAGGGAGAGGTACTAATGACATGTACAAAACTTTCTGATTCCTGACTTCAACTATTATATGATATAAGCTATTCCTGTCTTTGAGGGTATTTAAAGCCTGACATTGTGGACTTGTTAACCATAAAAGCTCATGAAGGACTCTGTAACATTTTCAGATTCATATTTTCATACCATACAAAAGAATCTGTCATAATTATCTCAAATTTGATATAGTACATATGGTTTCAGAAGTAGAATAAATCAATCCATGACCACTGACCATAACTCATTACACTCAACATAAAACTATCCTGTGTAGTAATAATAATAATAATAACAGGTTATCCAAAGTCAGGGGGATTTTCTAGAAAGAAGTACCTGTTAGGAGAACTACCTAAGGTTTAAATTTAGGTCAAGCACACTGACTATTACTGAGATTGGTGGCTGATAATTATGTCAGTCTCCTTTCCATTGAGTTCTAAACCAAGTAAGAAGTCTATACACTATTCAGACAGATTACATAAAAGTAGCTGCTTCATTACAGCTTAATAGGTGTCCTCAGAGGATCTGAATACCTTTTGCCTGAAACTGAGGTACTCTACCTTACCTCCTCTCTGCAATATTCACTGACCCCAATGTGGTAAAATCGTTTCCTGGAAGGGAATTCTTTCAAAGAGCATGCCAGTGTGAGAAAGAGGTGAGGAAGAAGCCAAACTAATTATGTGCAATATGTACTAATCTCACAAATTAGATAAATTACTTTGCTCCCCATTGTGAGGGCTGAACAGAAGGCTAGAAAGAGAGGTGTAGGTAACTCCCTAGTTTTGTTTCCTTCTGGTCAGTGCAATGAACGCTTCCTTTGTAGGCCAAGATAGAAATTCAGTACTAATAAACCATGGTGCCATTCTCTTTTCTAGCTATCTTTGGCTCCTCTGTTAACACTTTGTTACAAGCTTCACTGAGCACACGGATAAGTGAATGTCACTTCACCCAAATCCATTGGTTGTTACCTGCTACTACTAGAAATAAAGTAGCAAGGAAAAGGTAACTTTTGGAATCTAATGGATTGTGAATTGTATGAATAAGAAGATAGTTTTATCCTATACACAGAGTTAAGTTAATTAAATAATCAATTTTAAATAAATTTAAAAGTTTATGTAGTGTTACAGCAAAGTATAAAGCAAAAAATGATCCAAGCAGTTTTTGTTAAATACATGTAAAAAAGGAATTACAACATGATTTCCTGATTATAGTACATATTAAGAAAAGCAACTGAGTCATCATTTTTAAACAATATGGTCCATCAATATAATAGTTCTTGTTTTTCAGTCCATTTATTTTGGGTTTGAAAGTAGCTATGTTTGGGCCTTGACCACTGCCAACTTTCTTTTATTTGTATTTGTACTTGAATCTTGTTAGGTAGGCAGGTATCCAGTTGAAAGACCAAGATGTCAAAGGAAAAACAAAAATGTAATGATTGGATAACAAGTTAAAATTAACACTGGGAGACTCAATTATGTACTTATGAAAAGCTTATATAGCACCTTCTTGGATGAGAAAGTAGGTGGAAGTGAGTTGGAGTCTAGAAACTGAAAGCCACATGGGACCACAACTTCTCAACTTCTAAAGGTGCTAATTTTCTGCCCTGGAACATACCCCAAAAGATGTCAATTGTTTGCCTTCTATTAGTCAAACTCTGTTCTAATGCAACCAAAGAAAATTATTTCTCGTTTATGGACTCAGATGCTGAATGTTGAATTACATACTGCAAAAAGAGCCACAAGGGCAAATTTTGGGCAAAGAGCCTTGCAAATTGATATAGACTAAGGAAAGAACCAGGGTGTCCAGTGTCCCTACTAAACCTAGAGTACATTGGGGAAGACATGGCCTAAACAGTTTGAGCTTCCACCCATGGCCCACTGTGTTTCTATTTGTGTATACACATGTGTGTTAAAATTGACTTACCGTAAAATTCACTCTTTATTGTTAAGTGTAAAACTCACTGATTTCTAGTTTATTCACAATGCTAGACAACCATCATTACTGTTCAAATTCAGAATATTTTCATCACTCAAAAAGGAAACTCCTTAATATTGAGCAGTCATCACTTATTTTCCTCTTTCTCTATCTCCTGACTCTGTAATCTTTTTCAGTCCCCATGATTTGCCTAATTTGGACACTTCATATGAATGGAGTCATATAATATGTGGACTTCTGTGTCTGATTTCTTTCATCTGACATACAATTCTGAAAGTTCAACCTTTTTTTTTTACCATGTATTATTCAGCTGTGGGTCATTTAATACCCAGTTGGGTTGTTTCCACATTTTGGCTATTATAAGCAATGAATGTATAAACAGTCACATACAAATACTTGTTTTCTTTGAACATGTGTCTTCATATTGAACATATCAGGATACTTTAAGAAATTCATGGAAAATGGAATTCAAAGAAAGGTTTATCCTTGAGAAAAAAATTGAAATTTTCATCTATGGGGGGGTCAAAATCACATGAAGCATGCATATTATGAAAAAGATTGGCAGAAATTTCAAAATCTTATTTTATTAAAATAAACATCTTTCAATTCCATTTTCCATAAGCTTCTTGAAGCATCTTCATACACTATTCAACTGTCTTAGATATATCTACAAGTAGAAATGGGTTGTATAGTAATTCTAGGTTTTCATATTTATCTAACTTACTACAACTGTACCACTGTCTGGCAGGCATGACTATTACATTTGCCTTTGAATCTTTTTGATAAATGCCATTTGGTATCCTACTCAGCAATGGAATAATTCTGAGATAGTTAATGTAAAGAGAAGTTTATTGAGCCATGCCTTTAGGTTGCCACCTGACAGAACCACAGTTCTTTGAACAGTGTCTATTTTGCATTCTCTATACTAGATACTTGCTAGGAATGCAGCGCATGTAGCAAGAGATTGGACTGAGGAAATTAAAAATTCTACAAAACTCTCTTACCAAGATTCAGCTGTAAGATTTTAATTAGTTTCCAGAATATTTACCAAGGAATTTATTTCTGAAAAATTTTTCCAGTTTACACACTGCGTTATTTTTTTGTGGAGGATAGACAGCTGGAGTTCCCTATTCTACCATTTTTGTTAACATCAACTTTCTACACATTTATTATTAACTTCCCATGGATCTATAATGATTTAAAAATGAGTATAAGAAAGAGAAAAACCAGATCATCAATGCATTTTGATGAATTATTGTATGAAATAAGAGTAATAAAAAATAATATACTAATAAGAGGAAATACTGTTAAAAATTACCTATGTTGCATCCTGCCAGCATAAAATGATAAACTAGAAGTATTTTCTCTATTTTCTTAAAAATTTTTGTATGGCATGTCAGTAAAACTATATTAGTCTTATCAATAATTGTTATTAGTTTAATGTAAATTTATTTGATGCTTTCCTCAATATTATGAAACATAAGTGTCAGTTACTATCTTCAAAGTAGGTGAGCATAACTTTGATCCAGAGTGTAAAAAATATAGTT
This sequence comes from Lepus europaeus, assembly GCF_033115175.1. Classification (NCBI taxonomy): domain Eukaryota; kingdom Metazoa; phylum Chordata; class Mammalia; order Lagomorpha; family Leporidae; genus Lepus; species Lepus europaeus. Next base: position 93,423,785 of record NC_084833.1, on the reverse strand, counting down.
GTCTTATCTCTGGAGATGGTAGTAAAAAGTAGGGCATACATTTCTTACAGGTAAAAACAGACAAGAAAATTTGAACACAGCAATTATCTTTGCTCCTTATCAGTATGTTTTCATTTTATTTCCCTTTGACATATTGTTGTTTTCTATATTTTTATGAGAAACATTTAAAATGTAGTCTCTTTAAAGAGGCATTTATTTCAAGTGTGTACCAAGTGCTGATTCTGTAATTACTGCTAATTGGAGATTTCCTAACTTACCTGGAATATTGAGTCTCATGACTTTGTCCAGAATGAAAACGTATATTAATCTGAACTTTCAATATGTAAGAAAGATCACTAAACATTCTGTGTTTTACAGTATAGCTAATGCAAACTTTAGATAAAGATATTGCATCTCAGTGACTCCTTTATGTTAGTTAGTTGGAATCTCATAGAATTACTTCTGGCACTGAGTTTTGCTGTCTAAAAAAAAAAAAAAAAAAAAAGGCCAGCGCCATGGTTTAACAGGCTAATCCTCTGCCTTGCGGCGCCAGCACACCAGGTTCTAGTCCCGGTTGGGGCGCCGGATTCTATCCTGGTTGCCCCTCTTCCAGGCCAGCTCTCTGCTATGGCCCGGGAAGGCAGTGGAGGATGGCCCAAGTCCTTGGGCCCTGCACCCGCATGGGAGACCAGGAGAAGCACCTGGCTCCTGGCTTCGGATCAGCGAGATGCGCCAGCTGCAGCGGCCATTGGAGGGTGGAACCAACGGCAAAAGGAAGACCTTTCTCTCTCTCTCTCTCTCTCTCTCTCACTATCCACTCTGCCTGTCAAAAAAAAAAAAAAAAACTAGCTTTCACTTTAAATAAATTTTAAAAATATATATGTAAAATAAAATCACAATATATGTTTTATTGGAAAGAAGATACCTTAGATAGAACTTCTGATTTTATTTTACAGATCTAATTATTGTTCTAATTTTTTTTTACGTTAAAGTAACCATGAAAAGAAATCATAACAATTATTATTATCTTTATCTATTTCCTAACTTCCTGGAGAATTATATGGAGACCTGCATTATGGCACAGCAGGTTAAGCCACCATTTGTGACAACAGCATGTAGTGGTGTAGCGGTTCTGAGCCTTGGCTGCTCTGTTTTCAATCCAACTTCCTGCTAATGAGACTAAGCAGGTAAAAGAAGAAGATCCAAGTATTTGCAGCCCTTGACCCAGGAGGAGATCGGAATGGAGTTCTTGGCTTCTGGCTACCACCTGGTTAAGATCTAGCTGTTGCAACCATTTGGGTGGGATGGGGGGGGGGGGAGGTGGCATGGGGTATAAACCAGTGGATGGAAGATCCATGTGTATCTGTGTGTGTTTCCCTTTGTGTCATTCTGCCTTTCAAATAAATGAATCTATAAATGTTAAAAAATGATGAGTCAACTTATCAATAAGTTTCATGATAAAGTGCTCCCCCTAAAATTTCTAGAAGAGCACAAACAAAAGCAATGTAGTATCACCTATTAGTAAATATCTTCAGTCATTTAGTCCCAATTTTTTTGTAAAAATGAATGTGACAGCTGGCGCCACGGCTCACTAGACTAATCCTCTGCCTGCGGCTCTGGTGTCCCAGTTGCTCCTCTTCCAGTCCAGCTCTCTGCTGTGGCCCAGGAAGGCAGTGGAGAATGGCCCAAGTGCTTGGGCCCTGCACCCGCATGGGAGACCAGGAGGAAGCACCTGGCTCCTGGCTTCGGATTGGCGCAGTACAACAGCCGTAGCGGCCATTTGCAGGGTAAACCAATAGAAGGAAGACGTTTCTCTCTGTCTCTCTCTCTCACTAACTCTGCCTGTCAAAAAAAAAAAAAAAAAAAGGAATGTGACAATAACTAAGTATATATTTCTGACAATTCTGCTTACTCAGAGATCTTTATTACATATTGAGGGAACTGGAATAGAACAAGAAATTATGTATTTCATTACCTAACTTGGGCTATAATGGAAGATGTATCTATGGAGATACATGAAATTTAAGGCAAAAAATAAAATTTTTGAGTGCTGTATGTTGGTCAATGAGGCAGTGCCTTTTTGTTTTTTTTTTCTTCTTTTTTAAAATACATCATTCCCTTCTACATAATATGCTCAAGACATGTTTGTTTAATGAATGAGGTACCATGATGGAATGGTAATTGTACATATTTGATTTCTTGAAGACTATTAGATAAAGATTTTATTTTCCAGTGTTTCATAAAACGAGATTTTACTCCCAAATAAAATATGAAATATCATCAATAATACAAGAAAATGAGTCATTCTTCAATCATAAATAATGATGCTGGGCATTAAAGATGAAAAAATGAGAATTATTCATGGAGGCAGTAAAACTAACAGGGATTTTTCAAATATTGCCTGCCATCTTTTTATACTGAATTGGAGTCAGATAACACTGGAATAACTCTTATGTGGTTATCCCGTAAATGTCATTTCTCACTTCTGTTGACATCTTCTGACTTTGTTCACATTTCTTCCACATGAAAATCTCAAACTCCTGTACAACAGCAGCACTTAATAGTGTGTTGCTATATATACCAATTCCTAATATTTTACTCACTTTTTCTTTTTACTATTTATGTATTTATTTATTGAAAGAGTTTCAGAGAGAGAAGGAAAGGCAGAGTGAGAGATCTTCTATCAGCTGGTTCACTCTCCAGAGGGCCTCAACAGCCAAGGCTGGGGCAGGCCAAATCCAGGACACAGGAGCTTTTTCTGGCCTCCTACACGGATACAGAGGCCCAAGCACTTGGGCCATCATCTGCTCTTTTCCCAGGACATTAGCAGGGAGTTGGATCGGAAGTGAAGCAACCAGGACTTCAACCAGAGTTCATATGAGATACCAGCATCACAGGCAGCAGCTTAAGCCACAATATTAACCCTATCGTGCTCATTTCTTTCTTTTTTCTTTTTTTGGCACTTTTTTTTTTTTTTAAAAAAGCTGTCTTTAATATATAAACATATCAGTCTCTCAAAAAAAAAATCGACAACTATACAATGACCACAATACAAAAATAAGAGTGAAAAAGAAGCTAACCAGCAAGTGATTTTTGTTTTGACAGGCAGAGTTAGACAGTGAGAGAGAGAGACAGAGACAAAGGTCTTCCATCCGTTGGTTCACCCCCCAAAATGGGTGCTACAGCCAGAGCTAAGCCGATCCGAAGCCAGGAGCCAGGTGCTTCCTTCCGGTCTCCCGTGCAGGTGCAGGGCCCAAGCATTTGGGCCATCCTCCAGTGCCTTCCCGGGCCACAGCAGAGAACTGGACTGGAAGAGGAGCAGCCGGGACAGAACTGGCATCCCAACCGGGACTAGAATCCGGAGTGCCAGCGCTGCAGGTGGAGGATTAGCCTAGTGAGTCATGGCACCGGCCAGCAACCAATTCATAATTTTATATAGGTATGTTTCCACGTATAAAGATGTTGAAGTCTCTTAAAAAATTATTTAAACCATTTGCCATCTACTTATGCATTTTATGAGCAACTTTTCCAACAAAACTATACTTATCAAGTTATGAAAATTGTTTCCAAAAGTAATATATTACCACAAAATAAAGATAAACAATATTTAAAAAATGAAGTTTTCATTTCAATTAAGACCCCTTTTGGCATTTTGCTTATATATTCTGTACATTCTGCCCTTTGGTTAAAAGCATCAGCATTGTATAACTATTTTGTATTGCATATATGTAACACTTGCTGCCTTAAATTTTCAACACGGCATTCCTATTTAAGGCAGACACTAAGTCAGTAGTAACAACAGATTAAACAACACTTGTAATTTAGATTACATTAGTGTCTCACTGTATATTACATGCAAAATCCACATAGATTGTCATTTACCCAACAAGCAGGCAAACAGCTCAGTACATGAAAACTTCATAAAAAATTCAACAGTCATACGTGAGAACTACAGCCCTTCATTAAAAATGATAATGTGCTTAGTTTATTCTAATAGGTTTAACTTTTACATATTATAACTATCTTCAAGCTCTTTGGTCATATAAAAGTCTTCTTGTATTTAAAGCAATGAATGAAATTTGCTTTTAAACTTCACGTGAGTATTATTCCTCCCTCTTAAAGAAATGAATTTGGTGACGATGAGAGGTTTCTTACCACAAATTCTAACTGTAAATGCACTCATGGTTATTTTCCAAAAGAAGTATGATTTTTTGTCCCAAAAGAACCCTAAAAACTTTGTAATAAACGTATAAAGCTGATTTGCATATTTACAAAATCTTGAATAGCAAATATAGGCAACTCATACAAAACAAGAACAAAACCACATTTGTTCCATGGCTATTAACTCTCAAGAATTACCTATTCTTGAAAAACCTACTGAAGTCAAGTAACATCTTGACAATCAACCCGTCCCTGTTCAGGTACCTGCCAGATGACTTGTTTCCTACACACCGCCCCGTTAAATGACAGTGCCCAGGGGAACTCACTGTTGGCGCGCGTGCTGGGGCAGCTGCCCGTCAGGAGACGACGCTGGCTTGAGGAAAGTCGTGGACATTCCAGAGAGCCTTCCAGATTCTGCCAATGTCCAAACAGCTCGGGTCTGACGTTGCTCCCAGTGCAGGGTCGGAGTGCGAGCAGCTGGGGTCGGACGCTCTGCACTGGGAGGGCTTGGCGCCTGCCTGCTTCCGGTGGTGGTGGGTCAGCTCAGCAAAGCACGCAAAACTCCAGTCGCAGCCTTCCCAGGTGCACTTGTGCGGCTCCTCACCAGTATGAGTCCTCAGGTGAGCTTTTAAATAAGACTCCGTATAAACTTATGTGCAGCCAGGATAATGGCAGGAGTGTTTGCGGCGTTTCTCCAAGTCGCGGTTGCTCTTTCTATTGTATCTGACAGGTTAGACGTTTTGCAAATTGACTGGCAGGGAGGCAGGTAAATTTGGATTCTGAATGGCCAGTTTGAAAGCAATTGTAGCAGCATAGGATGGCGGTGGGGTTATCCTCTGCAACATCTCTGCGTGTCTATCGGGACTTCCAGGCTGTGAGCTCGGTGCTGATGGGTCGGTTGGTTTCTACCACAACAGGCCTCGGTTGCGCCTGTGGGTGGTGGTGCCGGTGCTTCAGCTCCTCTGGGGCCTGGTTTGCGGCGCCCAGCACCAGCTTAAGTAAGCTGCGCGAATATGGGCTCCCCTTGCAGGCCCAGCAGCTGAGGCGCAGGTCCCCAGCGGACGCTCCTGGTCCACCCGCCTCACCTTGGGCACCAGTGGGGCGGCTCCGGGCCAGGGTCCAGTGCGCTTTCCACCCGCCCATGCTGCCTCGGGCCGGCGAGCTCGTCTGGAGGCCGCAAACAGAGAGGGAGAGGCTCCAAGCGGACCGCTCCGTCAACCGCGGGCAGTTTTCGAAGGCGGCGCGCGGGAAAAGCCGAACGCTTCCGCTCCGCCACGCGTGAGCGCTCACGTCCTCCGGAAGGCCTCTTCTCCGGCCCGGCCCACCGCGCGCTCTCGCTCGCTCGCCGGAGCCGCTCCTGCCACGGTGGGTCTCCGTGAGGGAGCCCGGAGCTGGAGTACCTGACCCGCAAATATTTCATTCATTCCTAAAGCTACTGTAGTCTGCTGTTATTTTCTGTTTAACTTTGCTTAGATTCCGTATATGAGTTAAAAACATGCAGTGTTTGTGTTACTGTGGCTAGCTAGTTTCACTTACCATAATATCTTCCGCTTTCATGTTTTTACAAATGCCAGGACTTCCTTCATTTTAAAGGTAATATAATATTCCTTTGTGTATATATACCACATTATGTTGGATTCCATAGCGTGATTATTGTGAATGATGCTGTAATGAACATGTGACTGCAAAGGTCTCTGACATAATTATTCATTTACTTTTGTTACGTACCCAGAAGCAAGATTCTTAGATCACACATGAGTCCTTGTAAATCTTTGATAAATCTCCACACAGTCTTCCTTAATGTTTTATAGTTTTACTTTCCCAATAGCTATACACAAGGCTTCCCTTTTCTTCACATCTTTGCCTTTGTTATCTTTTGTCATGTTTGATAGTCAGTGTTCTAATAGGTGTTAGTGATATCTCCTGTGGCTTTGATTTGAATTTTCCAATTATTGATGATGCCAAGTATGCTTTCAAATACCCACTGGTAATTTGTATGTATTTGCTGTTGAAAAATGTCTATTTTGAGCCGGCGCTGAGGCTCCATAGGCTAATCCTCCGCCTTGCGGGGCCGGCACACCAGGTTCTAGTTGGGGCACCGATCCTGTCCCGGTTGCCCCTCTTCCAGGCCAGCTCTCTGCTGTGGCCTGGGAGTGCAGTGGAGGATGGCCCAAGTGCTTGGGCCCTGCACCCCATGGGAGACCAGGAGAAGCACCTGGCTCCTGCCTTCGGTTCAGCGCAGTGCGCCAGCCACGGCAGCCATTGGAGGGTGAACCAACGGCAAAAGGAAGAGCTTTCTCTCTGTCTCTCTCACTGTCCACTCTGCCTGTCAAAAAAAAAAAAAAAAAAAGGAAAAATGTCTATTTTGGTCCTATGCTCATTTTTAATTGGTAGGTTTTCATCTGTTGAGTTGTGTAATATCTTTATATATTTTGGATATTAACTATTAGATAATGATTTATAAATATGTCCATCAGTTCTTTAGATTGTCTCTTCACTTTGATTATTTCTTCCTTTTCTGTGCAGTTTTTAGTTTGATGAACTCCAGTTTGTCTTTTTTCATGTTTGTCTCATGTTCTGAGACCAAAGTAGTGAGTTTTTCCCCTACCTTTTTTTACTAGTAGTTTTATAATTTCAGATCTTGTATTTAGGTTTTTAATCCACTTTGAGTTGCTATTTGAAAATTATGTCAGTAAGGGTCTAAATCCATTTTTCATGTGGATATCTGTTGCAGTTGATTTCTCAACAATGTGCAGTGGATTCGTTTCTGAGAGGAGGAGAATGGTGGGGGCAAGAGGCGCGGAGTCACCACACAGACCCCAGGAGTCAGGTGAAAGTGGGCTTGAGGCAAGCAGCCTGCAGACTCATTTATTTCAGTTAGTACAACAGCTTATATAGTCAAGACCAGCCAATCTGGTCAAGGGGCGGTCTATGCCCCAATCAATCACAGCCTGTTGCCAGGCAGTTTCCACAGCCATCCAATCACAGCCTGTTGCCAGTGAGGCTCTTGTTGCCAGGCAGTTTCTGAAACCATCCAATCACAGCCTGCCATCAGTCAGGCTCTGTGGTCATGTGGTTTCCTCTGTTGTCATGTGGTTTCCAAAGCCATCAAATCATGGTTTGTTGCCAGGCAGTTTCTGTTATCAGTGGCCGTCTTGGCATGACCTTTTCACCTCAGTGGCCATCTTGGCATGAACTTTTCACCTCAGTGGCCATCTTGATATGACCTTTTCACCTCATTCCACCACAGATATCTAGTTTTTTCCAATACCATTTATTAAATAGAATCTCCTTTCTCTTTTGTGTCCTTGGAACCTTTGTCAAAACTCAATTGACAATAAATGTATAGATTTATTTTGGGTTTTCTATTCTGTTCCCTTAGTCTATATTTGTCTTTCTAATGCAGTATTATACCATTTTGATTACTATAGCTTTGCAGTATATATTTCTCTTTTTATTTTTATTTCTATAGAGAATAGATTTCCTGTATTTCATTTATAAAAGTTTAAGCCCAAATTGATATTTACCTTCCAGCCACACACCCTCCTTCCTATTTCTTTTCTCCATTCTTTTCCTTTTAATTTTTGTGATAACATCCTTAATTTACTTCATAGTCACAGACTTAATACTAAACCATAAAGAATTCAACAATGGGATCAGTTCTGTGTCACAGAGGATTCAAACATTGCATGCAGCATTGGCATCTCATATGGGCTCCAATCGAGTCTTGGTTGCTCCATTTCCAATCCAGCTCCCTGCTAATGCGCCTGGGAAAGTAATGAAGACTGGTCCAAACCCTTGGGCTCCTACACCCATTTGGGAGACCCAGATGAAGCTCCTAGCTGCTGCCGTCAACTTGACCCAGCCCCAGCCATTGTGGCCATTTGGGTAGTGAAACAGCACATAGAATATTTCTCTCTCTCTCTCTCTCTCTCCCCCCTCCTTCTCTCTTTCCCTTCTTTCTCTGTAGTGCTGCCTTTCAAATAAATAAATAAATCTTTTTAAAAATTCAACAAATATAAAATAGAAAGACTACCTTTCACAGCAATATAGTTAAGGGCTATAAAATTAATCAAATCTTGAGCTGTCAGTTTCACTTATATGCATTACTTTTTTGATACTGTATTTAAAATTAGCTATAAATCAAAGTAAATATATGGTATTTGCTTTTTGGGGGGTATGGCATATTTCACTAAGCATAATGAGTCCCAGCTGCAACCATTTGGTTGTGAAGCACTGGGTTTCCTTCTCTTTTATGTCTGAGTAGTGTGCCATTGTGTATACATACCACATTGGCTTTATCCAGTCATCAATTGATGACCATCTGGAAGGATTCTATATCTTAACTCTGGTGAATTGAGCTGCAGTAAACATGGACGTACAGATCGTTCTTTAATATGCTGATTTTGTGTCCTTTTGGTAAATCTCCAGAAGTGGCATGGCTGGGTCATATGATACATCTATTTTCAAATTCATGAAGAATCTCCGTAAGGCTTGTATTCCATTATTTAGCCATCATCTTTTTCTCTGCATCCTTGGCATCATTTGTTATTTTTTAACTTTTGTATGACAGCCATTCTAACTGGGACTAGGTGAAATCACTTTGGGGTTTTTATTTGCATTACCCTGATGGCTAGTAATCCTGAGCATCTTTTCATGTGTCTGTTGGCCATTTTTATTTCCTCCTTTGAAAAATTCCTGCTCATGTGCCTTGTCTATTTCTTAACTGAATTGTTTGTCTTGTTGTTGAGTGTCTTGAGCTCTTTACAGATTCTGGGTATTAATCTTTTATCAGATGTATAGTTTGAAAATATTTTCTCCAACTTTGTCAGTTGCCTCTTCACTTCATTGTGTTTCCTTTGCTGTGTAGAATTTCTTAGTTTGATGTAATCCTATATGTCTATTTTTTTTTTTTTTTGCTTTTATTGCCTGTGCTTTTAGGGTCTTGTCCAAGAAGTCTTTACATTTGGCAGTCTCTTACAGAGCTTCTGCTGCGTTTTCCTCTAGTAATTTGATAGTTTCAGGTCTTGATGCTTGATCTGTTTTGTGTTGATTTTTATGTAAAGTGTAAGGTAGGGATCTTGCTTCATACTTCTGAATGCAGAGATCCAGTTTTCCCAGTTGAAGAGATGGCCTTAATCCAGAGATTAATTTTAGCTCATTTTTCAAAGATTAGTTGGTTTACATGGATTAACTTCTGGGCTCTTTAATCTATTTCATTGGTTCACGTGGCTATTTTTGTGGCAGCACCATCCCTGAATCCCTATTATAAATCCTACTTGGTCAGGGTGGGTGATTTTTTTTAAGATGTGTTTTTGCATTCAATTTGCTAATATTTTGTTGAGTGAGGATTTTTGCACCTATGCTCATCAGGGATATTGATCTATAGTTCTTTTTCTTTGTTCTTCTTTAAAAATGCTTAGAATTTAGCAATGAAGTCACCCAGTCCTGGGCTTTTTTTGTTGGGATGCTCTTTATTAGTGATTCAACCTTTGTCTTGGTTATTGATATATTTAGGTTTTCCATGTCTTCATGTTCCAAAATCCATGTATACTTGTCAGAGTCCAGCTCCAGCCAGTCCAAGGGTTCCAAGATGTGAGAGGTGTCAACAGAGGAAGAAATGAGAGAGACACAGCAGGGCTGATGGCATGGCTCTAGCTCTTGAGCACCAGTCTTTATTTTTATATCATGTCACATAATGATTCTTTCTTCTTAAAATAGCAAGTCTGTTGTCCATTTTCTTAGAACCATTGACCTTTTATTTTATATTGCCTCTGGATTCTATGTCTACATCTAGTTACAGTTTCTTTGACTTTCAAGGGCATATTCAGTGCATGGGTTACAATCATAGATAGGCATGAGATAATAGGCTGCCCACACAAGCCAAGGCCTGGAGTGCTGTTGAGCTATGCAGAAATTGGTTACAGAAGCTAGAGTATTATCTTCCTAATCTAATCTTTACTAGAAAACCCAGTGTTCAGACAGAGCAGGCCCTTTTTTGCAGTTCTTTCTGTAACTCTTTAATTTCTTTAGTGTACTTATTGAAAGGTTCACTTAGATCTATTCCACAGTTTTAACATCCTAACCATTGTAGTACATATTGAATTAAAGCTTTAATGACATTTATCTTTATTCTAGTGGGAAGTATATTCCAGGGAGTCTCTTGCCTTTTAATTCTTTTCCACAAACAGCTCAACCTTGCATAAAGCATTAACCCCTTCTCCTACACTAACATGCTACTTGATTAAAATTCTACAAAGCAATGGACATTTTGGGGATTGTGAGACTAAGCATTCTTCCCTAAAATTAGGAATACAGCAGTCATTAGCAGGACCACCAGGTAGCTCCAGCTTTCTTAAGCAGAATGTAGTTCCCAACAAACCTAAAACCACCAAGAGGACCACAGCTGTCCTTCTCACACCTTGCTGAGACAGACCTTCTGTTGTGACCTTGTCTGCCAGCTGAAGTTGCTGGCATATATTTTTCAATTTTTCATTTGGGATATAGATGTTTGCAGCAATTTCTGATGATTTCTTAAATTTCTGTGGTAACTATTCTAGCATCTCCTTTTTCATTTCTGATTTATTAATTTGGATCTTCTCCACCCCACCCCTTCCTTTTTTTTTTTTTTGAAAGTTGGACCAAAGGTGTATAAATTTCCTTTATTTTTTCAAAAATCAGCTCTTCATTTCACTGATCTTTTGTACCTTTATTATTTCAATTTTTAAAACTTTTCTAATTATTATTTTTTTCCTCATACTAACTTTGGTTTTGCTTTCTTCTTGTTTTTCTAGGTCCTTCTTTTTTTAGATTTATTTTATTTATTTGAAAGCAATACAAAGAGGAGGATACAGATAGACACACACATGCACACAGAAAGAGAGAGAGATCCACTGGTTTATTCCCCAAAGGCCCCAATGACTGCAGGTGGTGCGGCTGGGCCAAGCTGAAGTCAGGTGCCAGGAGCTTCTTCCAGGTCTCCCACAGGCAGTTGAACCATCTTCCACTGCTTTCCCAGGCCCATTAGCAGGGAGCTGTATTGGAAGTGCAGAAGCCAGGCCTCAAACTGATACCCAAAAGGGATGTTGGTGTTGTATGTTGTAGCTTAACCTGCTGTACCATAACACTGCTCCCAACAGCCCTTTAAAGATTTAATTTTATTTATTTGAAAGGAAAAGTGAAAGAGGACTTCGAGTACCATGTTGAGTAGAGTGGCAAGAATAAGCATTTGTGCATTGTTCCTTATCTTGAGGGGGAAATTTTCTGCTTTTCACCACTGAGAATGATGTCAGCTGTGGGCTCATCACACATGTTCTTAATTGTGTTGGAAAATATTTTTATATATGACTTCTGAGCTTTTTTCTCATGAAAAGATGTTGAATTCTGTCATCTATTTATTCTTTGCATCTATTGAGATTTTCTCAGAATTTTTGCTCTTAATTTTGTTAGTGCGGTGTATCACATTTATTGATTGTATTAACCTACCATTGCATCCCAAAGATAAATCTCACTTGATCATACTGTATTATCCTTTTAAGATACCTTTGAACTCAGTTTGCTAGTATTTTGTTTAGAATTTCTGTATTTGTATTCATTAAGGATGCTAGATTATATTTTTCTCTCAGTGGTGTCAGGGTAATAATGAGTCATTAAATGAATTTGGAAGGTTTTGCTAAAGATTGGTATTAATTTGCTTTTAAATATTTTGTAGCATTAATCACTGAAGCCATCAGGTTTTGGGGAGGTGTTTGATTACACATTCAACCTCCTTACTAATTTTTACTCTTTTCAGATTTTTCAGATTTCACTCTTAATAATTTACATGTTTTAGGAATGTGTCCAGTTGTTGGTACATAATTGTTTATAATAGTATTGTGATCCTTTGTACTTCTGTGCTATCAATTGCAGTGTTTCTTCTTTCATTTCTGATTTTGTCTTCTTTTTTTCCTTAAAGTTTTGTCGAGTACATATTTTCAGAAAGCAGCTCTTAGTTTTATTGACATTTTGTATTGTTTTTCTCTCTCACTTATCTCCATGTTTTCTGTGTTATTGCCTTCCTTCTGCTAATTTGGGACATAGTTTATTCCTTTCCTTTTAGTTTCTTGAGGTGTGAAGTTAGGTTGTTTTTCTGAGATTTTTCCTTCTCTTTTAATGTAAGAAGCTGTTCCTACTTAGAATTGTTTTTCCATGTCCTGTGTGCTTTGATATGTTGTATTTTCATTTTTTGCAAGGTATTTTTTCATCTCTATTCTAATTTTTTCTTATTGATTCAAGAATGTGTTGTTTAATTTTTAAAAATTCATGAATTTTCTAATTTTACATTTTCACTGCCCAAGTTTTCATTAGAACCAATATGATCTCTCCCAAGTATAATTTCCCAAATGTTCTTCCTGGACTCCCTGCCTCCATATTTTTGTTCTGCTTTAAATACTCCAATCTTTCCCAGTGTCCTTAGGAAAGAAATCTGAGTTGCAGATTTTGTTGTGAGGTCTGTCACAGTCAACTCTTGAATTACCTAGTTTCTAGTTTCTGCCTTGCAGTCGTATGATGTAGTCACATCCCATCCCCTTCATTCCTTTATTGATCTCTCTATTTATATGCACTACTACTGGCCCTGTGATGGCTTCTTGAGGTGCTATTTTGTATCCTGACAGTTTGGTTAATATCTTACTTATTGGCCTTTAATAACAACTAATTTTTTTTTAGTGGAAACCTTTTCTTGACTCCAGTGTTCTCACTGTATACATGATTACCAGCATCTTCATGCCTGCTTTCATAGCACAAGCATAAGCATTGTGGCTTAGTGGTATATCTTGTTTTTAGACTAAAAACATGAGAGAGACTATGTCTATTGCTGGATTAATTACCATTATAATGTGCAGAACAGAGTATAGTTTTAAGAAATATTTTTGAAAAATATGGATAGATTCATAACAAATGGATGAATAAAATATTTTTATTTTCTCTAGTTCACACAGAATGAAAAACATGCATATATGTATGTGCAATTAGTACAAAAACAACATATAAAGTTGACTTATTCATTGAAAACAAAATTTAAGACTTTACATTTCTAAAGTGTTCTGCTTTATGTTGCAGATAAAACAACACAGGAGAGAGAATAAACCACTCACTTCTCACAATATACTGACCAATTAGTAAATGCTCAGCAAGAATGTGCTTATAAAACAGTGCTATTCACTCTTTTATGTATATTGTCTGTATGGACAATTTGTTTTTCTTAAAGCTGGCTGTGAATTGAGATTAGGCCTTTCCTGGTATTCTCCCAAGAAAACAGACACCATATAGATTAGAGTATATATTAGCATATATATTAATGAAAGATTTTTTCTTTTAGGAGATGCAGAAGATGGATTTGTTTTACTCATCACAGCACATTTCATTGCCAACATTACCAGTGGATGTTTCTTGATTACTCTCTCATCTAGCTTTCACCTTCTCTCTCTTTGGGTACTTACCATTCTCCATACTGTTTCCTATCAGAACACTTTGCCTCTGTTTTGGCTCACTCAAGTCCTAGACCCCTGGATTTTCTGAGTGTGCCTATTAAAGTGTTAAGAATATCAAGTCTCTCAAATGTTGATATATCTCCTACCACTGCAACATTCAAAATGTCTTGTCAGGAACAGATGCCATTATTGAGCTCTGAATATAACACTACCCCTAGAGAATAACAAAACATCTTTGAAATGTTGTTTACTTTGTATCCATTTATCCAGGAAGTGACAATGAGTCATCAGGATGGGAATCAGCAGATATTCTTGGGTAAGTTTGATTTTCATCCCTCCAGGACCTAAGTAAGTACCTTTTCAGTTAATGCAGAATATTTCACCTTTCTCCTTAGCTCAGATCCGTTTCCTTCTTTTCCATGTCTTGTTTCCAAAGAATGCTTTCCATAAGCTTATTAAAATTTCATTTCCATATCAGAGTGAATTTTCCAGGTTACCCATCTATGCTAGAGTAAAGTATATGGCAGCATATGAATAATGAAAAAAATGAGGCATGAAATACTTCTATAGTAACATGAAAAATTACTGGAATATAAGTAGGACAGCTACATACAATTTGTTTAATTAGAGATTTGGTTCTAAACACTTCCACAATCTCATGGATGCCCAATCCCATAGATGCTCAAGTCTGCTATGTAAAATATTACAATATTTACATACAACTTCCATACAATTGTCCTATATACTTTATCTCAAGATTTCTTAACCTATTCAATGCAATGTAACTACTTGGTAAGTAGTGATTATACTATACTCTTAAGGGAACAGTTACACATGAAAAAGTCCATGAAAATTCAGTAAAGAAACAACTTTTCTTCAGATATTTTTAAATTTGTGATTGAATCCATGGATTTGAAACTGTTGATATGGAAGGTTGACTGTACTACATACAATGAGGGTCATGAGAATGGTGGATGAATAAAACAATAACCATAGTTTCAATATCAATAAGCATAATTTTAGGATAGCACACTAGATTAAAAATTAATAATTTCGAGACAAATGGTATTGTAATAACTATATCAATCAGAGAAGGCTGATTGATGAAAGTGTATTGAAGTCAGCAACTTCAGTATAAAAAAAATCCAGCTATGTCATAAATCATCCTATGGGACATACCCAAGAATTATCTCTTTCAGTTATAAAAGTTCATATTCTGTTTAATATGATTCCCCCATAGATTGAAGATTCGAGATGGTGTATCAAATGAAAACATACATGGTTACTATTTTAGTACTTACTGTGTAATTTAAAAATCCATATTTTTAAAGACAGACATGATCTGTAAATAGATGCATGTATATTCATATATATATTTCCAGTTATGCATATACATATAGTAAAATGTTTAATTCATTAAAAAATGCTTCCCTAATATTTGAGTGGATGTAGTTACTACAAAATACTTAGTACATATTCAGGCAAAATGCTAACAGATTGTCTTTATATTCTATTTTATAAAATGCACTATGATACATTGGAAAGTAATTCTTTTAACATCAGTTTCTTTTTCTTTTCTTTTCTTTTTTTTTTTTTTTTTTTTTTTTGACATGCAGAGTGGATAGTGAGAGAGACAGAGAGAAAGGTCTTCCTTTTTGCCGTTGGTTCACCCTCCAATGGCCGCTGCGGCCAGCACATCTCGCTGATCTGAAGCCAGGAGCCAGGTGCTTCTCCTGGTCTCCCATGCGGGTGCAGGGCCCAAGGACTTGGGCCATCCTCCACTGCCTTCCCGGGCCATAGCAGAGAGCTGGCCTGGAAGAGGGGCAACCGGGATAGAGTCCGGTGCCCTGACCGGGACTAGAACCCGGTGTGCCGGCGCCGCAAGGCGGAGGATTAGCCTGTTAAGCCACGGCACCGGCAACCTCAGTTTCTAATAGGAAAACAAAATTCTAGAACGTGTATGGAATTTTTCAATGTTATTTAGCTAAAAACACTTGCACTGAGTTTGAAACACTGCTTACAAACTAATCTAAAGTAAATAAGGTAAATAGTCATTTAGTCATATGATTAATCAAGAAAAATAGAATGTCATAAGGAAACAAGAAGCACCAATGCAGTATTTAGGTAGTTTGAAAGACAGAAATGGGGGTTGGCGCTGTGGTGTAGCCAATAAAGCTGCCACCTGCACAATAGTATCCTATATGGGTTCCAGTTCAAGTCTGGCTGCTCCATTTGCGATCTAGCTCCCTACTAATGCACCTGAGAGAGCAGTGGGTGATGGCCCAAGTCTTTGGGCTCCTGCACCTATGTGGGTGACCCAGGTGCAACTCCTTGCTCCTGCCTTTGGCCTGGCCCAGCTCCGACTGTTGTGGGGTATTGAGGAATGAACCAGCTGGTGAAAGATCTCTCTCTCTGCCTTTGCTGCTGCTTCTCTGTAACTCTGACTTGCAAATAAATAAATAAATCTTTAAAAAGAAAAAAAAAGTAAGAAACATACTTTTTAAACTATTAGTTGATGGTTTGCTCATAGAAAATTTTTAAAAATTGATTGGTTACATGGGCGATTAATCATACAGTAGGTGGCTTATGAATATGCATGCTCACACCTAGATAAAATACACTATCATAGCATGGTATAATATAAAGCCTGTTTTTACATTAATTTCAGCTTTTACTGGGTAAAGTATACTCAGGTCTGAAAAGTCAACTGAGTTGACCAACTTGAATTTGGGAGAGTCAGGGCCTAGTTTCTTATAACAGATCAATTAAAACAGACATTCTCAAAATAAAATTGAAGTGTTGCAAAATAATTTTGAACTGTATTTTTGAGTGTCCTAATTTTTTTCCCCTATTGTTTCTCCCATTAAGAAGGTAGACAGATACTTTTATTTTTTTTAGGAGCTAAATAGGGGTGTGATGAATTTTCCTGGCTTTATTTTCTAAAAGCTAGGAAAAAACATATGAAGAGTATTAGTGCCACAGAGAATAGTTTTACCACCATGAAAAATCCTCTGTTCTCTGTGTCCACATCCTTACCCACCCCTGCTAAACCATGCTAAGAACTGATCTCTATAGTTTTACATTTTACATTCTGCCTCTGTAGTTTTACATTTTCCTGAATGTCATATGTCTAGAATTGTATACTTCCTTTCTGCCATGTAGAAGGTTGAAGTACTGTAGAGTTGGTTATTTCCTTTTTTTCCATGTGAGAGCATGTGAAGGCTGACTTTGGATAGTTTAATTTCCTGAGTCAGGCTCTGATAAAATAGTTTCTGTGATGGTAGTGTCATATTATTTAATTATATTATATTATATTTTTGTATGTGTGTTCATGTCACTGATTGCCAAGGAAGTTTCCATTTGTGGATTTCTGCTCTGTGATTCTCTACAACCAGTTCTTTGTGTCTATAGTTTTATGGGCAGTGGTTGGCCCAGTGACTTTACTTCTATAACAAATCTGAGAGGAGTTGTTTTTTAATTTACTTAGCTTTTTACTTAGTGTTAGAACAGAATAAAGACTTCCAAATTCCTTACATGCTAGACTGGAAACTAGAGGCCAATACTGTTTGTTTATTTGTTTTTATAAGAAAAAGCAAGCTGATATTAAAATAAGACTAAGTATAGTAGAACTTCTCTGAATCAATTACAAATTCAGTTCTATAGCACGTTGTTGACTACTCTCAGTTTGGGCTATAACTTTCATTTCTCTTATGTTCTCCTACATTTTTTATAGCTTGCATAGATAAAAATTTCTTGGCTTTGCTAAGATCTGTCACCAGCCATTGCTTCTTCATTTCATAAACATAGACAGCAGACTGCAGGGCCTGCTTAAATTTTAATTTTTCCAATCTTTGAGTCAGGTAAAATTTTGATGCCCTCTCTGCCATTTTAGGAAATAATCTGAAATAGCTCTGAACTTGCTGAATATTTCATCTCCCAAAAGCTGTTCTTTAATAATAGCCAGTTTTTCTGGGTAAGGACAGACAACATGAATCTTTGGATTGAAGAACCTGATATTCATACCTTATAGGGTTTTGGTAAAACTCTCTAAATCATCTTCATTGTATCAATATGACAGAGTTACCTTGAAGAAATATCCACAAACTTATATATTCACTGCCTTGCATGTTCACTAAAACTCAGTAAAATTTTGTTATCATATTTATTTCTTTATATACAAGTATTTATCTCAAGAAGCAGTCTGCAAGGAAGTTATTACCCCAATTTTCACCAGATCTCCTTTAAGCTGGAATCATGTTTTTTATGTCCAGCTAATGATACCACTATTTTATGTTGGTGTGCATTGTATTGTCTCCTATCTTGTTGAGGGCTCTCCTATAAGACCTCTCACTCATTTGCTTCCACTTGTTTACATGTCTTTCCTCACCGAATAGTGAATTTCAAAAAAAAAGATTTACTCATGTTCATGTTCATGGTATCTGGCATATTGATGTTGAATTACTGACTTGAATAACAGTTTTATGACTCTGTGCAAGATACTTAACCATATTATCATTCAGTTTCTTAATTATAAGTTAAGGATAAAAATGCTTTCTCAACCCACCACATAGAGTTTAAGGTAAAATAAAGTAAACAGGTGGAGACATTTTGTGAATTTTAAAACATTATACAGTGTGAGTAGTATATAAATTGAAGAAACATGCAAAGAGGTTCAAATTACCTGTCTTGTTATTTATCTGTTCTCCAAGAGAGAACTGTTTATTTTTTTTAATTAAGGCACCAAAACAAAATTAAAATAACAAATTTAACTGATATATACTAATAAGTGATAAAACAAAATTAGTACATAATAGTAGGTAGATATATCAAAGCTCTATTACTTTAAATTTTCTGCATTTTGAGGAAAATGTGAAGAGATGTTCAACAGGGTCAGGTTTACATTCTTTTTTCTTCTTATGCTTTTGTATTATTCACTTCATGACAGTAAGCATTTATCATTTTTATAGATACAGAAGAGTAAATTTCATAAGAGAAAGGTAAAGAAAAAAACAACACAAAAAATAATCCCCCACAATCTCCTATTGATGCTTTCTTTTCTCACCTCTCATTCATTCATCAAAACATTGAATTGTACTTGGTAACATCACCACTTTATGAAATATTCTTGTGAAGCCACCAGTGATTAGTTGGTTGCCAAATGCAATAGACCTCTTTGATCACTTTGAATTTACCAAACACTCCTCAGTCATTTGACAACTCTCTTCCTCCCTTGGTCTCAGAAACATATCTTTTTCCTTAAGTCTTTTGCTAGCACAAATGATCATCTAATCACCTTCTCTTTAGCTGATGTTCATCCTTTGATCTTGTTAAAATATATGTCCTTTCAGAAAAGGATAAAATTACAATGATAGGGATTAACGGAGCAGATTTCAATGATCTACTCATTTAATGTAGTTACAAGATATATTTTATAACTGGTTCAAAAAATTTTTAAAACAGATACATTTATAGATTGAGAATATCAGAATGAAAAAAAACCTGATACCATTACAAGGTAGGAGGGAAGATACTTGAATCTATGAGACAAGATAGAATTCACATGACTATTAGTTACTTACAATTTGCAAAGTGTTGTGAGAAAAGCTAGGACCCAGTAAAAGTTGTGCTGCATGTAGACAATGTACAGCTTTCTTCAAGAAAGTATTTTTTCTCTGTCCCTTAAATATAATGTTTGTGTGAATTCTATACTCACCCTCTCTACTTGTCCATATTACTTCAGTTATGTTGGCAAATTTCTCAGATTTTTTTTTTAAGAAGCACTCTTGTTATGTGAACATTCAACTTCTCTGAATATTTAATGGTAACAATAATGCTTGGCAGTTTCATGGGAATTTGCATTTTTAAACCCTGTCATATCTCTTACCTCATTTAATGTTCAAATGAACCTATGTGCTAACAAGTTAACATTTGGACAATGAGTTTATCAGATGAGTTTGTTTGCTTAAATATTAAATGACTCACCTATGTATTAGTTATTGGAGTACTGAAGTTAGGCAGGCAGATCATCTTGCTTCTTGTATGTTTTCTGCTCCAATATTTCAGGAAATAAGAATGAATTAAGATAGATTGTGGGTTTTAAATTTTTTTAGAAAAATTATTTGTATGTATTTCATAAATACAACATTTTTTTTTATTTGACAGGTAAAGTTTACAGACAGTGAGAGAGACAGAGAGAAAAGTCTTTCTTCCATTGGTTCACTCTCCAAATGGCCACAATGGCTGGAGCTACGCTGATCCAAAGCCAGGAGCCAGGCGTTTCTTCCTAGTCTCCCATGCGGGTGCAGGGGCCCAAGCACTTGGGCCATCCTCCAGTGCCCTCCTGAGCCACAGCAGAGAGCTGGACGGGAAGAGGAGCAACCAGGACTAGAACCTGGCACCCATATGGGATGCTGGCGCTGGCCCTACAACATTTTGAACATAGTAATTCTTCCCATAGTACCCGGCCTCACACCCACTCTCCCATGCCTCTTCTTCTTCCCTCTTTAGCCCAAGAAAGAAAAAGATAAACAAAGAAAAAAGAAAGAGAGAGAGAGAGAATAAAATAAAATTAAAAAAC
Source organism: Lepus europaeus (assembly GCF_033115175.1). Taxonomy (NCBI): domain Eukaryota; kingdom Metazoa; phylum Chordata; class Mammalia; order Lagomorpha; family Leporidae; genus Lepus; species Lepus europaeus. The sequence goes on along the minus strand of NC_084833.1, from coordinate 93,403,598 downwards.
TAAGAAAACTATCCCTCAACAGTCTAGACAAGGGCTATTCAAAATCATTGCTTCTCAAAGGTGATTTTGGATTTTTTTTTTCTTCTTCCTTTCCCTTCCTTCCTCCCCCTACTTTCTTTTTAGAAACTTAATCATCTTTAAAGGAGAACCCAAGAATGATACATCTTTTGCAAGCTCTTAGACATAACTACAACTTATGAGACTTAATAAAATCATCCACTTAATATATTAAAAGGAAGTGGTTCTTGAGAACAAGTTTTATTATTGAGTCTCATGATCCAACTCTTTGGGGACAGAGGTCCCACATGGGAAGTTAGTGCACAGTGAATCTTGTTGTTTATTTAACAATTAACAGTCTTATGTATGACATCAGTGATCACCCAAAGCTTTTGACATGAGTTGCCTCAGCTTTTGAAGCCTGCTGGATCCACTAGTTCAACAAGGCTATAAGTAAAGTGGGAGTTCTTTCCTCTCTTCAGAGAAAAGTACATTCTTCTTTGGTAGCCGCTTTTCTCCACTGGGGTCTCACTCACAGAGTTACTTCATGTAGAACATTTTCATGCCTGAAATGTTCTTGCGGGCTTTTCAGCCAGATCAGAATGCCTTAAGGGCTGATTCTGAGGCCAGAGTGCTACGTAAAGTGATTTACATTCTGAGTTTACTCTATGGACTACTTTCCACATTGGAGCCTATAGTGCTTTTTAATTGTAGATTAAAAAAAATCTTTACAGAATTTTTCAATATGGTTGGCGGCTATGGTTTGGAGCTACCACTCATCAAAACTTGAGAACTGAGAGGTTAGCATTTTCCTGTATCACCTGCTGCCTCTCAGAATGCACATTTGCTATAATTGGCAGGAAATTTGTATCCAAGCATTCTAAATGGGATGTAAGTATCCCACCTGGCATCCTAAGAGCTTTGCCAAATGCTCTGCCCAAATTAACTATTTCTTAACAATCCAAGTATTTGTAAGAGGCATTGGTAGCTTTTCACAGTCACCAAGAAAGATGCAGTGTAATTAAAGAACAACATTGCAGTCATTTCATTGGGAAGGGAGTAAGTGAAATAAGCTAGGCTCAGAAAGACAAATGACACATGATCTTATTATATATGGAGTCTAAAAATGTTAATTCTCATGGAAGTAGAGAATAGAATGGTGGTTACCAGAGTATTTGGTGTTGATGGGGCAGGTTAAGAGTTGAGTAGATGTTTGTGACGAACATAAAAGACTTCACTTGGGAGGGATACATTCAAGAGATATAACATATAATACAATGACAGTAGGTAATAATACAATTTTTTTTTTTAATTTGAGAGTGAGAGAGAGAATCACAGAGATAGACAAAGTTCCCATCTGTTGGTTCAGTCCCCAAATTCTTAAAATGATTGGAGGTGGGACCAGGCAGAAGTCATCAGCTGAGAACTAAATCCAGTCTTGTGTGTGGGTAGAAGGGACCCAAATACTTGAACCTGCTAGGTTTCATATTAGCAGGAAGCTGGAATCAGGAGCAGGGTCCAAACTTGAACCACGGCACTCTTATCTAGGATATGAATATTCCAACTGGTATCTTAACCATTAGGCTACATGGTTGCCCCATGCTGTATTTTTGGAAATAGAAAATACAGTAGATTTTCCTTGTTCTCATCACAGAAAAAAATAGTATGTGAGATAATACATATTTTAATTAGCTCAATGTTGCTATTCCACAATGTATATATAGTTCAAAACAGCACAATAAATATTTATTTTATTTTCTAATTAAAATAATTATATAGCCATATAAATATATAAAACATACTTGCAAAAAGGGTATTGTATTTGCAGTTGAGAAAAGAAAGTATTAATGGGCATCTGTGATTTTTAGTGATACAATATAAGTGCTTGTCTATATTTTACAAGGCAGCACAAAGCTACACACATATCAAAATGATCCTTCTTAACTCCTTTGATTCACCTGTATTCTTAACTTCCGGTAATATAATGATCTTCACAGGTAGCCATTAGCTCTACATATCAATTTATTTAAACATTAATAAAAAAGCATTTAATGCCATAAAATAAAACTTTATGCATATAGTGAAAAAATAAAAGTAATTTTCATTTTGGCTCCTGTTTCTCTGAGAACCACCATAGAGGGGATATGTGTGATGTGCTTCATTATTGCAGATGTGTAGCATATTCATCTATCATATTTCATTGTAGATTAGCAGAATCTTTCAAATAATACCTGAATACACACAAATAAGGGACATAACATATATCCAGTTTCTATTAGTAAGAATACCACATATACAAATAGTTCATCACTTTAATGTTTACACAATGTAATAATAAATTTAAAAAACAATAACCTTCCAATTTCCCATTTTCTAGACATAGAAAGGCTTAATTTCTCTGTTTTCTAAGATACTAGTATCAAAATATGATATCCTAAGAATTCGTGGCATCCTGAAATTGCATGAATACAGTTTAGAAAAATGTAACAGCCCTCAGTGGCCTCCTGTCTGTGTTGTGAATTTTAACAGCATACTGCCTGCTTACCTCAGGCCAAAGATGTCATTTGCACTATCTGGGCCACCACATTTCCCCTGGCTAGAGGACTGTCTATCGTGTTCTAGGGGCTTCTGTTGATGAAGAGTATGTGCAGTTTCTCTACACTGAATTGGATTTATTTAGGGATTAAGTGCACTATATGCCCAGTAACTTTTCTCTATGTGATCCTGTCATACCGAATCTGAATTGGAAAACTTCAGCATTGACACACATGAGGCCCAATTATTCTGAACCAAAGATGCAATTATGATCATATATAGATATTGATAGGAATATTGTGATACCTGGAGATTTTATGGCCTAGTCAGAAATAAATAAATTCAAGGTCAATAAGAGGTTTATATCTACATTAATTATATTGTTCTTTGGAGCGAAAATGTTTCACATGGATTTATGCTGTTAAAATTAAACCTATGGGCTGGTGCCACAGCTCACTAGGCTAATCCTCTGCCTTGCAGTGCCGGCACCTCGGGTTCTAGTCCCGGTTGGGGCACCGGATTCTGTCCCGGTTGCTCCTCTTCCAGTCCAGCTCTCTGCTGTGGTCCGTGATGGCAGTGGAGGATGGCCCAGGTCCTTGGGCCTTGCACCCGCATGGGAGACCAGGAGGAAGCACCTGGCTCCTGGCTTTGGATTGGCGCAGCGCAGTGGCTGCAACGCACCAGCCGTAGAGGCCACTTGGGGAGGTGAACCAACGGAAAAAGAAAGACCTTTCTCTCTCTCTCTCTCTCTCTCTCTCTCTCTCTCTCTGTCTCTCTAACTCTGCCTGTCAAAAAAAAAATAATTAAACTTATGGACTTGATGATGATACAATGGCTGAGTTGAGTTAGATAAATAACCGTGTACTTTGCAAAGCATATGAAACAATCCTCTTGTTCTTAATTGCCCTTAGCAATTTTTCTCAAGGCAAGGAAATGAGAGCACATGCAGTGGGAATTTGGGAGGGGGTGGCATTGGCTAAGGACCAAGTCCGCCATGTCACACTTTTCTTCTCAAAGGAGAAGTGAAAGGAGTGGTGTAAGTAAGGAGTCCAAGTAAGGATACATTTCTTTAAGTGTTAAGAGTGCATTTTGAATAGATGAACACAAAGCTCTGTTCAGTTTGTGAGTCTATGTTTCTATTATTATCTCAAATTTTATTAAATTAAATTGTGCTGGGTTACAATTAATCAATGTCTGTCTGGCTGTTTTTAACACTCTACCCAAGGTATTTGTTTTAGGAAAGAAGGTAGATGTGGAAGAAACCAAAAACTACTTTATTCTTTCTCCAGGAAGAGTTTCTCAAAATTATTTGCAAATCAAGATAGATGGTCAGAATTTCCTTGATGCTAATTTATGCATTTTTTACAATATAGTCTGACTAGTGTCCTTGAAATTTGAATAAAGGAAGAGAGCTACTTAATTGCTCTTCTTAATGATAACCAACTTACCAGGAAATCATTTTTCCTGAGTAAATTAAAAGCTAGTTCTATTTTATGTTTTTTTAATAGTACTGATACAGGCCAGCCACTCATCCTATTCTCATAGTCATTGGTGACATGGATGCCATTATTATTACTATTTTACACTTGAGCAAAAAAATGTGGCCTACGAAGATAAAATTTTTTAAGATTACATAGGTAGAAGTGAGGGAGTCAGGTGTAACATATGATGCATTTCTTGAGCTTTAACCCCCAACTTCTTTTTTTAAAAAATATTTATTTATTTGAAACAGATTTACAGAGAGGCATAGGTAGAAAGAGAGAGAGAGAGGTTTTCCATCTACTGGTTCACCCCCAAAGATGGCTGCAATGACTGGAGCTGCACTGATCTGAAGCCAGAAGCCAGGAGTTTGTTTCATGAATCCCATGTGGGTGCAGGAGCCCAAGCACTTGGGCCATCTTCCACTGCTTTCTCAGGCCATAGCAGAGAGCTGGATTGGAAGTGGAGCAGCTGGGACTTAAACTGGCACCCACATAGGATGCCGGCACCGCAGGTGGCAGCACCACCCACTACACCATGGAGCCGGCCCCTACCCCCAACTTCTGACAGATAATTTGGTATCATTTTGAAGGCGCAGCATCTGGAAGACTGTGAGGATCAAGGCAGTGGATGCAGTTTTTTGCCTAGTTCTTGCTTCTAGCATGAAGCATAAAATGAACTTACCTGAAGGCTTTCTTCCAGAAACAGGAGCAATTTCTCATCTACAAGGAGCTACTTGTTTATCCCTGGCCATGGAGATGAGAAAATGTGCACATTTAGCCTCTACTGTTGACAGTGAAAGATAGTCCAATGGCTAAACTATAAGGAAAAACAACCATAAGCATCTTCAGTTACGGACATTTCACTGCATTTAATGTGGAACTCCTTAAGCTGTTTGTGCATTGTCCTCATCCTTCCAGCTCCACTTCTCTCACTCTCAGTGTGAGCTCAAATATCTATGCTCACAAGGGAAAAATCAAGCCTTACCAGCAGGTGGAATATTAAAGCTCAGACTTGCCCATCAGCTTGCCAGGGCTGCTGAGTAGTTAATGACTCCCTCCCAAACATACTTCTTGAGTGCCACTTCACTTACTCCAATCTTGAATCCATCAACCCTTCCTCTTCTGAGCTACCTTAAGTGTCTGCTATCTGAATTATATCTTTAGGCTCAATAGCAGTTTTATTTTGTTAAATAATACTTATTGAGAACTTCTGACTTGTGTCAAACATTGAATAGCTGCTAGGAATACAGAGAGAAAAAAATAAAAATAGGGCCTTGGTGAATTTATAACAAAGGATCTTAGCTCCAGCCCACCACTATGACTACACATACCTTATTTGCAGACAATTAGAATAGTTACAACACAACAGTAACCACTAACTACGTATTGAGTGTTTACTTGGGGCTAGAGATGGTCATTAAAAACTTGTCAGTTTAATGAATTTTTTAGAATGGCCTAATAAAAACATTATATTGCTTTGATTTTTTAAATGTGCAAAATCAGGAACAGAGAGAAGGGCTAATCACCTAGCCCAAATCACTAACTACTGAAAATATTAAGGCATGGATAGTGTGAGCAGGGCACCCTCCTTTTATCTTATAATTACCTAGAAATCAAGATTAACTTCTTAAATAAGTTAATTCTCACTTTGGAACATGTAAGGGATTTGTATGGAGAAGGAGATATTCAAAAATAATCATGTTTTTGCTGTGTTACTTGAGCTTTAAGAATTATAATAGAAATTAATTGTAAGGCTGGCGCTGCAGCTCACTTGGCTAATCCTCCGCCTGCGGCACCGGCACCCCAGGTTCTAGTCCCGGTTGGGGCACCGGATTCTGTCCCGGTTGTTCCTCTTCCAGTCCAGCTCTCTGCTGTGGCCTGGGAGTGCAGTGGAGGATGGCCCAAATGCTTGGGCCCTGCACCTGTATGGGAGACCAGGAGGAAGCACCTGGCTCCTGGCTTCGGATCGGCGTAGCGCAGCAGCTGCAATGCACTGGCCATAGCGGCCACTTTGGGGGGGGGGGGGTGAACCAATGGAAAAGGAAGACCTTTCTCTCTCTCTCTCTTTCTCTCTCTCTTTCTCTCTCTCTCTCTCTCTCTCTCTCTCTCTGTCTAACTCTGCCTGTCAAAAAAAAAAATTTTGATTGTATGGCACACTGCACTGAAATTAACTGCATGGGCAAGTGGAGTGAGCACCCCAGTTCATTTTTTGGACAGTTGGGGTCATCCTGGGATCTCTTCTCTGCAAACACCTAACATTTTAACTTATTTGGATGCCTTATATTTATGATTGTTCTGTGCTGCTTTTTGAGATTACTTTTAAAATTCAGTTAATAAAATAAATCATAATTCATACTAAACTGCCTTATGTAATTGTCATTTTGATTTCAAGTTTTCATTTGACTGTTCATATTCACTGTAGGACGCTTTTATCTGACTAGTTTTGAGTTTGATGATTTGGTCCATGGCTATACCAGGCAGCCAATTCTAACACTTGAACAATGTTTCTCTTTCAGTGTGTTATCTTCCTAAGAAAGGACCAGGCAAGTTTGCATTTTATCAGTTATATCAGGAACCATTTGTGGATATTTGAGATAGCTTTGGATCTCCATAGTGACAGACAAAACAACTGCCTAACTCATGTCTGCACTCAGTTCCTTACCCTCTGGGTATCTAGCAAACTGTAAAACATAATTTTCTGCTGTCAACAGGCTCTGCTTTGTATAAGCTTGGAAAATAGTTCTTTGTTCAATTTTCATTCAAAGTGTTTGTTTTGAGTAGATGGAAAGCAGCAGGTCAATCATGTGGAAACAGTCATTTGATTTATTAGTAAATCAATGAATCATGTTGACTTACTGAATCATGTTTTAGAACACTGTATCAAATTCTAGTACAAGTGGTTCCTGTGCTTTCACTTTTTAAAAACATTCAAAAGCTTTCTATCTCTCAAGGAGCCTTTATTTTTTGAAAGAAAAAAAAAAAACTGTACGCATTTAATTACCATTTTATTTCAGCTCTGATTCACAATTTCTCAAATTTCCCAGTATCTGTTGAAAATGTGACCATGGACTCAAAATAAGTTTACAGGATAAAGCATTTTATTAGTTAAAAATGGCTTCTAGAATCCAGGGCAGATGTAATTGTAGGTTTGGAATCAGAATGATGCTGAAGACAGCATTCTTCCTCCTTGACCTTCTTCTGAAAACAGTTTGCTTCAGGGGTTTTGAGAAAGAAAATGTGGGAAAAAATGGTGTGTCAATTTCTATGAAATAAGCAAGGATATTAAATGTAGCCTGATTTGAATGATAAGTCATTCTTGTTGTCTTATGAAAATGCAGCTTGCTTATTAAAATTCTTAGGTGTTGCATTTGGTCACTTCTTAAATTTACTGTTTACAATATGTAAACTGAGAATGTTGAAACCCCTAAAGAGAGCAGTGAAAAGCACACACTTAGAATAAATACCTATGAAGTGTTTAGAGTAAAATTTAAATCTTCCATGGCAAATTGTTCCTTAATTCTTCATGTTGCTGTGAGCAAAAGAAGATCCTTTAAAAGAAATTGATTAAAATGATACACATGTTGGCCTGCACCACAGCTCACTAGGCTAATCCTCTGCCTGTGGCGCTGGTACCCCAGTTCTAGTCCCAGTTGGGGTGCCAGAATCTGTCCCAGTTGCTCCTCTTCCAGTCCAGCTCTCTGCTGTGGCCCGGGAGGGCAGTGGAGGATGGCCCAATTGCTTGGGCCCTGCACCCGCATAGGAGACCAGGAGGAAGCACCTGGCTCCTGGCTTCGGATCGGCACAGCGCGCTGGCCGTAGCGGCCATTTGGGGTGTGAACCAACGGAAGGAAACCTTTCTCTATGTCTCTCTCTCTCTCACTGTCTAACTCTGCCTGTCAAATGAAAAAATGATACACAGGTTTTGGAACTGTACATAAAAAAACAGAGGAACCAAGCATTAATTCACTTTAGTGTATGCATGTCAATATATATGCACTGGGAATGTCCTAAACCACAAAAAGAAACCTAAATTCAGCCAGAGACAAATATTATGTTCCAAAAATAACATCATGTTGCACAGGAAAATGTCATCAGGAACTGTTAGGAATGAACTTTACAAATTTTGTTATTTATATTATTTCCTGGAAACTAAGATTCAAGAGTCTAATGTTTCCAAATCTCTTCTATGCCTCCAAATATAAATCTTCAGAACTTGGGAGGAACAAATTAGAAGTCTTAATAACTGCTGGGAATTTCTGAGAGCATGTCATTTTCAAAGCATGTCCAACATTCTTTGTATCTTTCCAAATTATTACAGATATGTTTAATAAGTACAAAATTTTCAGTTTAGAAGTATTTATAGAAATTGACGTATAGAAATTGTAAGAATGAATATTCAAATACTGGAAGTGATCTATGTGGTGTATTATTGGAATAATGTAGCATTAGGATCATCTAGCAAGGTTAGCATAAATACATGGTGTCTCATGTTGAAATTATAATTTTACCTTGTTTGTTTCCTACACTTGTAATTTATTGGGCATCTTATGTACAAGAATGATTCATTGTTAGCTGAGGAGTAGGACCATCAAGACAGGGTTACAACATGACAGCAGCCACTTGTAAGACTGACAGATGAGGTCATGATCATTTCTCTTCTCCCTGCTCCTGGAAATGATGACCTTAACCTTGGACTCTGCATGTCAGCTTTGACTCCTTCAAACCAGTAATGCCTCTGTGTTGATTTTTAAGCTTCAGTTCTTATGGAGTAACAGATTTTATGAAATTTTCAATGAATTTTTGTCTTAAAATCTTAGATTGAGAAAAAAATACAAATTTCCTGAAAAATGTCATTAGGGAAATCCACATTTCTACATATATTATGTGTGTATGTGTGTCTGTGAAACTGTAAGGCAGTAAAATTATGAGTTTTGTTCATTAATTTTTATTTGATGTTATCATATTTTACATAGTGAAGATTGCAAAAAAAAACCCACGAGTAATGGTATAAATTGTAGAGATTTTAAAAAGCTACTGATAATTCCATTTATTGAAAGAGTAAATTATAAATATTAAACTGCATTTTGTGAGATGACGCTCAGGCAAAACTTAAGTAAATTATTGTAGTACTTTAAACATAACGTGAATTTTCTTACTTTAAAGATATAATCAATCAATCCTTTTAGCTTCAATCCTCTGATGTAAGTGTAGACTACTTGAATAAATTGCTTAAGTTCATATTTTTGAAATTTGCATTTATTACCTTAACCTAAACTGATTTTCGACTATAAATCATATATCCCTTTGAAACACATATCCTTAGCCATTTAAAAACTAAAAGGCTTTGTATTGTACAATGTTTTCAGCAAGTTTTGGTTGAGATTTCACAAATATCTTATAAAATGATGACAAAACTACTTTTATAAAAAAAATTTATTTATGTGAAAAGCAGAGCTACTCAGAGAGGGAGAGACAGAAAGATCTTCAAGGTGCTTCTGATCCTCTAGATGACCACAGTGACCAAGACTGGCCCAGGCCAAAGCTAGGAACCAAGAACTGCATCAGGTTCTTCCTTGTTGGTTACAGGAGCCCACACACCTGGGTCATCCTTTGCTGCTTTCCCAGGTGCATTGGCAGGGAGCTGGATCAGAAGCAAAGACCTTGGGGCTCAAACACTCACTGGGCTGGTGTTTTGGCATGGAGGGGAAAACTGCTTCCTGCAAAGCTGGCATCCCATATAGGCATCAGTTAGAGTCCCTGTTGCCCTGCTTTCTAACCAGTTTGCTGTGAGTGTTCCTGGGAAAGCAGCAGAAAATGCCCCACGTGCTTGGTCCCCTCCACCCATGTAGGAGACTGACTCCTAGATTTGGTCTGGCCCAGCCCTGGCCATTGCAGCTATTTGGGGAGTGAATCAGCTGATGGAAGATCTCTCTCTCTCTCTCTGTCTCTCCCCACTCTCTGTTTATAATTCTGCTTTTCAAATTAACAAAATAAATCTTAAAAATAAATGCTTACATGGGATGCTGTCACCACAGGAATCTATTTAATCTGCTGTGCCACAACACCAGCCCAAGGACTTAGCTTCTAACATGTATGTAGTATGTACCACAATACCAAATATATACACAGGGTAAGAGACCTATAAGAATTACTTAACAGTGTGAGATCCTGTAATAAGTTTTGTTAGTTTGCAGTATGTTTAATAGTTTTATATAATTTTGATAGAAAAAATGGGCACTCATAATTATATTAGACAGAATCTCTGTTTAATTGGCTGCCAATATGATGACCTCTTTCTCATTCTTTTTCCTTTTCTAATAAAGAATCTCTTCCAATGTTTTTTTCAATATGTTCTTTTCACCTAAAAATTGAAGATCTCAAAAAAATCCTTTATTCCTCATTCTTTAATTTAAATTTTGTAAAAATTGCTAAGTTCCTAGGGTGCTATAACATTAAAATATACATTTTATGATACATGACCATTAACAGATAACAGCCATTTAAGTATCTGTAAGTTCTATTTATAAGAATGGTTCTCACTGTATCCCAATGAGTTATAGGGGCTTCACTTTTATGTGTGAATGACTATGAGGCTTACTATTGAATAAAATAGGTGGTACAGATGCTCAAAATAGGAATAAATCAAGAGGTCTCATCCTCAGTGGAAAGTAGCATTGTGGTAACCTAATTTTCACTGTAAAGTCGTATATCACCATAGAGAAAGCTTTGCTGCAGGTGAAAAGTGGCATAAAGCACAAGTGAATTCATGGACATCTCTGGCCATAAGGATGTCCCTCCCTTTTCTGATATTAAGGTGTAACTTGTCAATTTATGTTGTCTAAGCTAATAGATTACTACTTCTCAAACATATATTCACTTAAAAATTCCAAAGGACATAATGGTTAAGTAAAGTTTTTTTCAGTTTTAAACAGATGTATTGAGGTATAAGTTAATATCATTAAATTTACCCATTGTGAGTGTACAATATAGTTTTTATAGGGAGTACTGGTAGACCATTTGGGTAAGAAAGAGATCTTATGGTAAAACCTCAAGATAATTCAGCTTAAATAGCATCCTAAAATAGTCATCTACCTAATTTACCCACAGATAGAGGCTTGTACTATATTCTTTGCCTGTCTATGGACTCTCATCTAGATTTTTTAAACTTTCCTGTAATTGAACAGCTCCTACTCAATATACAATATTTAAGTTGTCATCTAAATCAAATTATTCAGTAAGTTTGGCATCACTTTAAGAATAATCTTACCCAGATGCATTATAGCAAATGATATTGTTAGTTGTTTTTTTTCCAAAAGAAGAGACAAATTACAAGCCTTTGCAAACAGGAAATATAGCATCTCATGTATGAGAGAACTTCAGTCAGTTCATGCAAAATGAATTAAAAGGTAAAGTTACTTTGATACAAAAAAATGAAATTCATGAATTTTTTTTCATATTATGTAGTCCATGAAGTTTTTGAAAATCCTTCCTAAAATCTGAAAGACTAAACTAAGAACATGTAAATAGTCTATGGAACCATTTTAAAGCACTATTAGATCAGCATTCTCTCTCATTTATCTCAGAGACTACCCATCACTTCAACCAGCCACCAGGTTGCATCCTGACTGAGCCAAATTCTGTAGTTTTCAGAGCTTCCTTGTTAAAATGTTTTCTTCAAATATACCTAGATTAAGGAAGTGTCACAAAATTTGTGACTATTCTGGGGACAGAGAAGTCTGCTCATATAATTATATTGCCTTCCTGATTTACTAACATCAAAACGAAACAACAGCAGAATTTAGGACTTAATAAGTTGAAATTCTCTTGGGACATATTCCTAGACGATGTCAAGAAGATTGCTCAAATACAGTATAAGGGATACAAATTGGGAAGGAAGAAGTCAAACTATCCCTCTTTGCAGATGATATGATTCTTTATTTAGGGGATCCAAAGAACTCTACTAAGAGACTATTGGAACTTATAGAAGAGTTTGGCAAAGTAGCAGGATATAAAATCAATGCACAAAAATCAACAGCCTTTGTATACACAGGCAATGCCACAACTGAGAAAGAACTGCTAAGATCAATCCCATTCACAATAGCCACAAAAACAATCAAATACCTTGGAATAAACTTAACCAAGGACATTAAAGATCTCTACAATGAGAATTACAAAATCTTAAAGAAAGAAATAGAAGAGGATACCAAAAAATGGAAAAATCTTCCATGATCATGGATTGGAAGAATCAACATCATCAAAATGTCCATTCTCCCAAAAGCAATTTATAGATTCAATGTGATACCAATCAAAATACCAAAGACATTCTTCTCAGATCTAGAAAAAAATGATGCTGAAATTCATATGGAGACACATGAGACCTCAAATATATCAAGCAATCTTCTACAACAAAAACAAAGCTGGAGGCATCACAATACCAGATTTCAGGACATACTACAGGGCAGTAGTTATCAAAACAGCATGGTACTGGTACAGAAACAGATGGATAGACTAATGGAACAGAATAGAAACACCAGAAATCAACCCAAACATCTACAGCCAACTTATATTTGACCAAGGATCTAAAACCAATTCCTGGAGCAAGGACAGTCTATTCAATAAATGGTACTGGGAAAACTGGATTTCCATGTGCAGAAGCATGAAGCAAGACCCATACCTTACACCTTACACAAAAATCCACTCAACATGGATTAAAGATCTAAATCTACAACCCAACACCATCAAATTATTAACGAACATTGGAGAAACCCTGCAAGATATAGGTACTGGCAAAGACTTCTTGGAAAAGACCCCAGAAGCACAGGCAGTCAAAGCCAAAATTAACTATTGGGATTGCATCAAATTGAGAAGTTTCTGTACTTCAAAAGAAACAGTCAGGAACGTGAAGAGGCAACCGACAGAATGGGAAAAATATTTGCAAACTATGCAACAGATTAAGGATTAATAACCAGAATCTACAAAGAGATCAAGAAACTCCACCACATCAAATCAAACAACCCACTTAAGAGATGGGCCAAAGACCTCAATAGACATCTTTCCAAAGAGGAAATCCAAATGGCCAACAGGCACATGAAAAAATGTTCAAGATCACTAGCAATCAGGGAAATGCAAATCAAAACCACAATGAGGTTTCACCTCACCCCAGTTAGAATGGCTCACATACAGAAATCTACCAACAACAGATGCTGGCGAGTATTTCCCAAATGTTTTCAAACTGCAGATACCTTCAGACAGACCCCACGCTTTTAAAACATCTGTAATTTGTACCCCAAATAAATGAGAACAACACTGTATTATTTAACTGTGCATATTATTTTTGTTATACACTACTGATTATATCCCAGAAATACTTCAAGGAGGGAAGGATACCAGAATGTTTGAGGGTAAGGGCCAAACAATTTGGAATTTGAAGGAGCTGTTTGACATAGTGCAACTGAATTTCATTTTCTGACACCATGGTGAACAAAGCTTAGAAATTCTAATATTTTCATGATATTGGAATTTATTCTCATGCTTGTACTAAACTGGAGATGTATATATGAAAAGCAACTCCATTGTTCTTTGAGGCTGGTGAGATGCAATGTCTTGGAAGCCTGGTACATAAACAGTGATTTCATTAAAACTTCAATATTCTTTGAGAAAACTGATTAAAAAAAATGAATAAGTAAGATACAAAATAGAAAAGCTATGTTTCCTATCATACTTAATTAACGATATAAATTAATATATACAGTATTTAAATCTAGATACTAGCATAACTGCATAACTATTTTTATGAATCTTATTTCTTATTACAGCTTCTTTGAGAACATACAAAATATTTTTTCTCATGCTCAAAAATATGTATCTGGCAAATATAGAAAATGACAAAAAGAGAGCACATTCATGATGCCATAATTCCTCATTAACCACAATTAACTTTGTGGTATAGTGATATGTTTTGTTTACCATATGTATATGTGAGCATGTAAAATTCATTGTATAATTCATAATTATTTTCCTCTTAGAAACATATTGAAACTTTTTCCGTGATGCTAGATATTTTTTTCTAAAACTAATTTGAGTCGATTAGCAGCATAACATATGGATATCCCATAATATAATTCTTCACATTTTTTTTCAAAAGTTAGAATAATTTATTTGGCTTTTAATTTTTTAATCCCCTAAACAGTGTTGTAATGGATGCAATTATGAATTAATCTTTTACAGTTTGCTGGTTATATTTTAAATTATAAATGATGCAGAATTATTTAATCATTAAAATCAATCTTTCAGGTTGACATATTTTCTTTAAGCTGATTTTCAATAAGTTTTTATCACTTTGCAGTTAAACCTCACAGTGTAAACAAAGTCTATTTCAATATATTTTTGCCAACTTTGGAGAATATCAATTGGTTTTTTAAAGATGTATTTATTTATTTGAAAGGCAGAGTTAGGCCAGTTAGAAAGTGAACCAGCAGATGAAAGATCGATCTCTCTCTCTGTTTCTCTCTCTCTCTCTCTCTCTCTCTCTCTCTAACTCTGCCTTTCAAATAAATAAATACATCTTTAAAAAAAAAAAGAATTGATATTCTCCAAAATTGGCAAAAATATATTGAAAGGCAGAGTTAGAGAGAGAGAGAGAAACAAAGAGAGAGATCAATCTTTCATCTGCTGGTTCACTTTCTAACTGGCAGCCACATCCTGAGCTAGGCCAGGCAGAAGCCAGGAGCTAGGAGCTCCTTCTGGGTCTCCCATGTGAGTGTAGGGGCCCAAAGCCTTGGGCCATCTTCTGTTGTTTTCCCAGGCACATTAGCAGGGAACAGGATCAAAAGTGGTGTAGCCAGGACCCAAACTGGCCAGAGAAATTTTAAAATAATTTAGTGTTAATGTTAAATTATCCTTGTTTAGCACAGTACTTAAAAGTACTTCTAATGGTCAGCCCTAACATGGTGACCCCGCTCTACCATTAACTTTCTGTAATTTAGGTCCCCATTTTGTTTGTTTTGTTTTGTTTTGTTTGAAAGATTTACTTTACTTATTTGAAAGGCAGAGTTGATAGAGAGAAGGAGATCTTCCATAACTGGCGCATCCCCTAGATGGGTGCTGCCACCAAGGCTGGTCGGGGCTGAAGCCAGTAGATTGGGACTCCATCTGAGTCCCACCATGGGTGGAAAGTGTCCAAGTACTTAGATCATTTTCTACTGCTTTCTCATGTACATTAGCAGGGACCTAGATTGAAAGTGGGGCAGCTGAGATTTAAATCGGTGCTCTGATATTGAATGCCAGCATTCCAAGCAGTGAGTTAACCTGTTATTTACACACCACCAGCCTTTTAGTTCCCTTTTCTCATCTCAGTTTTCTCAGAATTTACAACAATACTTGCATCCTATGTCTACTCTGATGTTTAAAAGTTGTAGAGCACGGTGCCTGGCTCATGGTAAAGGTTTAATGAGTGGTAGAAATTATTTAGCTGTTTCTCTCATTGCTATTTCTGCTATACCTAAAATTGATTTGAATTTCTACTTACATTTACTAAACATGTAAATTTATTTATCTGGAGTTTCATGTTTCATTTAAGACACTTGAAAATGATGGGAATTTTCAATTTATTGATTTATTAAATTTCTTTACCTTTAAGATGTATTCACCTTTTCAAATATATCTAGTAGTAATATGCTATTTTTGTTTGTGTTTATTCTTTTAATATACTTATGGTATTTTCTGAGCATCAGAGGTTATTTTTCACTTTCTTGAGTGAAAGTGAATTTTCTTTTATGGACTGTATTTTTGCTTTTATACTTAATAGTAATTTTGTCACACTGAGATAATGGATACTAACATCAAGACCAGATATCCAACTTAAGGATTGCATGTTCTAAGAAATGTGGGAACCAGTACCATCACTAAGAATCTGCATACATATTTACCATTAAATTTCTGAAAGAAGTCCCAAATATTCAATTCAATAATGTACATGAAAGGAATCAGCTAGTACAGCAAATGACAATTTTTATTGAAATGTAAAAATTAAGAACATGGCAATAGAAAATCTTAATAAATATTAGATCAAATGTTGAAAAGATATACTAAGAAAGGTAAACAGTGAGGAAAATGTACATTAAAATATATTTATTTGGGTATAATTAGAATACTTAGATAAATCTTTGGATTACTGTTCTTTGGTGGCTAGTGTTCCAGTTACTTTCTCTCAGAACCTTCATTAAATTAGTCAAATATTGGTTAATTCTTTTTAATTAACTCTTATTTTGACAAGCCAATTTCTAAAGTAATGAATGCCTTGTGACATATATTTCATTTTTCCCCTTTGTATTGGACATATAGGAAATACATTTCTTTCCTTTGCTGATTATAAATCTAGCAATGCTAGAGAAACATTACAGAAAGTACTGTAACCAACTATAAAATACGTAAAATTGTTGGATGATTGACCATCATCATTTCTGAAACATGACTCAACATCTTCAAAAATTTGGATTTATTTTAGCTTCTAAACACTACATAGAAATAATTTTCAGATATCCCCAAACAGGAAGACTCAGGCATAATATTTAATTATATTTTTAATAAAATTACTATAAAATATAAGAAGAAAATCAAGTATTTTATTGTTTCATAAATGACTATTTATGTTTATTAGTATTACTTTTGGTGAATACAGTTCAATGAATAACACTGTCCAAAGTTATGGAGTCAGATCACAGCATATATTATTTGGAAAGAAAATGACTCCATTCCTGTTAATCACAAAGCTTTCCTGAGATTAGTACTGCATAGTGATTATAGCAATGACCTTTCTCTATATAAATCTAAGGTAATTACACAGTTAGTTAAAATAATCATGGTAACACTAATGTACTAGCAGTTTTATCTAGAAAAGATTAACTAATTTGTATCTACCAGAATAAGAATAGCCAGTCATTTTTATATATTTACCGAGAATGTAGTTTTCTATGTACTCTACATGCATTTAAACATTGAACCTTCAAAATGATTCCACAGGATAGGTACTAGAGTTACCTCCAATTAATATAGAGAAAATGAAATTAAGTAGCAAGTCTGAGTTTACATAGCTAGTATAAGAGAACCCAGTTTTTAATTTTGGCAAAATGACTCAACTTTCACTCATTTAACCACTCAGTATCCTGACTCTAAAAAGAAAACTAAGCTCATAATATTGTTTATTTGAACCAAATCTTATTACTTTGACAAAATACATCTCCGAAATGAATATTGGCAGTATGTATCTTAGTAGGCAAGGACTTTTCTAACTTTGAACTTGACACTCAGACAAGGAAACATGGTGGATACTTCTAGCATTCTTAAAATGGCCTACTTTTCAAAATAAAGGGAGGAAACAAAGCACTCATGGAGAAATAACAGAAATAGAGGGAGATGGATGAATCACTTTCCAAAAATCCCTTCTATATAAGTCCTAGACTAAACCTTTACATTCCCAAAAACTCAAATTAACAGTATTCCATGCCAGTATAATTTTGTGTAATTTAAAAAAAATCATCTTCAAGTTTTTCATTCCCACTCCCCATATTCCTACTTTCATTAAATGATTTCAAAAATATATAAATTTTGAATTTATAATATTTATAATATTATGTCACTATTACAATAGGATTTAAAGATAAATGCATAATTTGTCTCATAACCCCCATATCTCAAATCCTCATTAGTCAATGACAAAAGATGTCTATTTCCAAAGAGATACATTTGAACATATTTTAAAAGCATTTGATTGTCTCTCAGATCTGTTGGCATCATATGGGAGAACTTTTGGTAACCTATATAGTTAAGTTTTTAAAAGAATAAATGTTTCTAGCCAATGTGGAGTAACAGAGACTAGATTTACCATTTTTACAAAAAGTTAAAAACATGGAAAAAATGCAACATTATGATTTTCATAATACCGCACACCAGATAGATGAGAAATAAACCAAAAGGGTTCTAGGATTGTCCCAGTTTATTGCAACAAGCTATAGTGCAGCAGTGAAGGATCTAGGCAGAGTCTAGTGCTTCCTTGAGCTGAGGAGAAGGAGCTGGTAACAAAGGGAGGAAAGGTAGGTAGAATCTTTCCATGATTAGCTCCAGAGAAATGGAGTTGCAGTGTCAGTGGGAGGAAGAAAATAAGAAAATATCCATAGTTATGTGGAAGATTTTCTCAGGTCTTCGTCTAAGTATTGATCAGAGTTTCAATGTAAGCAACCACCAGAAACCAGAAGAAAAATAGCCAAAGAATTACAGGAGAGGTGAGGTTGCACTGGACCAGGAATTTGCCTATCCCGCAAGCTAGACTGGAAACAGAAAATTCACAAAACTAGGCATATCAGTAGTCTACTAGGAAAGGGATTGCCTCATATGTGGGGTGAAACTAACTTTTATTTAAAAACTCTTCTAATCCTCTCTAAAAAAAGTTTAACAGAAAAAAAAAAAACGATCAAACCAGTTCCATATAAATTAATTTCTCAAAAATATGTGTAGAAATAGAAATATCTTAGCACCCGAAAAGGTAAAATTAGCAATGGCTGGTATGCAATACAAAATTATGAGGCCTGAAAAGACATTTTAAAATATACATAAGAGCGGAAAATAATAATTTGAAATTAGCCCTGAAAAAAATCACACATAATAAAATTAATAAAATATTAAAATAGTTATTAAAGTTTATTCCATATATTGAAAAGTTAAATTGGTCATGTTAAACCAAAAAGTCAGAGACATGAGAAAACTGTAGTTCAGTGTCTGAGCTAAAAAATATTTTTAGCTTACTGGATGGGAATAAGAGAAGTTTAAACACTATAAAAGGTTGAAGATACAGAAATAGAAACTATCTAAATTTAGCCAACAAAAGAGGGAAAAAAAAAGACTGAGAAAAGCATGACTAGAATCTCAGTCAACCATGGCACAATTTAAAGAAGCCTATTTTGATACCTTAAAGAAGAAGAGATAGAAAAAAAAAAACACAGAAAATGTATTTTCAAATGATATTGTCCATTTTGTCTAAATTTGATAAAAACTATAAACACAGAGATCCAAGAATCACAACAAACCCCAAGCACAAGAAAGATTTTTAAAAAACTATACCGAGACATAATCATAATCAAAAAGGCACTCAGAAAAAAAAGCAATGATAACAACATTATAATCAGAAAATTGTATACCAAAACCCAGATGAAGAATATCTTCAAGTACTAATATAAAAATTGTTAACCCAGAAAAATATATTTTAAAATGTAGATGAAATAATTAATGAACATACGGAAGATGAATATTTAATTACAAGCAGATCTGAACTATAAGAAATGTTAAAAGTGGAGAAGATAATAACAGAAGGTAATATGATCTACTAAAATGAATAAAGAACACCAGAAAAAAGAAAACTACCTATAATATGTATAAAACATTTTGAAAGATAACTATTTACAAAATGATGATATCACTATATTAGTGGGTTTATGACATATGCAGAAGTGATATATTTGACAACAATAACACAAAGAGCAGTAGAAAAGACATAAAGTATTCAGTTTTATGCTAAAAGTTAAATAATATAACATCAATAAAAAGCACACCATGAAAAGATAGAAATGTATACTACAAACTTTACTACAACTAAAACAATACCATGGTTACAGTTAATAAGCCCTCAAAGCAAAAAAAAGAAAGCATATATGTTTTCCAAAAGAAGATAGAAAAAGGAAAAAAAGAGTTAAAAATTAATAGGACAGATAGAAAATAAACAGTAATATAGTATATCTAAATCTAATCATACCAAAGATCCCACTGAATGGGAATGTTCAATTTATATTGAAATTGTTAAGAGCTTTTCAAACATGAAAATATAACAATATTCTCACTCTTCTTGAACAATTCAGTTTAAAAGTAAGTTAATAAAAATTTGTTGATGCTAATGAAGCAAGATGTGTATCTGTGGTAAGAATGAAGAAGCTATGACAATCTGTCAAAACACATCAGAGCATGAGTAGATTGACAATTGTTCAAAGAATGTCAAATCCCATGGTTAGCACTAGAGTGCAGGAGAGTAGTTGAGTGCAGGATATTGGAACCTGGATATTAGGGTCAATACATTTTCCCTGCATGACACTGGACCAGGATAGGGCATCAGGAAAGCATGGTGAGCGACTTGGTATGCATTGTAGCTCAGGCAGAATCTGGGAAGGCAACTAAATGGGGTAGGTATGGCAGCCTGTATAGGTTGTCTGAGCAAAAATCCTAGTAAGGGTTATGTCTGTGTAATAGTAGGTTTTGTTATTGCCATTTGCATTGATCAATTTAGGAAATATATTGAAACTAAGGTGGGGGGCAGTTTTCTCAATGTTGGATGTCTTTTTGTTTTTGACAGGCAGAGTTAGACAGTGAGAGAGAGAGACAGAGAGAAAGGTCTTCTTTTTTCCGTTGGTTCACCCCCCAAATGGCCACTATGGCTGGCACTGCGCCGATCCGAAGCCAGGAGCCAGGTGCTTCCTCCTGGTCTCCCATGCAGGTGCAGGGGCCCAAGCACTTGGGCCATCCTGCACTGCCTTCCTGGGCCAAGAAGAGAGCTGGACTGGAAGAGAAGCAACCAGGACAGAATCCGGCACCCCAACCAGGACTAGAACCTGGAGTGCTGGCGACGCAGGCCAAGGATTAGCCTAGTGAGCTACGGTGCCGGCCCATTGGTTGTCTTCTTTTGTAACATTTACAATTAAAGAAAAGCTAAAATGAACCCTATCTTGTTGACTGGTTTGGAGGTACTATAAACATATGCTTTTTAAAAGATTATTGATAACATATAAAGAGAAAAGAGAGATCTCAGCTCTGTCACACGTGAGAAGCTGTAAAAACACCATGTTAACAGCAGTGAGAAAACGTAGTTCCCAGATTTTGTGTTATAAATGTCATTTCTAAAATGAACCAGGGCTGCATGAACAAATGACTAATTTCAGCACCAGGGAAGAGAATGCACAAGATGAACTGAAAGAAAATTTTCATTTTCTTATTCCAGATAGTAAGTTATAAAAATCATACAGATATTTCTAGGAGATACATGAAATACTTTTATTTATAAGATAAAGTTTGGACATTTTAAGTAACAAATGAGTGCAAGGATCTTTAGCCCAAATATTAAAATGATAAGTTAGCAAATCATTAATAAAAATAAATGTGTTATTAATGTAAACAAATGAAATAAAACTTCAAAATGAAAGTTAAATTTGAAATAAACTGAAGCATAATTTCAAAGTTCTACCATAAATTACAGTGAGAGTAAATAGAACCTCATTTTGGAGTGGGCTGGACAACACTTTTTTATGAAGTCTTCAAAGTTAACATCATTAGTAGTGAAATAAATTTAAATCATATACCACCTTACGCATTGTAAAGATGCATATACTTGTAAAATGAATGCATTGACCCTTGTGTGACATCCTGCCAAAGATACATAATATGATCTACTTGTCAGAAACATCAAGAAAGCAAAAGTTTTGGGACATTCTCCAAGATAAATGGCTTTCAAGCTTAAGAGTATCAGTGGTAGCAGTGTAGGAAGGTTTAAGATAGTGTTGCAGAACTCAGTAGAGCAAAAAAGAAATCAACTAACTGTAACAAATGATTCTTGACTATTCTTGACTGGAATTTTCTGCCTTCTTTAAAAGGACATTGTTAGAAAAACTACTGAAAATTAAAGGGGATCTGAGAGTTACATGCTATAATGTATCAAGGTTCGTTGTTTTATTTGATGCTTGTACTGTGTACAAGGACATTAGGATAATGTCTGTTTACAGGAAGTACTCCAAAGCTTTCAGTGGAGATGAAGCATCAGTTTGGTTAATTTTCTCAAATGCTTCAGGCTCAAAACAAATCATAATTTTGTATTATGTTTGTGTACCTTTTTTTTATTTTTGAGATTAAAAAAAGTTAAAGGGAAAATAGGAAAAAACATTTTCTAATATTTTATGTATGTAGAAACTACAATGTCTGGGGCTGGTGCTGTGGTGTATACGGTAGCCACCAACTGCAGGGTCAGCATCCCTGGGTTCCAGTTTCTGCTGCTCTTCTTCTGATCCAGCTTCTTATTAATGCTCCTGGGAAAGCAACAGAAGATGGTCCAAGTCTTTGAATCCCTACACCCACACATGGGAGACCCAGAAGAAGCTCCTGGCTCCAGGCTTCGGATCAACCCAGCTCTGGCTGTAGTGGCCATTGGAGTGAACCAGTGGGTGGAAGGCAACCTCTCTTTCTGCCTCTGCCTCTCTGTAACTCTTTCAAATAAATAAATAAATATTTTTAAAAAATACTACCATGTTCTTGAAATTAAGAGAAAAGGTATAAAGGTAAAAACAAATTGAGAAAAAATCTGAAGCAAATATTAATATTTATCCCTTAGAGTTTATATAGAAAGATATAAGTTGAGGATTTTATTCAAGCAAAGTATGATTTCATACAAGAAGTTTGAAGGTCTGGGTAATGGAAATTACTCAGGAAATGTGGAAGTACAGATACTGCAAAATCCCACCCTCCAGTATGGTAGTTCTCTGTAGAACAAAAGTGGGAAAATTTTAAAGAATATTCTGAATCTTTGTAATACTTTAAATTTCATGTCTGTTAGTGACTACATGTCTATTAAACTATTGTATGAAAACAACAATGATTTCTCCCTTTTTAAATATTTACATATTTATTTATTTAAAAGGCAGTGTGTCAGAGAGAGGGGAAGAGAGTGAGAGCTAGAGTGAATGAGTGAGAGAGACAGTGAGAGAGACAAAGAAAAAGAGATATTCCATTTATTGATTCATTCCCTAAAAGACTTACACCGGCAGAGTTAGGCAAGACTGAAGTCAGGAACTCATAACTCTAATTTTTTTTCAACATGTATTTAATTTTTTGAAAGGCATACTTTACAGAAAGTGAGAGGGAGAGACACAGAGGAATCTTTGATCCATTGGTTCACCCCCCAAATGGCCACAAGGCTGGAGCTTGGCCTATCTGAAGCCAGGAGCAAGGAGCTTCTTCCAGGTCTCCCTCATGGGCAGGAGGGGCCCAAAGACTTGGGTCATCTTCCTCTGCTTTCCCAGGCAGATTAACAAGGAGCTGGATTGGAAGTGGAGCTGTGGGACTCAGTCTGGTTCCCATTTAGGATGATGGTATCACAGACAGCAGCTTTACCCTGCTATACCACAACACTAGCCTCCCAGGAACTCCATCCTTTTGTCTGAAACATGGGTAGTAGGATCCAAGTATTTTGCACCTTCCCCAGTGCGTTAAGAGGTAGCTCTATTGGAAGCAGAGCAGCTGGGACTTGAACCAGCACTCTGGTACAGGATACCCATGTTGTAAGTAATGGTTTAACCCACTGCACCATGCTGGCCCCAATGTCTTCCTATTCTGTCTCATCTAACAAATCTTGTATGTGTGTACAATCTTGCTAGAATCTAGCCAAAAATATGCTTGCAAGTGTTCTGGGAAATACAGTTCTCAGGCTTCCAACCATAATATGCAAAGGAGCTCATAGGGGAAAATGACATTTATTTGGCAGTAAACAATCTAGCACATGATAACAGTATTTTATAAGGACCTCATTACTAATTAATTAAATGAAATGAAATGTTAAGTACAACATGGTTGCAAGACATTGAAAAATCATAGGAAGATATAAATTAATATAATAAATATATAGTGTGTATATATTTCTAGTCATGAAGGTAAACTGAATTTATGTCTAGCTTTTCTAAGGAAGCATGTATAAATTGGATGACTTCATTTATAAATGAGAACAGTATTGTTACCATTTATTTTAGAATAAAGGATTCCTAAAATATCCAAAGTAGTGTCAAAAATATGTATATTCAGGCTTAGTGATTGAATTTCCCAACAAAGAGCCTTTAAAAATCTCCTAATAACAAAAATAATTTTTACTTATTCTTAACCCTTACTAAGACCTGGAATCAATATAAAAGTACAATAGAATAAATTTTTTAAATATGATAAATTTGGCAGAAGGGAATAGTATGTAAGCATTTAAATCATAAAAAAGAAAAAAAATTCATCACATGCACTTAATTTTCAAAAGTATGCCAGGGGCTGGTGTTATGGCACAGTGGATTAAGTTGCCATTTGCAATGCCACATTTCATATCATAGTGCTGATTCAATTCCCAACTGCTCTGCTTCTGATCCAGTTCCCTGTTAATGCCCCTGCCAGAGTACCAGAAGATGACTCAAGTGCTTGGGCCCTTGCCACCCACATGGGAGTGGAGTTCTGGATCCTAACTTTTGCTTGGCCCAGCCCCAGACATTGCAGACATTTGAGGAGTAGCTCTCTCTTTCTCTCTCTCTCTCTCTTTTTCTCTCATGCAAAAAAAAAAAATCTTTAAAAAATGAAAGCATTATTACAAAGAATATCACTATAAAATATGCATATATAGAAGAAAAGACTGACAGATATTATTAAAGTTGCTTTTCCTGATTCTGTTTAAATGTTTTCCAGATAATGCTACAATTCATATATTATAATAAAATGAAAACACTGATAATTTTTACACAAAATACGTTACCATAAAGCCCTTTTGAGAAATTAAGCAAAAGGAAAATGCAGATGGGAGCAGGAACAATAGATTTTTAATTAAGTTCATTGGCACTTAGGGAACAGGTAAAGCCAAGACAATGTACCAGTATAAAGAAAAGAGGTTGAATGTAATTATAGCCCATGTCCTATTGTAACTCTTCTTTGAATATCCTAATTTTAAAACAGTGTTAAATATAAGAGTGGGAATAAGAGAGGGAGGAGATGTACAATTTGGGACATGCTCAAACTGACTTGCCCCAAATGGTGGAGTTAGAAACGTGCCAGGGGATTCCAATACAATCCCATCAAGGTGGCATGTACCAATGCCATCTCACTAGTCCAAGTGATCAATTTCAGTTCACAATTGATCATACTGATAGGTCTAAGAGTCAAAGGGATCACATAAAGAAGACTAGTGTCTGCTAATACTATCTGATAGAATAAAAAAGGAGAGAACAATCCATCATGGGAAGTGGGATACACCCGCAGACTCATAGAATGTCAGATGTCCTAAACAGCATTCTGGCCTCAGAATCAGCCCTTAAGGCATTCGGATCTGGCTGAAGAGCCCATGAGAGTATTTTAGGCATGGAAAGCCAAGACACTAAAGCTAAAAGAAAAAAAAAAAAAAGAAGACCTAAATGAAAGATCTCTGCGAGTGAGATCCCAGTGGAAAGAACAGGGCCATCAGAGAAGGAGGTACCCTTCTCCGAAGGGAGGAGAGAACTTCCACTTTGACTATGACCCTGTCAGAATAAGATCGAAGTTGGCAAACTCAAAAGGCTTCCATAGCCTTGGCAACTCATGACTAGAACCTAGGGAGATTACTGACGCCATAGAGTGTCAAATTGTTAAGTCAACAACAGGAGTCACTGTGTACTTACTTCTCATGTGGGATCTGTCCTTAATGTGTTGTCCAATGTGAAGTAATGCTATAACTAGTACTGAAACAGTATTTTACACTTTGTGTTTCTGTGTGGGTGCAAACTGATGAAATCTTTACTTAGTATATACTAAATCGATCTTCTGTAAATAAAGAGAATGGAAAATGAATCTTGATGTGAATGGAATGGGAGAGGGAGCAGGAGATGGGAGGGGTGCTAGTGGGAGGGAAATTATGGTAGGGGGGAAAGCCATTGTAATCCATAAACTATACTTTGGAAATTTATATTTACTAAATAAAAAAAATACTTATAAAAAATAAAACAGTGAAAAAATAAACATGCTGATAAATGGTTCTACTTAATATTGACTACTAGGTACATAACTATATATGATCCATATGATTGCAATTTAGAAACAGAATTAGTGTTATATTGTTATCTGGCTTTTTAAACAATCACCTAAGAGCACAGTTAATTTCAATTTCAATGACAAGATTAAGGACAATGATCTGGACCATTTGTTTGAAGTCCTCACCATTAAAAATATACACACAGAATTCTTGAATGTCAAATATTAGAAAATTCAGTGTTGAATATTTGAGATATTTTCTCTGATGTGCACTAATAGACTTACTGGAGATTTGCCAATCAAAATGGCTTCTTTAAATTACTATTGTAGATTAAGCACATGAATGCATACTTGTTTTTCACCAAAGCTTTCATTATAAGCAAGGATATGTAAAAAATGAACAGTAACATCTAAATAAAAGCCATGCCTCTAAAAGTTCCAGTTAAAGAATAAATGGCTTCAGATTGTATTCACATGATATTATTGGCTACTCTCATAAGAAATCTATACAGGATAATAGATCTGGGTCTATGCCTTGCCCCCATGACTTCTGCAGAGTTGGATAAACAGGTTTACCATTCATATTTTCAGAAGTCTCTCATTGGATCAAATGTAGAAGCACATATTTTTAACTGTAAGTCAACTCTCCCTTCCAGCCCCTTCCATGTTGTTCCTTACAATAAGATCTAGCCCTTGTTCTTCTATACCTTTGAACTTTCTTCATTTAAGTTTGTCTAGTCTAGATTTTCTTACGTAATTTTGCTAAAATAAAATGCTTTATTTATTTGTGAGTTTAGCTATTTGGGCCACAACTGATTTGGGTAGAAATTAATCATAAACATTCAGAATTGTAGTTTACCACTAACAGAATACACTATTAAGGATATCGAACTCACTGAATCTTCAAAACATATGGTTCTAGGCCTTATGCATTTAATAATAATATAAAACTCTTGTTTTCATGAACTTTAAGGTCTAGTGATATGAACTTATTAGCAAACAGGCATGCTTTCGTAGTACATAGGAAAACTTCATGGTATACTAACTTTCATCACTTTAGGTGATAGATACTTTGATTTAGACCAAAAAGGACTGAATCTGAGTTTATACAGGAGTAAAGAAAGCTTTGAGGAACTGTTATCAGGCTGAGGAAAGATCGTACAAAAAAAAAAGAGGATGAAGAATAAGTAACATGTTTGGACAAATATTTGTACATAGCTGAAATAAATAGATGAGGTTCAGATGGAAAATATTAGGTGTGCTGCTTAAATAAATATATAGGGAACATAAGACTGTATATATGGTTATATGTGCTCAGTTCTATGATTAAGACATTTGAGTTTTAGAATGGATAGCACACGGAATGGCATATATGAAACGAAAATTGCATGAATTAACAATCTTTTGTCAAATTTTCTAAACCTAAGTTTGGATGCAACTGGAATTCAGAAGTAGGAATTAAACTGAAAACAAATTGGGTTATAATAATATTAATCCATTCTCTCTTTAACTTTCCCTTCCAAACAATTTCTCTCTCCCCACAATGACACTTTATGTAGCTATCTTCTAATGGAAAGGAGAATCAACAGTATTGTCAACCAAAGACACAGGGAGACTTAGACTTAAAAGAAGAAAATTAGACTTACAGGAGAAAAATATTCTCCCATTCAAAGGCAGACATTCCCTGGAGTAAGGAAAATAATTTAGTTGAAATTTTTATTTTCTTCAGGAGAAAGATATATCTTTTTTCTTTTTTTTGACAGGCAGAGTGGACAGTAGAGAGAGAGACAGAGAGAAAGGTCTTCCTTTTTGCCGTTGGTTCACCCTCCAATGGCCGCCGCCGTAGGTGCGCTGCGGCCGGCACACCGTGCTGATCCAATGGCAGGAGCCAGGTGCTTATCCTGGTCTCCCATGGGGTGCAGGGCCCAAGGACTTGGGCCATCCTCCACTGCACTCCCTGGCCACAGCAGAGAGCTGGCCTGGAAGAGGGGCAACCCGGACAGGATCGGTGCCCCGACCGGGACTAGAACCCCGTGTGCCGGCGCCGCAAGGCGGAGGATTAGCCTATTGAGCCGCGGCGCCGGCTAGATATATCTTTTTTCTATATTCCTAACATCACACTAAAAAAAAATTAGTTGTGACATGTATTCACATTAGCAAATATTTACAAATTTTTTTAAGTTCTTGAAAAAATGGTCTTACAAACTTTTGCCTCCATAATTTTATAATTATTTTGGGTCAACAATATGAACTGCAAGATTATTAATTATAAGATAGCTTTGAATATTATAGTCATAATATAGATAGAAAAGAGGCTAAATGTTTTAAAAGACTAAAAATTATGCTTCAATCTCTATATTATCTTAACACTCTTTTCTATATTGCTGACTCATATGCCAAGTATTTTTGAAATTTACATTTTGAATAGTGATACCTTCACTGATTTGGGAAACTACCTTGGAAATTATCTATACAGATAATTGTAAAGTAAATGGAGAGCACAATTATTACTTTGAAAAAAAATAGATTTGAAAATTAGATTTCTCTCTAATTATTGCCATTATATTCTGCCCATTGATACTGAAAGTCCCTGGGAAAAATCTGGACTTAAACTTGGTTCTATATCATCATCCTTGTTATTCTTACACATGAGATCATGATAAATCTGTATATTTATGGAAAATGATTTTACTATGAAAGGCAAACCTTAAAAACAACCTTAAATATAGTACAAAAGTATGAAACATGATATTACAGAACAAGTCTGAGGTCTATAAGGCCACCACAAAACACACCAAACACTACATACAAGAAAGGTTTATTGTCGGGTAGGAGAAGCCCGACCTAGGGGAGAGTGAGAGAGTAAGAGAGAGGAAGAGAGCATGAGAGAGAGCTCATGTTTGGGAACAGGTTCTGTTAAAACTATGCCAGAGGGCAGGAAGGGAAGTAAGAGCAGCAAATCCCATAAGGGTGAGGGTGGAGGTGACACCTATGGTTGGGTCATCTGGTCACCTGGCTAAAGCCCAAGATGGCATCCAGGGTATAGATGACACTACAGATAAGACTGCCATTTTACTAACAAGGCCTGAGAGACTTGGTAATCAGAATGAATGTAAATTATGTATCCAAGGAAACATTATTTTTAGACAGATATTGAAATTGGAAAAAAGAGTCACAATACCAATTCCTCCCTGTCAAATTATGATAAAGCACTTGGTGATGGTACAAAGAGTTTGTGTCCAATGGATTTGGAATAGTTTTGTTGATAATAGGGATTATTATTTTATAAGATGGAATGATTAATTAGCTTGATGCTATTCCATGTTGATTTATGAAATGCCCCTTATTTAGCCCTACATAATGGAACAAAGACATAAGCCTCAGCCATTCTTGCTCACTGCTTAAAAGACTCATAAACATTGGAATTTATTCCTTGCCCTTGATTCTCAATTGGATCTGCACACCCTATTGCCTTCATACCTAACCCTGCATTCTTTTCCAGGTTCCCAATTCCAGGAATTCACCTCTGCCTGTTACCCTCTACTCCCACCCCCATCCTTAGCCCTCCTAAAATATAAAAAGGCCCGGTCCCTAGGGGTCAGAGCCTTGTTCCATCAATGTGCACGCCAGCAGTTGGTCACCCACTTCTGCGAATTTCTTTTCTCTGAATAAATTCGGTCTGGCTGTATTCGTACACTGCCTCTTCTCTATTCTGTGCCTCTTTTCCTAAAACTATGTCCACTTAGCAATTTTCTAAGTATATTTTTGGATAGGTAACTGAAAGACTGTGATGTTGTTATATGAGTTGAAAGATCCTTTTTCTAATAAAAGTTATATTTCTCATGAATAAATTGATATTTTAGATAATGGTTTCTAAAGCTTAGTTAACTCTCCAATGATAATGGGCATACCTTAAGCATGGACTATTATATATTCAATAAGAACAAAAACGTCTATCAGATGACAGCCTACCAAAATTTATTGAAATGAATATGACATGGGCTAAAATAATCACATTTCTTTTAGCTTTTTCTGTGTTTACCTTGCTATTTAATTTCTACTTTATTAACTATCAGTACCAACACTAAGGAATGCAACAGAAGACAACAAGAACTAATATTTATTAGCATCTATTGACTGAGTCCACTTGGACAGCATTAATAAAATACAATAAGCTAGGTACCTTATAAATGACAGAAATCTATTTCTCACTGTTCTGGAAACTGTTAAATCCAATTTCAAGGCACTAGAAGATTCAGTGAGTTGTGATGGCCGTTTCCTGGTTCATAGATGAAGTCTTTCCATTGTGTACTCACATGGTAGAAGGGAAGAGCTAGTTCTCCAGGGCTTCTTTTATAATGGCTTTATTCTCATTCATGAAAGCTCCACCCTCAGAGCTAGTCACCTCCCAAAGGCCCCACCTTTTAATTTCATCACTTGGGAGTTAGAATTCCAACAAATGTACTTTGGATGTGGGAAAAGTCAGGGAGATTGTTATAAGCTGGAGGCCACACCTCCCCCACCCCCATGTACTCCTGTGAGCTCACCTATCCATCAGATGACCCCCTCTCCCCAGGATGTAACTCCTCCTACCTGGGACCTGTAGGCAGTACTCTGTAACCACTCCACTTTTTGAAGTTCAAAAGAAGCTTGGTGAAGGAAAGTGTGCTCTCTCTGCTCTCTCCACCTCATGGACCCAGGACGAACAGAGCAGGGTATGAAATTCCCCTTTTAATCTTTCCTGACCTACTCTCCCTAAATGAAGCCCTAACATGCCTGTATATTCTTCTCATTTTCTAAATAAACCTTATCACACTGATGTCATGTTTGTGCCTGTACTTAGAGTTCTTCTCTATGTAAAAGGCAAGAATATGGGATATCAAATTAGGCCCATCTTAGCGCATAGCACTTTGAGAGTCAACAAATATTTGTATTATAACACTTACTCCCTCCCAAAAAGCTTATTTCACCTGGAAAAATGTGAAAATCTGTGATTAAAAACATAGGTTCTCAGCCGGCTCCGTGGCTTAACAGGCTAATCCTCTGCCTTGCGGCGCCGGCACACCGGGTTCTAGTCCCGGTTGGGGCGCGAGATTCTGTCCCGGTTGCCCCTCTTCCAGGCCAGCTCTCATTCCTCATTCCTCATTCCTCATTCCACTCCTTGAATAATCACAATGATCAGAGTCCCTTGATAACTCTATTTGAAGTAAAGCCAGTAATAAAGCTTGTGTGTTAAAGCATTTAGATTTGATAAAATCTACATAGTCTGCTTTGATTGTTGCATTTACCCAGAACTCAACTCTAAATTAGTAAATGAACAAATAAAATGTGATACATTATGCCATGGAATGCAGCAAGATAGGTAGAATGGGAGGTCATTGTGTGATGTGAAATAAGTCAAGCACAGAAAGACCAGTATCATGTGATCTCATTGATAGGTGGACTAAAAAAAAGTCAACTGACAGAAGTTAGTATAATGGCTGTTATCAGAGGCTGGAGAAAGAGGAGGCTGATTATGGGTACTAGGTTATAGCTAGATGGAACTAAGTAGTTCTGAAGTTTTGTGCAGTATGGTGGTGGCAGATAATGTGAATGTACTGTATATTTCTCTACCAAACAAACTAGACAATGAAATTTTGGTTGATATCACCATAAAGAAATTTTAAATTTTTGAAGAGGTTAAACAAAAGTTTTCTTAGGATTTCCATTCATTCTTTGATTTATTTATTTAAAAACTTCTCTTTATTTGTTTATCTGACCACATTTATTGTGCTTTTTTTTTTTTTCTTTGAAGGTATGGTTTCAGCAACATAAGCATTTCAAAACCAACTGCAACTTTACAAAATTGTATGATTATTTTTATTTTTTAAATTTCATTTAAGTTAGACAAATTTCATGTACCCTATATATACAGATCTAGGAACACACTACCACTCACCCACCCCCAGTGCACCAAACCCTCCTTTTCCTCCCTCTCCCATTTCAATTTTTAATTTTTACAAAGATGGTATGCTTATAAAAAGTTAACAATGATTTTCTGCTTCTGGGAAGATGTACTGTGTGTGCTTTTCTAAGTAAACTGAAAATCCTATATTTCATCTTTATTTTTTTATTTTCATTTTAATTTTTAACAGATTCAATATGATTTATACATATGTCTAAGAACATGATATTTCCTTCCTTCCTCTCTCCCTCTCTGCCAATCTTCTTTCTTTTACCTCCCTATTTTTTTTAGATAACATAGTTTAAATTCACATTATAGTAAAAAGGCTTAATGCTTCACTGAATAACAAGTGAAAATCAAAAAGACTAATTTAGTGGGAATATACACAAGAGCTATAAACAATAATTGGAAAAATAATCATTTCACCCCTATATAGTTTTTTTTGCCAATTACTTATTCTATGAAATAGAGCCAATAATAATATAACATCTAAATATTTTCTGTGTGGTTACAACATAATGATTAAATTCATATAGACTTTAAACCACTTTCTTTCAAGAGTTTATACACAGGAATAATTTTATGTAGATTACGATGCAAATAATTACACATTATATTATTTGTTCTCTATTATTTACCACAGACCAGGAAAAACATATTTGTCTTTTTGGGACTGACTTATTTCACTAAGTATAATGGTTTCCAGTTGCATCTATTTTGTCTCAAAAGACAAGATTTCATTCTTTTTGTTTTATGGCTGAATAGTATACCATAGTGTATACATACTACATTTACTTTATATAGTCATTGGCTGATGGACATCTGCATTGATTCCATATCTTAGCTACTGTGCAATGAGCTGCAATAAACTCCTTCACATGCAGCTTTCATTTTGTTTGAGTAGATTCCCAGGAGTGGGATGGCTGAGCCACATGCAGATCTATTTTCTGATTTCTGAGGAATATAAATGTGCTCTTCCACCATGGCTATACTAATTTTATATTCCTACCAACAGTGGATTAGGTAAACTTTACCTCCCACATACCCTTGCTAGCAAGTTTGTTGATTTATGTGTAAAATCCATTCTAACTGAGGTGACTTGAACCCTCATTGTGGTATTAATTTGAATTTCTCTGACGGTTAATGATCCTGAACACTTTTTCATGTGTTTGTTGGCCATTTAAGTTTCCTCTTTTGAAAAATGCCTGCTCATGGAAAGCCAAGACACTAAGGCAAAAAAAAAAAAAAAAAAAAAAACCCTAAATGAAAGTTCTCTGCAAGTGAGATCCCAGTAGAAAGAACAGGGTCATCAAAAAAGGAGGCACTTTTCTCTGAAGGGAGGAGAGAACTTCCACTTTGACTATGACCTTGTCTAAATAAGATCGAAGTTGGCGAACTCAAAAGGCTTCCATAGCCTTTGAAACTCATGACTAGAGCCTAGGGAGATTACTGATGCCATAAACAAGAGTGTCAATTTGTTAAGTCAACAACAGGAGTCACTGTGCACTTACTCCTCATGTAGGATCTCTGTCCTTAATGTGTTGTTCAATGTGAATTAATGCTATAACTAGTACTGAAACAGTATTTTACACTTTATGTTCTGTGTGGGTGCAAACTGTTGAAATTTTTACTTAATATATACTATATTGATCTTCTGTATATAAAGATAATTGAAAATGAATCTTGATGTGAATGAAATGGGAGAGGGAGTGGGAGATGTGAGGGTTGTGTGTGGGAGGAAAGTTATGGGGGAGAAAAAGCCATTGTAATCCATAAGCTGTACTTTGGAAATTTATATTTACTAAATAAAAGTTAAAAAAAAAAAAAAAGAAAAATTCCTGCTCAAGTCCGTCATTCATTTCTTAAGTGGATTGTTTATTTTGTCATGTTTGAGTTTCTTTTTTTATTTTTATTTGACAGAGTTATAGACAGCGAGAGAGAGAGAGAGACAGAGAGAAAGGTCTTCCTTCCATTGGTTCACTCCTCAAATGGCCACTATGGCTGGTACTGTGCCGATCCAAAGCCAGGAGCCAGGTACTTCTTCTCGGTCTCCCATGCGAGTGCAGGGCCCAAGCACTTGGGCCATCCTCCACTGCACTTCCGGGCCACAGCAGAGAGCTGGACTGGAAGAGGAGCAACCAGGACTAGAACCCAGCTCCCATATGGGATGCCAGCATCGCAGGCAAAGGATTAACCAAGTGAGCCATGGCACCGGCCCGCATTTGAGTTACTTGAGCTCTCTGTAGGTTCTGGATATCAATCCTGTATCAGTTGCATAGTTTGCAAATATTTTCTCCCATTCTGCTGGTTGCCTCTTCACTTTGCTGAGTGTTTCCTTTACAAGGCAGAAGCTTCTCCGATTGATATAATCCCATT
Organism: Lepus europaeus; assembly: GCF_033115175.1. NCBI lineage: Eukaryota > Metazoa > Chordata > Mammalia > Lagomorpha > Leporidae > Lepus > Lepus europaeus. The sequence continues at coordinate 93,369,440 of NC_084833.1, read as the reverse complement.
TGTGTATTTTAATTGACTGTGCCTTGCTTGTGGGTTCTTTTCCAAGAAGTCTTTGCCTATGCCAATGTCTTGTAGAGTTCCCCAATGTTCTCTAGTAATTTGAGGGTATCAGTTCACAGTTTTAGATCCTTGATACATTTTGAGTTTATTTTGTATATTGTGTAAAGTAGTGATTTTGTTTCATGCTTCTGCAAGCAGATATCCAATTTTCTCTGCACCATTTGTTGAAAAGATTGTGATTTTTCTAGGAATTGATTTTAGCTTCTTTGTCAAAGATTACTTAGTTGTAGATGCATGGATAGATTTCTGGGATCTCTATTCTGCTCTGTTGGTCTACATTTCTGTTTTTGTGCCAGTACCAGGCTGTTTTGATTATAACTGCCCTGTAGTATGTCTTGCAATCTATCATTGTGGTGCCTCTGGCTTTGTTGTTGTTGTTTAAGATTGATTTAGCCATTTTAGTTTAAGATTGATTTAGCCATTTGGGGTCTCTTGTATTTACATATAAATTTTAGCATCATTAGTTTCTAGATCTGAGAAGAATGTTGTTTTTATTTTGATTGGGAGCACATTGAATCTGTAAATTGCTTTGATTAGTATGGACATTTTGATGATATTAATTCTTTGAGACCACAAACATGGAAGATTTTTCTTTTTTTGATGCCTTTTTCTATTTCTTTAAGATTTTCCATTTTCATTGTAGATATCATTCACCTTCTTGGTTAAATGTATTCCATGATATGTAAATTATTTTGTAGCTCTTGTGACTCAGACTGATCTTACAAGTTCTTTCTCAGCCATGACATTTTGTATACAAAGGCTTTTGATTTTGATGTGTTGATTTGATATCCTGCACCTTTACTAAGCTCTTATGAGTTCCAATTGTCTCTTAGTGGAGTCTTTTTGTTACCCTATATATATAGTATCATATCATGTGCAAACAGCTATAAATTGACTTTCTCCTTTTCAATTTGTACCTCTTTGATTTCTTTTTCTTGCATATTGGCTCTGACTGAAATTTCCAGGACTACATTGACTAGCAGTAGTGAAAGTGCGAATCCTTGTCTGGTTCTATGTCTTAGTGGAAATGCTTCCAGTTTTTCCCCATTAAGTATGATGCTGGCTGTGGGTTTGTCATATATTGCCTTATCTGTGTTGAGGAATGGGATTACATCAAGATAAGAAAGTTCTGCGCTGAAAAGGGAACAGTTAACAAAGTGAAGAGGCAACAAATTCACACACACAAACACACACACATTCTAAAATTCTTTCTTTAACTTACTGACAAAAGACTGAGAAGAAATAAAACTATAGATTGTCCTGTTTTTATACCCTCTTTTAATGCTATCACTTTTATCATAAGCATTGGTCTAATATAAACAAAAAGTGTGATCTATGCAAAGATCCTTGAGTCTTCAAGTTTGTTAGAGAAGTGTTATCTTCTTTGTATAACCAATTCAAGATCTTATTCAGATAGAAAGCATGGCTCTCATGTGTCTGGAATCCCGACTTACTCATTCAGTGATGTTTGGTTACAAAACTCGAGTGGGAACTGCAGTAAAAGGGCCAATGTTGTGGTGCACTGGGTTAAGCTACCACTTGTGACACCAGAACCCTATAGTGGAGTGCCAGTTTGGGTTCCAGCTGCTTTGCTTTCATTCTCTCTTCCTGCTAGTGCATCTGGGAGAGCAACAGAAGATGGATCAAGTGCTTGCACCCATCACCCATTTGGGAAACTGAGATGAAATATCTGGCTCCTGGCTTCAATCTGTCCCAGCAGCAACATTTGTGGCTATTTGTGCAGTGAACTAATGAATGGAATGTCTCTTTTTCTCTGTGTCTCTTTCTCTCTGTTTCTCCTTCTCTCTCTCTATGACACATTGTCTTTCAAATAAATAAATATATGTCTTTAAAAAACCCAGAGTCCTGATAAATTCAAATTACATGAAGATGGCAAAAATGTTAAGTAGCAATAAGTGGATATTGCTGCAGAGGACAAGGATGGGTCAAGTCTAACCCGTACATTATTCAAACATTAGCTCTTATTCACTGACATTAATTTACACTAAAATTCTAGAAAATAAATCTTTGAGGGGCCAGCACCGTGGCTCACTTGGTGAATCCTCCACCTGTGGTGCCAGCATCCCATATGGGAGCCGGGCTCTAGTCCCGGTTGCTCCTCTTCCAGTCCATCTCTCTGCTGTGGCCTGGGAAGGCGATGAAGGATGGGCTGAGTGCTTGGGTCACTGCACCTGTGTCAGAGACCAGGAAGAAGCACCTGGCTTCTGGCTTCGGATCGGCGCAGCACCAGCTGTGGCGGCCATTTGGAGAGTAAACCAACAGAAGGAAGACCTTTCTCTCTGTCTCTCTCATTGTCTGTAACTCTGCCTGTCAAATAAATAAATAAAATCTTTAAAAAAAGCAGTTTCTAGATCTAAAAGAATAAAAGCTTACTGTTGTAACCTAAATGAACTGCTGACACATTGTAGTCTATGCAAATATTAGGATTTTTAAAAGATACATTGATTTGACACTTGATATTTAAAAAAAAGAAAATAAATCTTTGAAATATAACAAGAAAGTATTACTATTGTTAGGAGACTAGAATTATGAGGAATATGTGATTCAAGTAGGAAAGCTTGAATTATATTGATAAAATAGGAATAATGTGGAAATGAATGAGACATGATAATAAAAGCCTCTAGTGCATATATGGGGGACAATAATACATTCTACTTATGTATCTATTGTGTATTGATGACAGCAGTTGTTGGATTACCCTTTGAGGCAGGATGAGAATGAATCTTATATAATGGCAAAAGGAGATTATTTAAAAATTGAAGAATGTTAAGTTTGAACAAAAATGTTATGTAGAAATCAAAAAATCTAAAGATAAATTTTTATTATTTGCTCTATTTGCGTATATGCCATGTGTCATGTATATGCCATGTTTAAATGTATCATCTTTGAACCACAAAAGACTAACAGAAATGGGGCAGCAGTGCCACTAAGCAGTTGAGTCTGGTTCAGAATCAAGAAAAAGAAAACTAATCATCTGATGGAGACTTCAAGACTGCAGTTTTTCAAAGCAAGAAGAATTTATAATGTTGAGTGGTATCCAAAACTTGAACATGCTACCTCAAGAATTTTATTTTTTAATTAAAAAGTTTTAATGCATTTATTTAATAGGGTGGGAAGGAGGATAGTCTGGAAGAAGGAAGGGAGGAAGAAAGCAAGGGAGAGAAAGAAGGGAGATAGATAGATAGATAGATAGATAGATAGATCCCATCTGCTGGCTTACTTGTCAGATGGCCAAGGCTGAAGCCAGGGTCTAGGAACTCAATCCTGATTTTTCACATGAATACCAGAGACCTATCTATTTGAGCCACCACCATTGCCCCCTAGAATCTGCATTAAGAGGATTGGAAGTCAGGAGTCACAGGGATGGATTGAAACCAGGTATTCCAATATGACATGTGGACATCTTAACTGGTGTGTTAACCTCTAGGCTAAATGATACCCCAGGAATTTGACTTTTTTTTTTTTGGACAGGCAGAGTGGACAGTGAGAGAGAGAGACAGAGAAAGGTCTTCCTTTTCCGTTGGTTCATCCCCCAATGGCCACTGTGGCCGGCACACTGTAGCCAGCGCACTGCGCTGATCCGAAGCCAGGATCCAGGTGCTTCTCCAGGTCTCCCATGCGGGTGCAGGGCCCAAGGACTTGGGCCATCCTCCATTGTACTCCCAGGCCACAGCAGAGAGCTGGACTGGAAGAGGAGCAACCGGGACAGAATCCGGCGCCCCGACTGGGACTAGAACCCAGGGTGCCGGCGCTGCAGACAGAGGATTAGCCTATTGAGCTGAGGTACCGTCCTAGGAATTTGACTTTTTAATATATTCCACATTATGTGCACTTTGGAAGCTTCTAAGTTCTCCTTCATTATTTTTCCTACATTCCAAAATCATCATGCACAATAATACATCAATTTCAAGACTAATTTTATACTTAGTACTGAAGGTATAAGATACATGACTGCAACATTTTAAAACCTTAGAGGTGACTCTGGTGTATGCTCTCCATGAAGTTTGTGACCTACATGACCTTTGGTATCCTCTCAAATTTAGCATTTAGTTTATTTAGTTTCTAACAGTTCTTGTAGTACAGGGAATAAAATTCATGTCTTTCTTTATATGCAGGATCTCAGTAATAATTAGCATTAAAGAAATGTTCCATGAATAAAATAACAAATGAGATTGAATAAAATAAAGGGAATCTCATTTTTCCCCCTCAACTTATTGTATAACTCTAGAAATCATTTAAAAATGTATGTGTAGGTTGGTGCAGACCTTGGTGCAGCATTTAAAACAACGCTAAGGACACCTGCCCTGTATCTAAGTGCCTAGATTCAAGTTCCAAATATGTGTCCCATTCCAGCTTCCTGCAATTGGAAACTTTGGGAGGAAGCAAGTGATATGTTAAGTACCTGGGTCTTTGCTACCAAAGAGGGTGATCCAAATTGAGTTTCAGGCTCCTGGCTTCAACCTAACTCTTGCCTTTGCTGTTTGCTATTTAGGACATCTGGGGAGTGAAGCAGTAGATGGAAGATTCTCTCTCTTTCTCTCTCTCTCACTCTTCCAAATAAAATAACAATTTATAATGAAAAAATAAAGACAGGCGTATATAAATTAATTTCACTAACCCCATACTCTGTGATTCTAGTGAAATACACTTTGAAGAAAGATAGAATGCAGTGGCAAGTGAGGAAATAAATGTTTAAGGCAAACTCAAAATCAACAGTTTTAGCACTTGGGGGAAAGGAAAGGAGATTAGGCAGAAACGGTTTAAACTAAAAAGTGATAAGTTTATGAAACTATAACATGCAGAGAAAGTATGCATTATATAGCATTAAACCGTAGAAGAAAAAAAATCAAATACTTCGAGACTGAGGAGTAACAATGTAGAAGATCTATCGCTAAAGCTGATATAATCATCATCCAGATAATACAGGTAAGAGAAACATTTTATTTCTCTTGCTCAAAGAAGTAGCTTCATTACAGGGGCTGCAAATATGTTAAGCACTTCAGTATTTTCCTTCAGGGCATGCTACATGGACCTTTTTTTAAAGTCTAATATACTCTGGGGCATAAAATTGTTTGTTTTCTGAGATTTTGACATTAAAATACTTCAATAATTAAATGTTTAATTAAGTTAGTGACCCCTGAGTTCACCTGACAAATGGTACATTTTTGTTTGCTTTTATATCAAATTATTTGATTTTAGATCAAATCCACTCATGCTCAAACATTTAAATACACATACACCATCTGGGAGAAACATGGGCAGAATCTTTACAAAACTTTCCTAAAAATATTCATTCACTGTTGTTCCTTGAGTTAATAAAGATTACTAGCAAACTGCATTTCTGTATGGAATAACCTAGAAGGTGCTTCACTTCAAAATAGTTTATTTTACTAATAAATGATGAGAAAATAAAAATCAACAATAATAAGTATAAACAACACATACATGAGCGAGATTTAGAAACTGGAATATGTAATGTCAGGAAATCCTATACCTTTCATATGCCTCCAACCTTGTCCTAATTCAAGATGATGACTCATCATGGACTGACCAAAATAGTCACATTAATAATAGAATATTATGCATATTTCAAGGTAGCTTAATAATTTAGGGTTATGTTAAGTCCTTTTGGGACATAGCATTCTGTAATTGATTTATTCATTAGTTATTTATTAGGTAATTGATTCATTGACTCAGAGACATTTTGTAGTTAGTGAGCTGTCCAATTTGCAGATAGTGTTCCAGGTTTGTTTGTTTGTTTTAGCAAAACCTGGCAAAGCTTCCCACAGATAGTAATACAGTGGAGGAAAATATGTGGTATATGGTATCTGAAGGTATTGAATAATTTCTATGCACATTTGTCAAGATAATTATGTGAGACTGAGATTTCTGTTTTTCTCATTGCATTTTTGTTTTATTCTTTAATCTACTTTTCCTTTTTAAGTAGTCAGTCATAATGTACTTTCTTTTCTTAAATGATGTGTGTGTTTGGTCTTCTTGACTTCTGTTTTCAAGTGTTTAAACTCTTTGAAAAGACTGGAGCTGGAGAACATGTGATTTACCTTGAGACTAAAAAGAAATTTGTCCAGCCTAGAAGCTGTGTGTGTGTGTGCACAAGTGCAAAGTGTCATTTTGTAGCAAGCTTGAAAATGTGGCAGAATCTAGGAAGTAATGCCCCTAAATGACCTTGAGAAGATTGGAGGGTCCAGGCTATTCTGAAGATGGTTCCTACTTTTAAGGAAGACAGCAAGTGACTGAAGTTGATAACTGGGATAATGAGATTCTCAAAGGAAATAAATAATTGATGACCAATTAGTTGTCCCTGAAATTTAGTATGGCTTAAAGTTCCAGAAATTTGGGATGGATGAGAAGATCAACAAGTACGGTAGACATTTTTACATCAGATGGGTTTACAAATTGAGAATTATGTATAATTCATAGGAGTCCTTCATAGAAAAGTTTCTGTGTATGGGTCAGAACAAGAATAGGGACCCTAGCTTTGAATGGGTGTATCTAGTGTGTATGTAGATAATTGAAGACCATTGAAATCAGCAACAGTCATACACAAGTCATAAATGAGAATGGAGCTCAGAATCAGAAATACACGAACTGTGAAGACAATTTTGAGAGGTCTATTCACCAATCATTTCAGTGGGAATCCTGGAATTACCAGAGAAAGAAGAAAACATGAGCATCCTTGAAATTCTGTAGAGCTGTATCCAAACTTCAGTGCAAGGACATGTGGATTATCTGTTAATTCCTATTCTGTGGTGACAGAGACACACTGGCACCATCTTGTGATGAAACCAGAGAATGAAACTGAAGACCAAAATAATAGAACACCTCAGAACATGAAAGAAAAAAATTGTGAACTCTGAGATTGATCACAAAATATAAATACCTGATAAAATGCATTTCAATGACACAATGAATATGCATGCTTTGTTAAATCAATGAATTATTTAATGTGTATATCATGACAATGCTTTTATATGTACTTTCTGCACTTCATCCTAAATAATTTTTGCAAACTTAAACATCTGACTAGTAAACGAGACTAGTTTATAAACTCTCTGTCCAGGTCTCTATTTCCTTAACTATCGATGAGGGCTTTTTTCCATAGTCATTGATCTATTAAGCTTCTCTTAGGTTTATAAAATGTCACAGTGATGATGATAATGGAGTAATGATTCACCTTCTATAAGATACTATGGTTCATTAATTCAATTTTTAATAAATTTTATTGTATCTAGTTCATTAGTTACTGCAGTAAGTTCTAAATTAGAACTATGAGTAAAATAATATCTTGTCTTCACAAAGTCTCAGGATTATAAATGCTAAATCTATGTGTAAATAATCAGTCAAGGGGCCAGCACTGTAGTGGAGCAGGTAAAGCTGCCATCTGCAGTGCCAGCATCCCATATGGGCCCCATTCAAGTACCAATTTCTCCACTGCTGATCCGGCTCTCTGTTGTGGCCTGAGGAAGCAGTGGAAGATGACCCAAGTTTTTGGATTCTGCAGGTGACTTGGAGGAAGCTCCTGGCTCCTGGCCCCTGGCCCCTGGCTCCGGATCCACCCATCTCTGGCCATTGTAGCCATTTGGGTAAGGAACCAGCGGAAGGAAGACTGTCTCTCATTTCTCTCTCTCTCTCTCTCTCTCCCCCTCCCTCCCTCTGCCTTTCAAATAAAGAAAAAAAAGTCAATATCCAGTCATCATCCTTGTAATACAAAAATAGAACATTATCAATCATCATTTGTGTTTGTGCAAAAACTGTATTTCTTGGATTTCCTATGTGGGTATTTCAAAAAGATAGTGGAAAAACAGGATTAAAAAGTTTATTTTGTTGTAAAAAATTTTTGAAACCTATGCATGAATTTTTTTCATTATATTCATTTCCATGAACTTTTTGAAGACTCCTTATGTGCATGGGCTTTACAATTTTTTTGCATGAAAATAAACTTTTTTAAAAAAGATTTTATTTATTTATTTATTTGAGAAGCAGAGTTATAGAGAGAGAGAGAGGAAGAGAGAGAAGAGACAGAGAAAGGTATTCCATCTGCTGGTTCACTCCCCAAATTGCCACAGCAACTAAAGGTGAGCTGATCTGAAGCCAAGAATCAGGAGTTTCTTCCAGGTCTCCCACACAGTGTGCAGGGGCTCAAACACTCAGGCCATCTTCCACTGTTTTCCTAGGCCACAAGCAGAGAAGGATCAGAAAAGGAGCAGCCGGGGTAAGAATCAGTGCTCATATGGAATGCCAGCACTGTAGGCAGAGGCTTAGCCTACTAGGCCACAGTGCCAGCTCTGAAAATAAACTTCTTTTAACTCAATTTTCCACAAAGGTTTTTGAAGTGTCCTTGATAATATAGAGTGAAAATTTTACATCCTCCATCAGAATACGTAAGTTGACAAGTATTTTCAATGAATAGGAGGGGGAGAGAAGTTAGTGCATGATTAAAAAAACATAATTTTTTCCCATCTTCTAAATGTCAGGGATTTGCCCTAACAGTGGTGTAAGAAAAAAAGAGAAACATTGTTCAATGTGTGCTAAGTGCTGTGCTAGGAACTTAATCTTTATTGCCTTGTTAATTAATGTAATTTTTTTAAAAAAATCTGTGTATTATCATTTTGGGGTAGATAAGCAAATTGGTATCTTAAAAAATATTTATCTTGTCACCAATCAGGGAGAACATATGATATTTGTCCCTTTGGGACTGGTTTAATTCACTCAGCATGATGTTTTCCAGATTCCTCCATTTTGTTGCAAATGACCGGATTTCATTGTTTTTGACTGCTGTATAGTATTCTATAGAGTACATGTCCCATAATTTCTTTAACTGAGCACCAAAAAGGAAACCAGTTGAAGTGAAATGGACACTATGAGAAACAGTGACTTGATCAGCCCTTGTCCCAACTGTTGATGTAAAATTTAAAACTTTATCCCTTTTAGTATTTTTTTTTTGTTCTACTTAATAATATTGGTTGAACTCTGTAATTAACACACAATTATTCTTAGGCGATTATACTTAACTTAAAAGTGATCTCTGTTAAATATAAGAGTGGGAATAAGAGAGGGAGGAGATGTAGAATTTGGGACATGCTCGGCCGGCGCCGCGGCTCACTAGGCTAATCCTCCGCCTTGTGGGGCCGGCACACCGGGTTCTAGTCCTGGTCAGGGTGCCAGATTCTGTCCCGGTTGCCCCTCTTCCAGGCCAGCTCTCTGCTGTGGCCAGGGAGTGCAGTGGAGGATGGCCCAAGTACTTGGGCCCTGCATCCCATGGGAGACCGGAGAAGCACCTGGCTCCTGCCTTCGAATTGGCGCAGTGCGCCGGCAACAGTGCGCCTACCGTGGCGGCCATTGGAGGGTGAACCAATGGCAAAAAGTAAGACCTTTCTCTCTGTCTCTCTCTCACTGTCCACTCTGCCTGTAAAAAAAAAAAAAAAAAAAAAAAAGAATTTGGGACATGCTCAAGCTGACTTGCCCTAAATGGTGGAGTTAGAAATGTGCCAGGGGATTCCAATACAATCTCATCAAGGTGGCATATACCAATGCCATTACACTAGTCAAAGTGATCAATTTCAGTTCACAGTTGACAATACTGATAGGTCTAAGAGTCAAAGGGATCACATAAACAAGACTAGTGTCTGCTAATACTAATTGATAGAATAAAAAAGGGAGAGAACGTTCCAACATGGGAAGTGGGATACACAGCAGACTCATAGAATGGCAGATGTCCTAAACAGCACTCTGGCCTCAGAATCAGCCCTTAAGGCATTTGGATCTGGCTGAAGAGCCCATGAGAGTATTTTAGGCATGGAAAGCCAAGACACTATGGCAAAAACAAAAACAAAACAAAACAAAAAAAAAACAACAACAAAAAAAACTAAATGAAAGATCTCTGCAAGTGAGATCCCAGTAGAAAGAACAGGGCCATCAAAGAAGGAGGTACATTTTCTGAAGGGAGGAGAGAACTTCCACTTTGACTATGACCTTGTCTAAATAAGATCAGAGTTGGCGAACTCAAAAGGCTTCCATAGCCTTGGCAACTCATGACAAGAGCCTTGGGTGATAACTGATGCCATAAACAAGACTGTCAAATTGTTAAGTCAACAACAGGAGTCACTGTGCACTTACTCCTCATGTAGGATCTCTGTCCTTAATGTGTTATTCAATGTGGATTAATTCTTAATTCAATGTGAATTAATGCTATAACTAGTACTGAAACAGTATTTTACACTTTATGTTCTGTGTGGGTACAAACTGATGATATCTTATATATATATATATATATATACTAATATATACTTTATTGATCTTCTGTATATAAAGATAATTGAAAATGAATCTTGATATGAATGGAAAGGGAGAGAGAGCGGGAGATGGGAGGGTTGCGGGTGGGAGGGAAGTTATGGGGGAGAAAAAGCCATTGTAATCCGTAAGCTGTACTTTGGAAATTTATATTTACTAAATAAAAGTTAAAAAAAATTATCTTATTTTAATTGTTTCTGAAATCAGAATATAGTCCACTTCTCCAGCTATCAAAATGTCCCCAGTAGTAGTCAAATGTACTAGCAAATTTACTGTGGAGATTGAATCCTTGTCTAATCAGTCTTAAATCATGGTACAGTATATTCAGATAGTGGAAGTTCTATTGATTTAGAATATTTTATGTATTTTAATTAGTTTTACTAATAGATTATAATTATAATTTACTAAATTTATATATTTATATATTCACTATAGTTCATTGAAAAAATTATAAGAATATAATGATGTTTCTTTCTTCCCTCCTTGTTTCTCTCTCCCTTTTTCCTTTCTTCATTTAGTTTTTGAGATAACATACTTTAGAATAATACTGCAGTAAAAAGTCTTCACAAAACAATAAATTTAACAAGTAAAAAGCCAAAAGACCCTAGTTAGTGGGAATATAGGCAAAGGTTAGATGCAATAATTGAATGTAAAATGATCATTTTATCCATATACAGTAAGTTTTAAAGTAATCATATATTATTAAAACTATAGTTGTATAACATTTTTCCTAATTGATTTGACAAAGTTGTAAAGCAACATTTTACAAAACTACATTTGCAGCAATTCTGATACACATAGACATTTTTTCCTTTTTTTTTTTTTTGCTTTTTGATTTTTTTAATGTTAACTTCCACATAAAAGGGATAATATGTGATATTTCTTTTTCTTTTTTTTAAGATTTATTTGTTTTTCTTGAAAGTCACAGTCACACACCAAGAGAAGGAGAGCAGAGAGAGAGAGAGAGGTCTTCCATCCACTGGTTCACTCCCTAGATGGCCACAATGTCCAGAGCTGTGCTGATCCAAAGCCAGGAGCCATGAGCCTCCTCCAGGTCTCCCACACAGGTGCAGGGGCCCAAGGACTTGGGCCATTTTCTACTGCTTTCCCAGGCCATAGCAGAGAGCTGGATCGGAAGCTGAGCAGCCAGGTCTCAAACTGGCGCCCATATGGGATGCCGGTGTTGCAGGTGGTGGCTTTACCCGCTATGCCACAGCACTGGCCCCCATGTTATGTTTCTGTTGCTTTTGTATGGAATGATATTGCAGAAATAAAAGAGCCTTCGTTGCAAAAAAAAAAAAAAAAAAAAAGGGCCGGCACCGTGGCTCACTTGGCTAATCCTCCGCCTGCGGCACCGGCAACCCATATGGGCACCGGGTTCTAGTCCTGGTTGCTCCTCTTCCAGGCCAGCTCTCTGCTGTGGCCTAGGAAGGCAGTGGAGGATGGCCCAAGCACTTGGGTGCCTGCACCCGCGTGGGAGACCAGGAAGAAGCACCTGGCTCCTGGCTCCTGGCTTTGGATCAGCGCAGCGCCAGCCGTAGCGGCCATTTGGGGGATGAACCAACAGAAAGACAACCTTTCTGTCTCTCGTCTCTCTCACTGTCCATCTCTATCTGCCAAAAAAAAAAAAAAAAAAAAAAAAAAAAGACTGCTGGAAAAGTTCCCTATTCATTAAAAAAAACAAAAAAAACAAAAAAAAAAATCGTGTCCTCCAGTTGCATCCATTTTGATGCAAATTGTTGAATTTAATTCTTTATAACTGAATAATATTCTATTCTGTATATATACTGCTTTAGAACATTTTAAAGTAGACAAAATGGCATGGCTAGACAGAATCCTCTCAGGATTGTAATAAGGTTTGATTCTCATCCTTTACATATGCATTTCTGCTCATCTCATTAATAATGTATATTGCAAGGAACAATCTTATGCTGGCAGTTATATGGAATATTTAACCCTATAGGTCATTTCAATCTCTTATTTCTATAATTCTATCAGCCTGTCCTGACAATAGAACACTGGAACACCCAATATTCTTAAGAGATGAATGACTATAAATCAAGAATTTGATGTTTGGCTGGCAACATCAAATATCACAAAACTGCTGAAATAATGAGGGGATCATTTAAACTCCCCAGTAAGATTGAAGTAAACCTGGCAAAGTAGCTGAATGGTAAATTTGCTAATTAAACTACAGTGTCTTAAACTGAAAGATGAGAAAGGGCAAACAGAGAAAAATGAATATACTTGCACATATTAAAAAAATGTACCTACATAGATGCAGGCTGTAGTGTTATTTGTAAAATCTAAATTATATATCCCATGTCTCCAACAATAAAGAAATAGTTAAAAATTAAGTTACATCATGCAGTGGGATACCATGCTGTGATTTTAAGGTCAGTATGTGGTGTTTAATGCAAAAGATAAAATATTTAGTATTAAGTAAAAAAGCAAGCACATTGCAGGACATGGTACATAATATAATTTCATATAAAAAAGTTATGTGTTGGCACTGCAGCACAGTAGGTTAATCCTCTGCCTGCGGTGCCTGTGGGTCCAAATGGGTGCTGATTTTAGACCCAGCTGCTTCTCTCCCAATTCAGCTCTCTGCTATGGCCTGGGAAAGCAGTGGATGATGGCCTAAGTCCTGGGGCCCTTACACCAGTATGGGAGACCTCGATGAGGTTCCTGGCTCTTGGCTTTGGATCAGCCCAACTCTGACCATTGCAGTCTTTTGGAGAGTGAACCAGCAGATGGAAGACCTTTCTCTCTTTCTCTCCTTCTCACTGTCTGTAACTCTACCTCTCAAGTAAGTAAAATAAAATCTTAAAAAAGTTACGAAATTCAAAACTTGTATATTTGAGAATATTGAATGTAAGTAAGAATATTAGTTACTCAGGGGGAAGGATGAGCTTTTAATGGAAAAATGGTATTTTTTTTTTGTATTTTTTATTTTTTAATTAATTTATTTTTTGACAGGCAGAGTTAGACAGTGAGAGAGAGACAGAGAGAAAGGACTTCCTTTTTCCTTTGGTTCATCCCCCAAGTGGCTGCTACCGCCTGCGTGTTGCGGCCAGTGTGCAATGCCTATCTGAAGCCAGGAGCCAGGTGCTTCCTCCTGGTCTCCCATATGGGTTCAGGGCTTTTTCACAGTATTTATCAACTATTTATACTGTTTTAAATGTTTGTTCAAACATTTGTATTTATTTGAAAGAATGACAGAGAGAGGAAAAATTTGCCATTCATTCCCCAAATGCATACAACAGCTGGGGTAGGCACCAGGCACAAGACAAGAGACAGGAATTTCATCCAGATCTTCAACTCAGGTGGCAGAGACTCACATACTTAAGTCATCATGTGTTTCCTCCCATGTGCATCTGCAGGAAGCTGAATCAGAAGCAGAGTCAGGACTTGATCCCATGCACTCTAATACAAGTTGTGGGTGTCTCAAACAGCAGCTTAAGCCACTAAGCCATGATGCTTACCCACTTTTTTAATTTCTGAATTTCTTACAAATAGTATAACAAGAATGGATTCTTATATAACTGCTTTTCTTAAAAAATAAAATAATATAATTTAAAGGAGTAGAAACCTATGAATTGGGAAGTGGTATGAAACCTAAGCATAGCACTTGATTTTTCTAAGAATTCACTTTCAAGTAAAAAGCCTGTTATACAGTAAAAATGACCTTGATGGTTACTAATTAGTTTTTATTTTTCTCTTCTTCTTTTAAACATTTTAAGCTTCAGAGCAAAAACTTCTTCACAGATTTCCATTATCTTTCTGAGAACAGAAAATTGGACAAAAAGTGAGTGAATTTAGAGAATACATTAGAAAACAAAACAATGAAAACTGGCTACAATGTCTCAAAATTTGAAAGTATGGCAACACTTGTTTCAGTGTTAATCACTAGGAACAGGGTACTTAAAAGGAAGAAGAAATGTTAAACTGTTTAACATTTAAAAATTCAGGCAGAGACAAGATCTGCATTTAGATGCACATGGCTATTTAAAAACATATATATGTCAATAGAGAGATAGTAGTTGGAAGGAGAAAGTTAATGAGTTACTGGTGTCTTTTTTGGCTTTGCCTTTGCCCTGCAGCAGATCCTGGCTGTAACTTATATGGGGAAATCCAATGAATAAACTGGATGTATTTCCTATTCATCTGTCTTCAACCTGTAGCCCATCAAACTGGTGCTGTGGTGCTGAGACTGCTCCCTGCTCAGATTGTAATTCATCAGCCTCACTGAAAGGAGTGTGCTTGCCAAGGAAAGTGCATGCAAAGCAGGATGGAGAGGAAGTCAATAAGCTCATAATGACAGGAGCATCCTGCAGCGTCACTGGCGAGGCAGTACCCCTCCCCTGAAAGCTCTTGGGCTTCCCTCTTTGGTTATCATTTTAAGAACTGGAGTTGGGACTCTGCAGCCTAGGTTCTAATATGCTGATTAAAGTATTCATAAACAGAGAACAAACAATATTGGACATCCTTGGATGATTTTTATTTTTGGATATATCCTATGTTGCCTCCTTTATTTTTCAGCCTCCACACACCTTGGCCCTTATTTTTCACCAAGAGTAAGGATAGTCTGAAAAATCCCTTCTCACTGCTCCATTTATACAAGAGAAAAGTGACTTCTGCTTTTGTTCTTGATGGAATAAAGGAGCAAGATTTACCCTCACATCCAGAAAAGCTATAAACAGGGGTAAACCTTGAAATAAGAGTTTCAGACATAAAATAATATGCAGGACAGTGATTATGAGAAGAGGAATGCACTCGCTGTGCCCTATGCTCTTCTCTGGGTTACTGCCTCTTCATACAGAGATGGTGAGACTAAACAGAGCTCAGCAGCCTAACTAAGTTGAGGAAAAAAGAGTTTAGAGTTCATGGAGGACAGGACACAAGATATAGGTGGAAGGCTATTTTGAATATGCGTATAGGAGAGAGTCAAGGCCAGAGAATCACAAAAGGGGAGCAGATAGGAGATCATCTAGGGCAAAGAAAACTCTGAAAGAACCATTGTAGTAAAGACCAATCAGCACAATGGACTAAACTCAAAGTCATCACCCTTACCTTAGACAATGTTGCTAAGAACCAGGTGTGCTGTATTTTCCTGAGCTTTGGCTTACTAACAATGACCTAGCCAGACAGCATGCCACGTGGAAGATTACAGGCTGGCATCTTAAAGATTGCCTTTGGGGACATGAAACATTGAAATAAATCATCTGCTGATTGAGAGGTTTTACTCATTCAAGTACATACCCAGAGGAAGCATCCATTCTCTGATCAGACTGATTACAAGTTGATGATCAAGACTGCACCCCCAATTTCTGACATCTCTATCTGGATGCATCTTCAAACCAGACATGGTAGCATACCTACCATCAGGGTCTGGACACACAGTAAAAGAGTAGATGACTCTAAGATAGGTGTTGTGGCACAGCAAGCTAAGCTACTGCTCGAGAGTCCTATATCCCATATCAGAGTGCCTGGGATCAAGTCTTACATTCATTTCTGATCCAGAATTCTAAATACTGGCACAAATAAATGAGGCAGCATGGTACATTTTAAGCTTTTATTTAGTGAGAAAAATGCATAGGAGAGTGAGAGCTTTATTTAGGGGAGAGAGGTGAATAGGGGTTCATACACCAGGGACCAGCCACGTGGATGAGCATCTAGGCCAGGAAGCCTAGAGCACATGGCCCGAAGGCCATGCGCCCTGGAGGCGCAGGGCTACAGCAAGCCCCTTCCTAGCAAGAGGCCAGGGAAAAAGAGCAGGCTGAGCCACACCGTGTCCGAGCTTTTAACCCACTCCAAAGGGGAGTGGTTAATTAACCTGATTGGCTGGTCGGCACCCAGGTGTGGCCAGGTAGGGGAATGAGGCCATACAGGGGCGTGGCAATGGTGTGGTCTTCCAGTTCACAAATCTAACAATTTTAGCCTGTATATCTGCCTACTTCACTGCCAACCATTACCAATTTGTCTCCTGGTGACAGGATCCACATTGCAAGGGATATTGCCCCTACCTGCTTCTGGCAAAGTGACCACATGGAATATTTGGCTATCCTTTGGATTCCTGGCTGCAGCTCCAGTCTGATCAACTGACTGACACTTTATTTCCCTTTAAACAAACTGGTATTTTCAGCTTTTCAGATCAGCTATTATCTGACAATGGTGCACATTTTGCCTCAAAAGCTACTCAACAATGGGTCATTAATTGTTCATTATTGTTAATTCTCTCAGTCTTTACTAAAGCACTTTGTGTGCATATGAGGACACCCATTCAATGCTCAGCAAGACAGTTGACAACTCTGCCTTAACATTCTCTTTCCAGTTGCTGGGAGCTTCAGAGACAATCAGAGTAAGAGTTGAGGAATTTGTCACATGCTTCCTTAGCATATGCACATTTTACATAGGCACTTGCATTTTCTTATCCTGGGAAAACCACAGAACTCTTCAGAGTTCTAACAAACATCTGAATTTCTAGCTTGCTTTTGTAAGCTTTTTGGTTAGCTTATTGCCTCCTTTGCCATTCAGAGCACAGTTGGTCAATTGCCTCTAGTTGCTTTCCATAAATATCCCCCAAGGAAAGCCTTTTGCTTTTTCCTTTCTTATTTTTTAACACCAGGAAAGTCAGGACTCAGTTCATAGGAATGAATCAGGTCATGAATCAGGACTACCTTGCACTTAGATTTGTCAAGAAATGTCCCAAAAGGTCAGTCTGGGACAGTTCCCTGGGAATGGGACTTTGATAGAGCTCCACAGGGCTTCTACCTTAGGCGGCCAGTTGCTGGCTGGTTTTTGCTACAAACATAGGCTGTCACTTTTCAGCTCTACTATGACAATTGAAAGGGAAATTTAAAAACCTCAAAGTTTACAGTTTACCAAATTCAGCCATTTTTCTTAAGAAAATGCCTCCAGGATTTTATCAAGCCTTTGACTTAAGTCCAGAGTTCCAGAAAAACTTTATTCTGTCAATTTCTGCCAGTACTCCTATTAGCTCCATGGGAGGGGGCATTTTCAAAAGTCAGTTTTTATATCATTCCAGCCTAAGGAGGATTTTTTTGTATCTTCATCCCATAATCAACACATGACCAGAACTGTTAATATTTTTTAACTTATGTTGAAATACAATTGCTTTATCATAGTTATCTGTCACCATCATGGGCTAAGCCACCATCATCTCTCATCTTTGTTATATATTAATGTTAGCCATCGCAAAACACACCGGACACCGGAGTAAGGGAAAGGGTTTATTGGGGAACACCCAACAGACCAGAGTGGAGGGGCGGCGAAGGAAAAAGAGAAGGAGACTGTAAGAGAGAGAGACAGAGAGGAGGGAGAAGAGAGACAAGAGGAGGAGAGAAGCCAAGAGAGGCCAAGAGAGCAGGGAGCAGAGCCAAGAGAGCACATATTCAGGAACAAGCCCTTTTAAAACTTTGCCTGAGGGCGGGCAGGGAAGCAGGAGCATCGAATCCCATTAGGATGGGGGTGGAGCCTGGCTCAGGTAGCTGAGCTGTGGGCCACCTGGCTAAAACTGCACCAGTTTCCTAACAATCTTGATTGTTAATAACTGTTCAAAAGATTGGAGTGTTGTCTCCTGCTAAAGTCCGAACATCTAAAGTGACCCCTCCGAAATTTAAGTGGTTTCCTTTCTCTGCTTTTAGTACTAGAAGTGTTTCCCTGTCTCCCAGAGAGAAGAATTGAAGTCATCAGTGCTTAAAGGTCCCCACTTGATCTAAGACCCAGTTTCCTTCCTGCTTTTTCACCTACTTCAGCTGCACTGGCCCTTTAGTGTTTCCTGTTTCACATAGATCTGCATGGTTCCTCCTCAGAACCTTCACAGTCTCTGTCTTCATCTATGGCAAAGGCTTACTCATTTCCAAGAGTCACATCATTAGAAATATCTTCTATAATTTTCTAACATGAAGCAAAACTACCACTCCATGGATATACTCTTACCTCTTAACTGTGTTATTATTCTAGCACTTGATATCTTTTAGATCTTTAAAAATGTCTTTGAATATTTCTAGTTCTTTTTTAAGATTTATTTATGTATTTGAAAGGCAGTTACAGAGAGGCAGAGGCAGAGAGAGAAAGAGTGAGTCTTCCATCCACTGGTTCACTCCCCAGATAGTCACAATGGCCGCAGCTGCACCAATCCAAGCCAGGAACCAAGAGCTTCTTCCAGGTCTCCCAAGCAGTTGCAAGGGCCCAAAGGCTTGGGCCATTCTCTACTGCTTTCCCAGGCCATACCAGAGAGCTGGATTAGAAGAAGAGCAGCCAGGACATGAACTGGCACCCAAATGGGATGCCGGCACTGTAGGCAGTAGTTTTACCCATCATGCCACAGTGCTGGCCCCTCTACTTTTATTTTTCACTCACTAGAAAGTAAGTGACATGAGGACTAGGACTTCTACATAATTCTCATACTGTGAGGACTCCTTAGATTTATGTCTGGGATAATGTATATGTTATAAACATTTTCTAAAATTAATGAGAGGGCTGGAGATGTAGCAATTAAATTAAGAGAAAGAGACCTAAGGTTGCAATGACATTAATAATTTTATATATCTAAATTAAAAGAAGAAAATGTTTTAATATATTTTGTAATGTCTAGCATGAACTGATTCATTGGAGAGTTGATCTATCTCTGTGAATTAATTGCAAATGTAATATCATTCAGTAGACTCCAGATCAATAGAAGTGACAGAAATTAATTCAGTTTGATTTCTTCCCCCTCACAGAATCCAAATATCAGAAGAACAATCAAAGGAAGCCCGCCCAGTTGTTTCCCTTCACAAATACAAAATTGCGGAGGACAGCGTTGCCCAACCCAGCTTCTGCCTGAATGGGCTCCATCTGTTTGGCACCATGTGGTGCCCCAGCATATGCCAAGCAATCACTCACTCTGCTATATGTGAGGGGAAGCAATGAAAAGATTAATACAATTCTTTTAACTTTGATGAGGAACACAACAGCTCAGTGACCTCACACATGCATCCTGGAAATTACTGTGCTACAGAAAATTGTTAAACTCATTTCTGAGCTGAGTGGAACATTAAAAAACAATTTGACAGAGCAAGTGCACTGAACAATGTACACGACAATCCCCTCTAGTCCACATTTTCTTGCCCAGGTTGATGAGACTAACAGGGAAAAATCTGCACAGGGGCCTCGGAGAAGATGTTTCATCTGTTTAGAAACACCGTGGCAGTCCAGTTCTGGTGGCTGCACAAGACCAGGGCAAGGAAGCATCTATTCTAGACATCCACATTGCCACAGGTGTTCTGTTCCTGAGACAGCCTTAAGTTTCATAGAAGCTAAATAGAAAGCCCAACGTAGTATGAAGCTTAATGGAAAGGTGACTTTAATCACACTTTTCCAGATATAAGGCTAGAATTTAATAATTGATCTTAAAGCCTGGCAAGAACTTCACTCTCAGTTCAAACCATTCTAACAATAATATATTCTAACTTACTTTAATGTCTCAGCAAATATACAGTTGTTAGGTCACTAAAAGTGGAGGCCTTGATGATTTCTTCCTATCAAAATGTTCATGTGAAAATGAAATCAAAAGATAATGCAGGTGGGAGACCAGGAGAAACACCTGAATCCTGGCTTCGGATCAGCGCTGTGTGCCTGCCACAGCTCGCTGGCTGTGGCGGCCACTGTGGGGTGAACCAACGGAAAAGGAAGACCTTTCTCTCTGTCTCTCTCTCTCACTGTCCACTCTGCCTGTCAAAAAAAAAAAAAAAAAAAAAAGAAAAGAAAAGATAATGCAGGGCTGGGAGACCAGGAGGAAGCACCTGGCTCCTGGTTTTGGATGGGTGCAGCGCACCAGCCGTAGCGGCCATTTGGAGAGTGAACCAATGGAAGGAAGACCTTTCTGTCTGTCTCTTTCTCTCACTAACTCTATCTGTCAAAATAATAAAAAAAGATAATGCAAGGCAAGGATTGTGGTACAGTGGGTTAAGCTGCCACTTGGGATGGTTTGAGTCTAGTTACTCAACTTCAAATCTAGCTTCTTGGTACTTCACAAGGGAGGTAGCAGTGATGACCCAAGTACTTGGGTCTCTACAACCTACTTGGTAGATGTGTATGAAATTCCTGGATCCTTGCTTGGTCCTGACCCATCTCTGGTAGTTGTGAGTATTTGGGGAGTGAACCAGAAGATGAGCATTCTCTCTCTCTCTCCTTTCAGTCACTAGGTCTTTCAAATAAATAAATATTTTAAAATTATACAAAGTACATTTTCCATGAACATTTTCAAGCACTCTCATGTATATATGTGCATGTGTATACATATGTGTGTACATACACAGAAACACTATTATATGGTTTATATATATATATGTATGTATGTATATATATGTATGTATATGCCATATAGGGAGATTAGTGTCATAGTGTTTTAGCAGGAAACTAAGACAGAAATATTGTCAACAATTATTTTACCTACTAATTTATCTTTATCTGAAATATTCCAGGAAAATTATATGTCCAGAGAACAAGATACATTCAGGAGGATATGATCAATAGCTGGAATATTGGCCTCAAACTTTAATGTGGAAGCCCACTGAACTGGCCATATTTGTGCCAGGACCCCTTTTTCCTAGGAGAAATAAATTTAAAGGCTCTTTATTTCTTGTAAGTCTCATTCTTGTCGCACCTTTTCTTACTAAGTGAGGATGATCAATGAGATGAGAACATCTCTTTCCAAGCAAGAAAAGACTCAACCTTGTCTTATCAACACTTTGTGCAATGAAAATTAGAAGAGTTCATGTTATCCTATTAAAAGTGGCAGATTACACTAACAGAATGATAAAAGACCTTTTCAATGACATAAAATCAAAGGTAAAAAAAAAAAGAGGGGGAAATAACATGGAAGAAAAAATGTCTATACAATTTTGGAAGATGTAAAGTAAATTGGAAGTGACACCCAAGTTAATAGACCAAAGTAAAACTTAAGCCTGCCTGAAGCTAAGATGAAGGTGATTCATCCTTCAGAATCCTAGAAACACTTAGGAATTAAAGGCATCAATTGTCTCCAAAGGGAGATGTGTGGAGTTAGAGCAAGATAAAAGAGGATTGACCCTGATAGTTATTTTTGTTTAGCATATAAAGGTTTTTTTTTTTTTTTTTCAAACCTCAGAGTTTTCCCTTCAACCCAGCCCAAGATTAGAGGTTTAATCTTTGGACAGTTAGACTCTAAGACACCAGACACCTAGTGAGAGCTGTACTAATAGACTGGGAGCAGGGAGTTAAGTACAAATATTTGTCCAATGATTATATATCCTACACTTTCTTGCCTTGTGTGATTCACATAATATAAGCCCTAGACAACATGATGTGATGATTCTTCCCTGGAGAATATCGATTGGACTAAGACCACCTGATTCAGATCCTTTGGGGTTTTTCAGTAAACTGGCAAGTTCCTGATTAATTATTATACAACAAATATCAAATTTCAGCATTCTTATCACTCTTTTTTTCAAAGCCTTTGAATCAAACTTTTATTATTTCACTTTTAAATAAAATGATAATCAGGTATTTGGAAGCAGAAAAAAACTTCAAACATGAAAAAACAAGATTTAAAATGGTAGGAAGTTAGAACCTACAAACTAGGAAGTCACAGAGTTCATGATAAAAATAATTAAGAATTACAATCAATTTCCTCAGAGAATGTTGTATTCATGAAAGAAGAACAGAATCTTATAACATGGATTAACAAAAATTTGAAAAATTATTTCTGGGAAAATGATAGTAAAAATAGAAATTTTAAAATAAGGAATAGAAAACAAATTGGAGTAATTCTCTGTGAACATAAAAAAGTTATTGAGGCCGGCGCCGCGGCTCACTAGGCTAATCCTCCGCCTTGTGGCGCCGGCACATAGGGTTCTAGTCCTGGTCGGGGCACCGATCCTGTCCCGGTTGCCCCTCTTCCAGGCCAGCTCTCTGCTGTGGCCAGGGAGTGCAGTGGAGGATGGCCCAAGTGCTTGGGCCCTGCACCCCATGGGAGACCAGGAGAAGCACCTGGCTCCTGCCATCGGAACAGCGCGGTGCGCCGGCCGCAGCGCGCCAGCCACGGCGGCCATTGGAGGGTGAACCAACGGCAAAAGGAAGACCTTTCTCTCTGTCTCTCTCTCACTGTCCACTCTGCCTGTCAAAAAAAAATTTTAAAAAATAAATAAATAAAAAAGTTATTAAGAAAAGTAGCAGAAATATAAAAAAGATAGTCCACAGGGCCCAATATTTCTATTTTTAACATTTATTTTACTTTTATGTAAAGGCAGAATTACAGAGAGAGATTAAGATACACATACACACACAGCTCCTCCATCTGTGGATTAATGCCCCAAATGGCCCCAATGGCCAGGGTTGGGCCAGGAAGAAGTTACGAGCCAGTACCTTCATCCAGATCTCCTATGTGGGTGCAAGAGCCCAAGCACTTGGGTATCTGATGCTGCTTTCCCAGGCACATTATTGGGGAGCTGGATTAGAAGTGGAATAGTCGGGACTTGAAACAGTACCCATATGGGATGCTGGCATCACAGGTTGTGGCTTAACTTGTTACACCACAGTGTTGGCCACAAAGTACAATTTTGTCTAGTATTTCAATAAAAAATAGAAATAAAAAAAGGGAAATACAATAAAACTTTATGGAATTAAAGGACTAAAATTTACAGATTGAAAATTCTAAGCTCTCATCAAAATATTTCCAAAAGTGAGCAATACTAAAGTACTTTAGAATGAAATTTCAAAATATCAGTTAAATGAATATATCTTGAAAATTTCAAGAAAGAATAAAAAACAGATCTTATATAAGGTGTAGGACTCAATGGCAATAGATTTCTGGCAAACAATTATAGGAACTAGGATTCAATGGAGATATTCCTTCAGAATTTTGAAATAAAATCATTTTCAGTCTAGAATCATATTCCCCTGAACAAGTAAAACTAAACATTTCACACAAGCAAAGCCTATATCCATGATGTTATTTCCTACATCTTTTTTCTCATGAAGCTCTCAAGTGTATGTTTTAAGAAAAAAGAAGGAATAAATCAAGAAAGAGGGAATTCTGAAGTTCAAAAAGAGGGGATCCCACAGGGCCGAGAGGAAGAAAAGATGCAAGATTAGTGATAGAATAACTTCCCAGGAAGGAAACTTCCAGCAGGCTGACATGTTTCCAGCTGAGACTAGAACAGCAGACATAAAGACATGTATAAATGGGAGAAAAAGGTAACAAAGCAAGAAAAATGAAACTTGTAAAACACCTATTCTGTACAAATATGATGAACAGATATTTACATTTTTATGTAGGAGACTTTGGAGACGAAGTCATTATTTTTGTACAGAAAAATAAATGAATACCAAAAATAAGGAGGTGACTGAATACCAGGGAAGAAAAATAACTTTTTTAATAAAATTAGAGAGATTTTGTGATTCAACCATGGATAACATTTAAATAATCACAATAATACGTTGTAGCCCGCGGCTCACTAGGCTAATCCTCTGCCTTGCGGCGCCGGCACACCGGGTTCTAGTCCCGGTCGGGGCACCGATCCTGTCCCGGTTGCTCCTCTTCCAGGCCAGCTCTCTGCTGTGGCCAGGGAGTGCAGTGGAGGATGGCCCAAGTCCTTGGGTCCTGCACCCCATGGGAGACCAGGAGAAGCACCTGGCTCCTGCCATCGGATCAGCGCGGTGCGCCGGCCGCAGCGCGCCAGCCGTGGCGGCCATTGAAGGGTGAACCAACGGCAAAAGGAAGACCTTTCTCTCTGTCTCTCTCTCACTGTCCACTCTGACTCTCAAAAAGTAAAAAATAAAAAAATAATAATAATACGTTGTAAATACTGACTTAATCAAAAAAGGTGATATAATATATTGAGAGGATGATAGAGAAGATGATGATTTATTTGTGTATAGTAGTATGCAAAAAGTTAAATGCTTTTATATAAATATTCAATAGCTGTCAAAAACTTTTATGATCAAAACACAATATAAATTGTTTCTGAAAATTTTGAGAGTCAGTATCACTAGAAATCATTGAAAACAGTGAATATGATTTCCCTTAGTGAATAAGAACACAGGCTGGGGAATTCAGTATTAGAGATCTGTTATTTTGATGTAATGATGGTAGTAATAGCAGTGATAAGCCCTGTTTAAAAAGAGAAAGAGGACAGGGAAAACAGAGAATTATCAGGAAAAAGAAAAGGTACAATGTGAAAAAGACAGGGAGAAGCAGGAAAGCAACAACCAAAGAAATATGACAAGCCTTGTTCCAAAAGAACAGTCCTGTTTCTACTACAAGATTCCCCTTGACCAAAAGTCATCCAGAGAGACAGAGACATCTGCTCCCATTTGGGGAATTATGAAGCCGGTTCATATCATTTCTTCTCTGGGCTTGCGGTAATAAGTACATCCAGGGGAAAGAAATAGCTCTGTGTGGATGCAGACTTTTAGGATCTTTGCACATTCATAATACTCTATGTTGATGGAACAGAGGGTAATATGAATAAACATGAACATCAGATACACAAAAGCTAATTTATGTTGGAACTGCAGATAATTATAAAACAAGTATTCACCATGAATCTAGCCTTGACTGCTCAATGAAAACACACATGTACTTTTTAGCATTCCACCTCAGTACTGTCACTAGGGATGACCTCCAGACTTGAGTGGATGGAGAGCTTTCCAGGAAGCTTCAATTTACTGGGTCGTTTGAGAACCAGTATTTAGGCCATAGTCATGAAAGAGTAGTCCCCAGACTAGCAGTGCCAGCACCATCTAAATCACATTATAAAGTACAAAATGTTGTAAAGTTTTGAGGCCTTTTAAGTGACAGCTTCATCCACTCACTGCAAGGCAAGGAATTCTTGAAGTCTGGTGTTCTGTGCATAAAGTTCTCAACTACATCATTTTATGATGAGAACAGATTCTTACTGAACTCAAACAATCACATTGCCATGAGAAACCAAATATCCTTCTAAAATTTTTGTGTTTTAGAGTAATTAAGTAATCTTAATTGTATTACTTGTAGAGTAATACAGTAATCTTGAATCTACATGAAATAGTCAAATACAGACCCAACAATATTTTCAATACAAAACAGAGAAGTCTGAAAATTTGATTAATTCATGCAGTCTCAATTCGTGTTTGATCTCTATTAGCAGTTTTAAGATTTGTTAAAGTTTTTCCTTTCCATCAGAGTTCTGAAAATTCTTTTATTTATTTTTTACATTTTTAAAATTTTATTTAACGTATACAAACTTCATGCATATCATATATACAAATTTAGGAA
This sequence comes from Lepus europaeus, assembly GCF_033115175.1. Lineage (NCBI taxonomy): Eukaryota > Metazoa > Chordata > Mammalia > Lagomorpha > Leporidae > Lepus > Lepus europaeus. The sequence continues at coordinate 93,343,744 of NC_084833.1, read as the reverse complement.
CACAGTGATTCTTCCCAACCTACCCTCCCTCCTGCCTTCATATTTCATCCTCCTCTCTCTTCTATTCCCATCTTATTTTTTACAAAGACCTATTTTCAGTTAACTTTATACCTAGAAGATTAATCCTACATGAAGTAAAGAATTCAGCAAATAGTGTGAAGAAAAAACACTTCCTCAGCAGTTAAAAATCATCGGATCTCAAAATGTCAGTTTCAGTCCTATAGATTACCTTTTAAGTATTCGATTAGTTATCACAGATCTTATTTCACTAAGTATAATGGTTTCCAGTTGCATCCATTTTGTTGCAAACAATAGGACTTCATTTTTTTTTTTAAGATTTATTTATTTATTTGAAAGAGTTACACAAAGAGGGAAGAAGAGACACACACACACACAGAGAGAGAGAGAGAGAGAGAGGTCTTCTATCTGCTGGTTCACTCCCCAGTTCACTGCAATGGCCGAAGCTGTGCTGATCTGAAGCCAGGAGCCAGGAGCTTCTTCTGGGTCTCCCGGGCAGGTGCAGGGGCCCAAGGACTTGGACCATCTTATACTGCTTTCCCAGGCCATAGCAGAGGGCTGGATTGGAAGTGGAGCAGCTGAGTCTCAAAATGGCGCCCAAATGGAATGCTGGTACTGCAAGCTGTGGCTCAACCCACTACGCCACAGTGCCGGCCCCTCATTCTTTGTTTTTTGTTTGTTTTTTTTTTAACCACTGTGTACTATTCCATAGTGTATGTATACCATAATTTCTTCATCCAGTCTTCAGTTGATGGACATCTGGGTTGATTCCATATATTAGCTATTGTGAATCGAGCTGCAATGAACATAGGGGTACAGATAACTCTTTCATAAGATTTCACATCCTTTGAGTAAATTACCAGGAATGGTATGTCTGGGTCATATGATAGGTCTATATTATCTTCCACAATGGCTGCACCAGTTTACAGTCCCACCAACAGTGGATCAGAGTGCCTTTTTCTCCACATCCTTGCCAGCATTTTATTTGTTGATTTCTGTATGAGAGACATTCTAACTGGGGTGAGGTAAAATCTCACTGTGGTTTTGATTTGAATTTCCCTGATGACTTGTGATCCTGAGCAATTTTTCAAGTGTCTGTTTGCCATTTGAATTCCCTCTCTTGAAAATTGCCTAAGTCTTTTGCCTGTTTCTTAACTGGATTGTTTGTTTTGTTGTTGAGTTTCTTGAGCTCTTTATAGATTCTGGATATTAATCCTTTATCAGTTGCATAGTTTGCAAATATTTTTTCCAATTCTATCAATTGCCTCTTTGCTGAATGTTTATTTTGCAATGCTTCTCAGCTTGATGGAATCCCATTTGTCTGTTTTGGTTTTGATTGCCTGTGCTTCTGGGGTCTTTTCCAAGAAGTCTTTCCCTATGCCAATGTTTTGTAGAGTTTCCCCAATGTTCTCTGGAAATATGATAGTATCCATTGTAGATTGAGGTCCTTGATCCATTTTGAGTGGATTTTTGTGTAAGGTATAAGGTAAGGGTCTTATTTCATACTTTTGCAAGTTTAAAAAGAAAATCTAGTGTACCTTGGATTGGCTTTTAAACTTTGAGAGTTTCTGAATCAGTGGCTGTAATGTACTTAATGCAAATAAATAATCAACAAACTATAAAAAAGAAATGTATGTAAATCATAATCAAAGTACATCAGTATCACTGGTATTATTTTATCTTTTTTGGAAAATTGGAGTCAAAATGTTGCAGTCCAACCCTTGCTCATGGCAATTTATGATTTTGTTATGTTTTACATATGGCTATTATTATTGTTGTGAATAACCATATGCAGAACTTTAGATACGACAAAAGCTTTTTATATACAAATTGTGAAATGAAGGATTGATCTTACTGGTGATAACTAATGGAACTGAACTCCATACATAATTTCACTGAGATATCTGAAGGAGTCAACTAAATTTCCCCAAAATTAAACTACTTCACTCCATATAAAAAGTATAAAATATCAGAATCACCTCAGAACACACAGAGGAGGAAACTTGGGGGATTGGTAAGAGAAACTTAAATTGTAATAAATATTGTGAGTGATTCTGAAAATGCTGACATTTGAGTCCTTCTACTCTGTTACATAAACTATAGTCCTTGGATACACAATTAGGCTAACTAGTTGTCCCAGACTGTGCAGAGCATTCCTGGTTGAAAATTTCATGTTCTATATCTAGGCAATCCAGAATAATATGGCCCCCTTTCCACAACAGCAGCTGTAAAACTTAGATGCTTGCTATAACTAAGAAATATCAGGCCATGCTCCAGATATTTAAGCTAAAATACATATTTTAAAGAGATCAAATGACTTACATAAATTTATAATTTGAGAAAAACTTTTTTAGGACAGTGATAATGGACCTCAAGCTTGTTGAACATTAAAATCACCTGGATATCTTTTATAGAAATAAATGATGTACATTTTTTTTCTCAGACTGAATGACAGTCTATGGACCTGTATTACTAAGGCATCTTATTACTCCAACTTTGAGAACAACTACAGATTCCCTTAGTGTTGTATGAAAAAAGGATAAAAGCCATCTTAAATTTACTCTTAAATTTCTAGAATCGATTTTCTAACATATATCCACGGTGCAAAAAATTCTTAGAAGTATATTTTGTGTATGTACTCAGATTGTAGACGCTGTGTTAAGATCCTATAGATGCAAAGATGAGTGAGATGGAGAACTTTACATGAAGTAATCCTAATCTAGTGACAATGACTCCTCCCTGATTTGCATAGTACATGAATAGAAAAAATGCTACTTTACTTCATACTCTGTTTTCAATTTTCCTTCTTTATGCCTCTCTTTCATGCTTTATTCTTAAGGGTTAGAGAAATTAGGGTGCTTTGCACAGAAGTTCTAGAACCATCCCTCTTCTATGGTAACACAACTGTGAAACTTCAACGAAAATTGTAATGAAAAAGAAAAATTGATGTCTAAGTCTCTGAGGATTTCACATTATTTTATTTTATTACATTTACTTGAATTTTATTTGAAAGACAAAGAGGGAACTGAGAGGGAGGGACAGAGAGATAAAGATCCATATACTGGTTTACTCCCCAAATATCCACAACAGAAGTGATTGCAACAGGACCAAGCAAGGAGCCTGGAACTCAATCTGGTTCTCCTACAGGGGTGGCAGGGATCTAAGGTACTTGAGCTCTCACCAGCTGCATCTGGGCACATAAACAGGAAGCTGAATCAGAAGCAGAGCAGCCAGTACTTTAATCTATATTCTGCTATGAGATCCAGGGGTCTCAAGTAGGAATTTAACTTTCTGAGACACAACGCCTATTCCTTCTTTTTACTTTCTTAGATATAAATTATTTTGCTTCACCTGCACAAAAGACATTTATTCAATAGATCATTTTGGAAAATATTGCTTTGGAGTATTTTTAAAAAGTATATATGTAATCAATATACCTCCATGACATAGGTTAAGCATTAGTTAAATTAGCTCTCTTCTGAAAACAATTAAAATAATGTCCCATTCTCTCCTTAAGTAGAATGATGTCCTATAAAGAACAGAATTTAAGATTACAAGAATAGAAATTTGGAATTGCCCAGCTTAATCAAACCCAAGTATTCCCACTGCTTGATAATCTGTCATAGACTGGCAAGGTCATACATTCTGTGTTCAGGTATAAGCTGAAATGACTCATACTGACAAAAGCTTAAGTTCATTATAAAAATAAACATTGGATTTGCCTTGTTATAAAACATGATTACATGCTTTTTAGGAAAAAATACTTCATGTCATTCTTTGTTATTGCAGTGACTGTTTCCACAATTTTCTACTAAGAGGCCCACATCATTTAATTTAATCAAGTAAGGAATACTAAAATCATGACTCTTCAGCTTGTTGCCACAACTTTTTCAGTACTAACAAAATGCTTTTTAGGTTCAACTTAACAAATTTATAAATTAACTTTTTCTTCTTAAAGAATGAGAATGGGTTTTTAATTGTATAACATCTGTAGTTTCTCCCCTAAACTCCAGTATGCTTGACCAGTGGTGAGAATTGAGAGAGTAGCTGAGATAGGAGGTCAAGAAACAGAGCAAAGCATTGGCCATACCAGGGGTGAGTTCTTGATCTTGGTTTCATCAGGTTGGGGTGCTTGACCTGCTACACCTGGCAGAGGTTTCACCTTTTGAGTGGGCACTGTGTGTAGGAAACTTGTCCCAGATCTCTGGAATAGAGCTTCTCTACAACAAATGTGAGGGAGATGAAAAATGCTGGCATTCTGCCCTTCCTGGGGAAGCATCTATAGGTTCTTACTGGGAGACAGGGTGAGTGAGTCCCATTTTTCTTTCATATTTTATGAATGATGTAGAACCTCTGTTTCACTGAGCAGGTGATTTAAGGGAGGGAGTTATGGTTCAAATGCCAGAATTTATCCATGTTCTCAGCAAAACTTAGTAGATTTTCTTCAAAAAATGTTTCTCAATTTGCTATTTGCTCCTTAGACCAATTCCAGAGATTTTGAATGGTGGTTTATATAATAATATTCTCCAGTTATTGTTGTTATGCCAAGAAGAGGGTTTGTGGAGTCCCTCATTCAATAAACAATAAGCATCCAATAAGCATTCTTCCCTACACCAGTATGATTTTAATAGAAATCATATCTTCTAATTATGAAACAATTCGAATTCCTTATATGCTTAAAAATATTGTAGGGGGTTAACTTGCCCTAGCATAATGTTGGCTTTTTCTTGGTAAAAAATAATTTGCTAAAATTATTTATAAAATCATTTAATTTGTTTGAAAGGCAGAAATGCCTGTGAAACTTGGGGGTGGTCCAAGCCAAAGCTGGTAGCCAGGAGCTCAATCTGGGTATCCCATTTGTGGCTGGAATCAACATACTTGAGCCATCTTCTGCTGCCTCCCAAGGTGTGAATTAGCAGGAACCTGGAATTGGGAGTGGAGTCAAGACTTGAACCGGAGCATTCAGATATGGGATGCATGCATCTCAAAGCTATGCCAAGTACTTTCCCTAGACTTCAAACTTAACAGAAAGAATGTACTTCAAGGTTTTTCCTAATTCCTTTTAAAATTGTGTTGATCATATTCAAGGTACTCTTTTGTACCACCAGGGCCATTCTTTGCTCTTGTCTTCCTTATTTCTTTTTTTTTAACTTTTATTTAATAAATATAAATTTCCAAAGTACAGCTTTTGGATTACAGTGGCTCCCATTCCATTTACATCAAGATGAGTTCAACCAATAGTATTAAGTAGAACAAGAAAAAAATACTAAAAGGGATAAAGTATGAAGTTGTTCCTTGACAGTCAGGACAAGGGCTGATCAAGTCACTGTTTCTTATAGTATCCATTTCACTTCAACAGGTTTCCTTTTTGGTGTTCAGTTAGGGAGAACATATGATATTGGTGTTTGTCCCTTTGGGACTGGCTTATTTCACTCAGCATTATGTTTTCCAGATTCCTCCATTTAGAAACCTGAATATAACCCTATCATACAACCCAGCCATCCCACTCCTTGGAATTTACCCAAAGGAAATTAAATTGGCAAATAAAAGAGCTGCCTGCACCTTAATGTTTATTGCAGCTCAATTCACAATAGCTAAGACCTGGAATCAACCTAAATGCCCATCAACAGTAGACTGGATAAAGAAATTATGGGATATGTAATCTATAGAATAATATATAGCAGTAAAAAAACAATGAAATCCGGTCATTTGCAACAAAATGTCTTCCTTATTTCAAAAGGGAGCCACCTTTCAAATGGATTTTGTGTTTGGCCAATAGTAGCCACAAACAAGATATTGGAAACCTAGGGGAATGAAGGTCAGACTATTTCTTCCCTGTTCCCCTTCAATATCTGCCTTGATTATGGTTTGATCCTTTTCTAACTACGCCCTATCAAATTGCTCTCTTTCCTAGTGTCAGTTCTTACATGGATCTATGAACTGTTTCTTCTCCCTATCATATGAAACATTTTTTTACCATTGCTGATTCCCTGGGCTTGACCTCATCATCTCTATTGGTTTCCTTGTCTTTGATCAACTGTAACAGTCCCTTCCTTAAATTCAATTCAAAATATCATCTTTGTATGACATTTTTCTCCTAATGGAACTGTGGCTTTTTAGTCTGTGAGAATTTAATATCAAGATTAGCAACATATGATTGCAGACTATAGATAGATGATAGACAGATAGATAGATAGATGAAAGAAAGAAAGAAAGAAAGAAAGAAAGAAAGAAAGAAAGAAAGAAAGAAAGAAAGAAAGAAAGCCAACATACCTGCCTATCTCTCTAACTAGTATATATGGGCTACTATTTTAAGTAGGACAATACACATTTTGTCTATTTGTACATTCTAGGCCACTTTGTGGGATTCAGAATCAGTAATTGTTCTTAGTTGTTAGATGAAAATATTGACTTAAGTTTAGTTATACAGAATAATGGATTAAATAAAGAGTATTGCCTAACTCACAGTTTAGAGAAAAGGGATTAGAAAATTGGGTAGGGGAGGGTAGATACTGGATAGGACCACAGTCAAAACCAGTAAGATTAATATAATGAGGAGACTCATGCAATTGCTATGGAAAACTTGCAACTGGTTCACAGTGCCTCTGCTAGAGTTGTCAAACAATAGACAATGCACTTCACTGCTCTTCACGCTACATACTGACAGAACAGGGTCTTTGTCTCCCAATTCCAAAGCCACAGTTGGTGTGTCAGTTTGTCAGTGTCAGGCATTTCAGATGCTTGTCACAGAAGGCATGATCAATGCACTGCAGGCATCTTACTATGTCAAGTGCTTTTTATTTTTGGATGCCCAGGAGATAAAACCTTCTTCACTTAGTTCTTCTTCAACAACCACAGTAAAATAAAGCATCTCCAGGCTAATGTAGTACCACCAATTATATAACTATGATACATTCTGTCTTTGCCCAAAGAAGGGAAATTCAGAGTTTCATCAGATACTGCATTTAGCAAGAACAATACCATAATCTCTAGAGAAATATGTATTACTCCTCCTTATCTCACATGTCCGTCTAAATGTCTTGATATAGATATTCAATTTCTCTCCATATAAAATGTTTCAGATACTTTATTTTATGTAAAGTATCTCTTCAGCAGTTTATTTAAAATAAAATTATATATATTTAAGGTGTACAACATGTTTTGATATATTTATACATTGTTAAATGATTGATTTCCACAATCATGTCAATACCTTTTTTTCCTCTTTAAAAATGTATTTATTTGAGAGGGAGGCACAGAGAGAAATCTGCAAAGACTCTCATTGTGGCCAATATCAGGAGCCAGGAACTTCATCCTGGTCTCCCACATGAGTGGAAGGGGTTCAAGTACTTGGTCCATATGCTGCTTTCCCTGGTGTGTTAACCAGGGACCTGGATCAGAATAGCAACCAGGATTCCAACCAGCACTCAAATGTGATGCTGGTGTTGCAGATGGCAGCATAACCCACTGTGCCACAACACCAGTTCCAGAAAACAGAACTTTGCTTCTCATCTATCTGGGTTAGTTACCTACTGAAAGGACTGGAGTTATTGAAAAATGTGCTCCATGGATTTCTCCTTTTGACTTGAACAAGGAAGTTTCTCTCATTTTTTAAGATTTATTTATTCATTTGAGAGGCAGAGAGAGATGGAGAGACAAGAGAGATTGAGAGAGAGAGCACTCACATGTGGTTTACTTCCCAAATGGCCTCAAAGGCCAAGGTTGGGCATGAGCTGGACCAGGTTGTGCCAGGAGCCTTGTACTCCATCTGAATCTCCCATGTGGGTGCAGGTGCCAAGGAATTGGGCCATCTTCTGCTGCTTTTCGAGGCACATTAGCAGGGAGCTGGATCAGAAGTGGAGCAGCCTTGGCTGGCGCTGTGGCTCACTTGGCTAATCCCCTTGCGGCGCCTGCACCCCGGGGTTCTAGTCCCGGTGGCTCCTCTTCCGGTCCAGCTCTCTGCTGTGGCCCAGGAGGACAGTGGAGAATGGTGCTTGGGTCCCTGCACCCGCATGGGAGATCAGGAGGAAGCACCTGGCTCCTGGCTCCGGATAGGCGCAGCGCCAGCCATAGCAGCCATTAGGGGAGTGAACCAACAGAAGGAAGACCTACCTTTCTCTCTCTCTCTCTCTCTCTCTCTCTCTCTCTCTGTCTATAACTCTACCTGTCAAATTAAAAAAAAAAAAAAAAAAGTGGAGCGGCCTGGACTGGAACTAGCATCCATATGGAATGAAGGTATTGTCTTACATTCAGCCACAATGCCAGCCCTGTTTCTGTCATTTTAATATCAGTGTGAGATGACATTGGATCAGACCTCAGTTAACTAAACAAATAACCACAGAAAAGCCCCCTCACTGCTTACCATGTTCTCTATAGTCTTTAATAAAATTGTGATAAGAGAAGGTTGGTGGAGGCAGAGTTTCTTCTGTTATCTTCAGGAGATTTAAGAGTGCACTTCTTAAGGAAAGGTTAAAACTGTCTGAAGTATGTACAGAATTGAATCCCAGTGAACAAAGGACCCTCTTCTCATTTGAACTTAAACAGGTAGGCTGAATTATAAAATGAGCCAATTAAAAATGCTCATCAGCTCAAATTTCCTGTGCATGAAATTGATTATTCAGTTATTCTCACAGTTGCTCTTTGAGATTGATTATTTTTAAATGCACATGCTATGACTTTGCTAGTACTCTTTTTGTTAAAAAATAAAAGATTTATTTATTAGTTTAAAAGGCAGAGTTGCAGAGAGGTAGAGGCAAAGAAGAATGAGATCTTGCATCCATTGGTTCACTCTCCAAATGGCTGTAATGACTTGAGCTGGGCAATTCCAAACCAGGAGCCAGGAGCTTCTTCAGTCTCCCATATGGGTGCAGCCGCCCAAGGACTTAGACTACCTTCTACTGCTTTCCCAGGCACATTAGCAGGGAGTGGGATGGGAAGTGAAGCAGCCAGGACCTGAACCTGCACCAGTATAGGATGCCATCACCACAGGTGGTGACTTTACCTGCTATGCCATAGCGCATGCCCTGCTATTGTTCTTTACAGAGTTTCTTTTGAAGACAGTGCATATATACTTGTCATTTCTCTTTTCTTTCTTTCTCTGACCAATGACAAGCATCTAATAGAATATCTTTAGTAAGTAATTTGCTGTGTTGTAAACAGTTCATTAGGATATCCCTGACTGTCTCACTAAATTCAAACTTCTTACCAGAATTTATGATTTTTTTTTGCTTCGTATTAATCATTTCCTCAAAGGCCTGAAGTCAGCCTTAGGATTTTTCAATGCATTCAAGACTCCTGCAGCATCATTATATGCAAAAGCTTCTTGACCCCTGATCTTTAAATTGTGCATTCTTGCATGATTACTATCTGGATTATGTCAAACCCAGTGTTTTCCAGCTCCTCCATTAAAACATCTCACTCCTTATTGTGGATTTATTCAGGTCCTCAAATATGTTTGAAGTTTCCTGTTCTATCCGTATGGTGCTTGGGGACATCCACACTGACTGTGATTGTTCATGTGATAGATAAAGCAATTCTCTGATATTTTTCAAATGTATGAAGCCAGGCAGGGGTAACATGCTGAAATTTGTTAGAACTAGCAACACTTTCATAATTATTCTTTTTTTTTTTTTTTGACAGGCAGAGTGGACAGTGAGAGAGAGAGACAGAGAGAAAGGTCTTCCTTTTCTGTTGGTTCACCCTCCAATGGCTGCCGCGGCCGGTGCACTGCGACCGGTGCACCACGCTGATCTGAAGGCAGGAACCAGGTGCTTTTCATGGTCTCCCATGGGGTGCAGGGCCCAAGCACTTGGCCATCCTCTACTGCACTCCCGGGCCATAGCAGAGAGCTGGCCTGGAAGAGGGGCAACCGGGACAGAATGCGGCGCCCCGACCGGGACTAACCCGGGACTAACCGCTAGGCGGAGGATTAGCCTATTGAGCCTCGGCACCAGCCCATAATTATTCTTTATTTTCTCATGCAGAGGTACAACTCTCAAACACAGCAGTTGGAAATATGATCATGGCCATGATTATGTAGTCAACACTATCAAGATACTCTATTATATCCAAATTTTCTTGTAATACACATATATGTTATTTTGTTGCCTCTTAGACTCAACTACTTTCCTAACAGGCATGCTATTTTCTTAAATAAAAGATAATATAAACTTTCTTATGTGGGGGAAATAATAGCTAAAATACATATCCATAACATATTTTAAAATGGAAGCATAAAAGAAAAACCTATTGAGAAAATTACTGATAAGACTGTATCGTACTCTTATTCTTTCACATTCATGCACATACAACTGAAGTGTTTTCACTAACAGGTGCATGTAGGTTTTCTATACCACATTTCCAATTGAGATACTGAAAACTGACTTTCTTTGAAAGCTATTATAATATCTATTCAGATGGTTAAAGTTTGAATATTAAGGAATGCATTTATTTTTTTTTTCCATTGCATGCTAAAAATGGACAGAATTCTTTCTTCAAATACTAGTTGAGTTTTTCACTTCAAGCGTGACCAGAGAATCAATCTCACAATGTCCACATTTTCTAGAGGCTCTGTGATTACTTCTTGTGTGAATCTTTATTTTGTACAAATGAAGAAAACTGGTTCATTTAAGCAGAGCATTTAGGGAGACAGTACTATGTGTTACTGGAAGGCTGAGAGTCAGGTCAGACAAATGGTCAGAAAGAGGGCAAGTAAAGCAGCAGCCAGCAGTCACAGGTCCACTGCCATATCCAACAACCAGTCCTCTGAGAAGTAGCCATCTGTATAAGTGCTCATATTCTCCTCATAGGAGATGATATAAAATTCATATTGAAAATAATATTTAGGCAGGCTGAAGCAAGATATTGTCAAAAGACTCAGAGTAAGTTTATTTTTCTTGGCCCTTTAGTTTGCTGTCTCAAATCCCTAATCACTTATTTCCTCTGACCCTACAGAAAAACCAAGCTTTTGAGATCTATTTATTCAGAAGAGGTCACAAAAACATGGTAGAGGTTCTTAAAGTATGTAAAACCCTTCCATATAATATGGCAACAATCCAGTATTCTAGATTAACATTCCCCATGGCAAAGAAATAAACCATCTTTCCTTAAGAAATTCTAGATGTGTATGTTGTGTGCATGTGTATATGTGTTTGTGTTTCATATTCTGCTCTCAGATTAGTTTGCATAATGTTTTAACCCCTAACAATTTTCACATATCTTCCCACAGCTGTAAACAAACCAGCAAAAACAGATTCAGATTTTGTTATTTCTGTTTAGGTGCTAAGTTACCAGTGCATGTTTTTCCTCTTTTCCACATGTGCCACTGTAAGTCAAATGACTGCAGCAGATTTTCTATCCCTTCACGGCTGAGTATGCATTAGCTCAATCAGACTGCACTTTACCAAACAATATTTGCATTTAAAAATGGTATTCCCTGTTTTCCCCTACTTCATCAGTCTACATGCCTTCTAAAAGTACCTATCTATGGAAAGTCTTGTGTTGCAATGGATTAAAGCTGCTACTTGGGATGTCCACATCCCATATCAGAGTGCCTATTATAGTTCTGAATCCTTTGCTTCCTGTTCAGCTCCTGCTAGTGCATGCTGGGAGGCAGCAGATGATGACTACCCAAAGAAATTTATAGATTCTCTGATATGGGATGCAGGTATCCCAAGCGACATCTTAATCCTTATGTGCCCCAACACTGATCCTTTTATTTGTTTTTATGAAGGTTAATTTATTTATTTGAAAGACTGAGAGAGGAGAGGGAGAGAGAGGGACAGAGAGAGCTAGCAAGTCCTGCTGGTTCACTCTCCAAATGCCCACAACAGTCTGTGCTGTGTCAGGAACTCCAGGTCTCCCCAACATGGTTGGCAGGAAACCAAGTATTTGTGCCATCATCTGCTTCATTCTATGCAGATTAGCAGAAAACTGAATCAGAAATGGAGTAACTGAGACTCACTTCCAGGCACTCTGATATGGGATGCAAGCAACCTAAGTAGTGGCTCAACCCAGTGCACCCTAACACCAGTCCTAGACCTTTTTCAATAACTAGTTTAATGGTCTGTGCATGGGTATGGACTGCTTTGATTGCTCAGTACTCTAATAAAAAGGATGAATCACTGTAAAATAGCAATAAAATATGAATTATAATCTGCAAAAAATGAAATGTTTACAGATTTAATGCAATCCCAATCAAAATATCAAGGTCATTCTTCTCAGATCTACAAAATGATCCTAACATTCATATAGAAACATAGCAACCCTAAATAGCTAAGTAATCATTAAAATATTAAGAAATAGAAGTATTTGAACACTACCAAAATATTTGATGTTATTGAGTAGATATTTTTATGCATATTTAAGCATGATAAATAATAATATTGTGGTCATATTTAAACTATTATCTTATAAATTCTTAATAAATATTTATCAATTAAAGTACTTTTTTTGGTGTAAAGTACATTTTTGGGTTGGTGTTGTGACAGAGCAGGTAAAGTAGCCACCTGCAAATCCAGCATCCCATATTGTCACCAGTTCAAGTCCCAGCTATTCTGCTCCAATCTAGCTCCCTGCTAATGACCTGAAAAAAGCAACAGAAGAGGATCCAAGTATTTGGTCTCCTGCCACCCACATGGGAGACCAGAAGGAGACTCTTGGCTCCAGTCTTCATCCTGACCCCGTTCTGGCTATTGTGGTCATCTGGAGAGTGAACCAGTAGATGGAAGTTTCTCTCTCTCTCTCTCTCTCTCTCTCTCTCTCTCTGTGTGTGTGTGTGTGTGTGTTTCTTTATCTCCCTCTTTATCTCCCTCTCTCCATAACTCTGATTTTCAAATAATCTTTTATAAAGTAAATATATTTTGACTTTGTATTAATAATTAATAAGGTGGACAGCTAAACACAGAACCAACAACGCTTTAGTTTTATGAGCAGCAGATCATATATAACTGTGGATGCCAAAAGACTTTAAGTTGCCATGTTTAAAATTATAAACTTATCAACCAACAAGAGGCACTTGCTTACTTCACAGTATTTTTGAAAGCACCTGTAGGATTTTACAAGTATTTAACCCTTTAGGCCTCTGGGGCTTTCTCATTAAGATAACTATCATGTCTAGTAACACAAGATCATTAGACTTTTTAATTCTCAAACATTTGTATTAATAGCATTAATAGCATTAATAGTCTGGTACCACATCACATCTTGACAGTCCTTCTAATATAATCCAAATAGACTGATTAGTTGGTGTCTCTATAAGACGAGAGACATAGGTCCTTCAATTTTTTCAGTTGGGCCCAAACTGGAAAAACCAAAGTCCAGGATTTATTGGAAATTTTAGAGACCAGATTGTTTGAAACTTTGATTTTTTGAATGCCTGTCAAGAATGCCAAGAAGGCTCAAAATCCAAAATATCTGGTTGAAATAAGATTTCTTAAAATCATGACATAACATACACCAAATTTGATCATTGTTACAAGGTGATTATTCAAATTTTTGAAAATAAGCACATATTTAAATAACCCATAGCTCTTAATAAAAATTCAGCTGTTTTTGAACAATTAGAATTTAACAGACATCAAGAGAACATAATAGATTACTTTAACACATTGCTTTAACAGAGCATCAGAGTTTAATTCTATGTCAAAGAGAAATTGAGCTTCCTGTGATCTTTTGCTGTGAGGTTTCCTTCCTTTACGTTCTTTCATATTGGTGACCATGTTTCTGTGTTTCTGTGTGTAACACATCTTTAAGCATCTTTTGCAGGGCAGGATGAGTGGCAACAAATTCTTTCAGTTTCTGTTTGCTATGAAAAGTCTTAATTTCACCTTCATTCACAAATGAGAGCTTTGCAGGATATAGTATTCTGGGCTGGCAGTTTTTCTCTCTTAGTACCTGGGCTATGTCTCGCCATTCCCTTCTAGCTTGTAGGGTTTCTGATGAGAAGTCTGCTGTGAGTCTAATTGGAGATCCTCTAAGAGTAATCTGACGTTTCTCTCTTGCACATTTTAGGATCTTTTCTTTATGTTTCACTGTGGTGAGTTTGATTACAACATGTCGTGGTGAGGATCTCTTTTGGTCATGTTTATTAGGGGTTCTATAAGCTTCCTGTACTAAGATGCCTCTGTCCTTCTCCACACCTGGGAAATTTTCTGCTAGTATCTCACTGAAAATGCCTTCTAATCCTTTCTCCCTCTCCATGCCTTCAGGAACTCCTAGAACCCGAATGTTGGGTTTTTTAATAGTATCCTGTAGATTCCCGACAATATTTTTTAGATTTCTAATTTCTTCTTCTTTTCTTTGGTTTGCCTGTTTCCTTTCCTGTTCTCTGTCTTCTAAGTCTGATATTCTCTCTTCTGCTTCGCTCATTCTGTTTTTAAGGCTCTCTAATGTGTTTGTCATTTGATCTATTGAATTCTTCATTTCATTATGATTTCTCGTCACTATCAGAGTTTCTTGTTCCACTAGTTGTTTCATTTCATTTTGATTCCTCCTTAATATTTCACTTTCACGAGAGAGATTTTCTATCTTGTCCATTAAGGATTTCTGTAGTTCAAGAATTGTTGTAGTTCAAGTTGTTGGTTCTGTGTGTAGCTGTCCTCCTATAGGTTCCTATGGACTTTTTCCAGCCACTTCCATTGTATTCAGTACTTTGGGATGGCTCTGTAAACAGATGAAGCCAATAATGTATTAACAGTACCAACTGAGAGAAAGTATGGTGAACTGAGGTTACTAAAAACAAAAAGCAATTCAAATCAATTGGCAATCTACAAAAAGAGTTAAAGATTTTAAAAGCTATTATTAAAATTGCTATATTGGTCTATTATGCTATATTATATGTGTGTACATATTGTATGTCCACATGGGGAAATTTTATTAAGAGTTTTATTTTAAATGGCTTTTAGATAAGATTGTCCATAAATTTAAGCTGCTAAAATCAATCAAAGATACATTTTAATTTGAGTGACCTGAATCTGTGTATCATATGTTTTAAACGTCTTGGTAGAAAGAAACTAAAAACATTTTAGATGGTTGTGCTTAAGTTTACTGGCTAAACAAACTACACCATGTTAGATATTTAAGAGGTGTTTTCAAATACATGATTCTTAAAATTTATAGAAGGCATTGGACCTTCTGGTAAATGTTTTCTTAAGTTGTTATCTAGTGGTTGAAACGGTTTGCTGAGTATTCATGTGATATTGCTATTGTCAGCAAGCGATCTAGGACTTGCTCCCTCATTTCTCTATTCTAAGCCCAACTTGTTCTTTCATTTCTCTATTCTCTTCAAGGTAGGAAACTAATTCTATTATGAAGGAATCTGTAGGACGCACAATTTAATCTTTAGACCTTATAAAAGAGATGGCTAACATTTTTCTGTAATAGCATAGCCAAAATAAGAACTTAACTAATAATCTCATAGCTAGATTCACTTCGCCATCAGCGAAGTATACAGTAAGTAGAAAAAACCTCCCTTTCAGACCAAAGGGAAAGAAAGTTTTAAAGTGAGAATATAATTTTCCTCATGGGCATTGTCTACCTTAGAAAAAACTACTACAGAACATGCCTGTGACTATAGACTTGTAGTTTAGGCCACCGAAGATTAGAGATGGGACATGGGCACTCCCTTGACTTGCATCCTCTGGTCTGCTTTAACACAAACCAGGAGGAAAAGAAAGCTCGGCATCAGAAGCAATGGGTGGCAGGCCTATTAATGGCTGATCTGTACAGTGATCTGCCCTCAAGGAGACCCAACAGGCCAGTCCACTGCAGTGGCTTTCAATGTGGTAAGCCTGGGCTTCAGCAGAAGTCAGCTTGTGAAGAGCCCTGGCAGCTCTGCCAAGAGTTGGATCACTGGAAACGGACCTGCCCTGGAGTCGAAGGATGCCCAGGTCAGAGCCACAGATCTTATTGGCTCTAAGCTGAAAAGCCCTTCACTCAGCCCAACTTCCAAAGTGACCACTGCAGCTGAGGGGATGGTCAAGTAGGGTCAGCAACATTGCAGGCAGAACTGTAAATTTCTTGTTAGAGATGCCCCCTGCCTTTACCTGGCCAGCTCTCCTCCCAGGCCAGCCAAGTAATGAAAGTCAACAGAGTGCCTTCCCCTAGGAGGTTCACACCTCCCTTAGGATATACCCCATGTGAAGAGATAGATAGGTCTGGGCCTCTGAATTTACAAGGCCTAAAGCCCACCAGATTATTATCAAGCCCCTTCTATCAGGTTCTATTTGCCTCTCAATCAGAAAAATTACTTGTAGCTTAGACAGCACCTTTCTTAGCTCCTCTAATAATGACTCTGTCCTTTGTTCTAGGCCCTGTCTAGTGCACTTGGGCCTCATTCCTTTGTAATCATAACCTCTACTCTACCACCAATGGCTCTACTCCAACCTGTGTGTACTGATGGTCCTCTTCCCCACTTAATGCTGTATAATTGTTCAAACCTGGTAAATGCCACTCTTAGGATCATTGGTTACTATCCTCACTCTGTCTTTTATGACCTTGTCTAAATATGATCAGAGTCGGTAAACTTGGAAGGCTTCCATAGCCTTGGCAACTCATGACGACAGCCTAGGATGGTTACTGGCGCCATAAACTAGAGTGTCAATTTGTTGGGTCAACAACAGGAGCCACTGTGCACTTGCTCCTCATGCGGGATCTCTGTCCTTAATGTGCTGTACATTGTGATTTAATGCTATAACTAGTACTCAAACAGTATGTTTCACTTTGTGTTTCTATGTGGGTGCAAACTGTTGAAATCTTTATACTAAATTGATCTTCTGTATATAAAGAGAATTGAAAATGAATCTTGATGCAAATGGAAGGGGAGAGGGAGCGGGAGAGGGGAGGGTTGCGGGTGGGAGGGAAGTTATGGGAGGGGGAAGCCATTGTAATCCATAAGCTGTACACTGGAAATTTATATTCATTAAATAAAAGTTAAAAAAAAATAATTAATAAGGTGGCCAGCGCCACGGCTCAATAGGCAATCCTCCACCTGCGGTGCCGGCACACCGGGTTCTAACCCAGTAGGGGCGCTGGATTCTGTCCCGGTTGCTCCTCTTCCAGTCCAGCTCTCTGCTGTGGCCCAGGAAGGCAGTGGAGGATGGCCCAAGTGCTTGGGCCCTGCACCCCATGGGAGACCAGGAGAAGCACCTGGCTTCTGGTTTCGGATCAGCACAGTGCGCCGGTCACAGCGCACCAGCCTTCGTGAACCAACAGAAAAGGAAGACCTTTCTCTCTGTCTCTCTCTCACTGTCCACTCTGCCTGTCAAAATTTTTTTTTAAAAATCATTAATAAGGAATAGGATAACAGAGATTGGCTATAAACATGAAAGAAAACTGAAACTAGCAGATGAAATAATGGGGTTTTATTATATTATTCTTTTGACCTTTTTAAATATTGACACATAGTAAAGAAACAAGTATAGCTTAAAAATTTTTAAATCCAAAGGAGATTTTGCAAGTTTTTTGACTCAATGTCATTAACATCCAGTCCCTGAATTTTTTCTTTCAAACTCTTGATGCCCTATTATCAGCATCATTGTAACATGGAATTATATTTGTGCTGTATGAGACACTCACTCTTTGTTTTAGAAGACTCTTCGGTGCTTGTTGATAACAACCATCTTGTTGGCTCTTCCAGCCTTTTGTTAGAGAGTGGGGGTGAAAAGCCTGTAAGTAACATTTTTCAGATGCCCTTGCCAGCAGCTTTCTATTTTAATTCTGCAATGGGGACATTCAGGTGCAATTTGATAGTTTGAAGAGAAGGATACACCATTTAAAGGAAAACTTGTTTTTACCACAAAACATTTTTCTTCTTTAATGGCTGGAGTTTCTCTCACACTAGCTGAATGTCCCAAAATTCAATTCTGACAATACCTGGAGTTAGTGCAGACCCCACCAATTAAGTAGTCAGTTCCACAAGTCTGCCCCAGACTTCAAAAATCAATCACAAGTCCTAGGTTATCACCTAAACACTTCACCAAGTGACTATGAATCAAGGTCCTCACAACCTCTTCTTGATTTCAATAACTTCTACAACAGCTCATAAAACACAAGGAAACATCATTTACATTTACCAGTTTACTATAAAATATATCACAAGGAACACAGACGAACAGTCAGAAGAGGTACATAGAGTACCTCCCAAGTGCAGAAGGTTCAGTCCCCTTGCAAGCCCAGTGTGCCATCCTCCTGACACAATGATGAGTTCACCTGACCAGAGGCTTTCTGAACTTGGAGTTTACAGATTTTTAGTCTTCATCATTTAATCATGATTTATTATTAACTCAGTCTCTAGACTCTTTACCTTCTCAGGGAGTTGAGGGATTAGGCCCTGTTTCAAATTTCTTATTTGATGGTCTTTTTGGTGAACATATTGAAGAAGTTATCCAGGAACCTACTCAACTGCTTAGTTGCAGCAAAAGACACTGCTATCACCCAGAAATTGTCAAAAGATTTAGGAGCTATGTGTCAGGAACCAAAGTCAAAGACCAATGTTAAAACAAAAGATGTTGCTAGCCTCACTACCACTCAGGAAATTAAAAGCATTTCAATTATGTGTTAGGAGACAGGTGTAGACATAAAATAAGCATTTCTTACAATGTCACACCATAATTTTCTTTTTAATTTTTTAAAAAAATATTTATTTCGGGCCGGCGCTGTGGCGTAGTGAGTTAAGCTCCGACTTGTGGCACTAGCATCCCATATGGGAGCCAGGTTGACTTCTGGCTGCTCTGCTTCCAATCCAGCTCCCTGCTGATGGCCTGGGAAGGAAGCAGAAGATGTCCCAAATGCTTGGACCCTGTACCCACGAAGGAGACCTGGAAGAAGCTCCTGGCTCCTGGCTTTGGTTGGACCCAGCTCTGACTGTTGCGGGCATTTGGGGAGTGAACCAGCTGATGGAGGACCTCTCTGGACATCTCTCTCTCTGTCTGTGACTCTGCCTCTCAATAAATAAATAAATCTTTTACTTATTTATTTCTTCTGGATCTTTATTTATTTTATTATTTATTTAGCTTCTTCCGAGTCTCCCATGTGGGTACAGGGGCCCATGCTTTCCCAGGACATCAGCAAGGAGCTGGATCAGAAGTGGAGCAGCCAGTACCTCCAGCTGGCACCCATATGGGATGCTGTAGCTGCAGGTGGAGGCTTAACCTACTAAGTGACAGTTCTGGCCCCAACACAATTTTCTTTTTTGTCCCAGCATCTGCAAGCCTTGGGCCTTTAGCAGAGAGCATGAGTAGAGTTTTGCTTCTGGCTTTCAGCTATTCTCCTGCAATGTACCTGTCTTGGTCTTGAAGCTTTGGTGGCAGCTTTCCTGACATCACTGTGTTAAAAGAGACAGAGCCAAGCTGGGATGCTAGAAATTGTCTATTTCTTCATCTTCATGTTGATTACTTCTGTGTTCAGTTTGTAAAAATTGCTGAGCTTTCGACTGTGAGTCACATACTTTTCTGTGCACTGTGTATGTTACAAATATCAATAAAACATGAAAAACAAGAATAGTAAGAACAGGCTAAAAAAAAATCTCTGTCTACTCACAATTGCTTCATTTGAACAAAAAAAGTGCCTCCACACTGTGATACTGAAAGACTGCAAGGGCTTATCACAGATGAATTCAGATCTGCATTATTTATGGATATCCAAACCATGACTCAACTGATTAAGACCTCAGTTTTAGATTAACCCTACGCCAAATGCAGGGCAGTGATAGATCTTGTTAATGTGAATTGAAGCATTCCATGGTTCACATTCAATCTGATCTTGATGGTAATTTGGGGGATTCTATCAGGGCCTGTACCTGCATTAGGAATTGTGAAATACTGCGAGAAACACATTTCTTGGTTCATTGCAATTTGGTAGATAATAACTCAGCCTCACTGGTAATGGCATCTCAAGGTGGAAACCATAAAGTTGGTGCATGAAAGAATTACAGGGAGAGAAATATGAGCCTCATTTTCTGACCTGAGGGTCAGAGAGTGGACTTCCACAGGAAAAGCTCAGGGAGACTTCTATGTTGAGGAAAGATTAGGAGAGAGAATAATGTGTGTGTGTGTTTCTCTGACACATTTTAATCCATTTTAGACAACTAAAGTTAAACAGTATAGAGATTAAAATATATTGTGATATTGAAGACATTGATTTTTTTATCTTGACACATTTAATAAATCAGACACCCAATAAAAAGTTTACAGTAAAAATCTACAAAGTTTACTTGTAATAGCAGCACATAGTACCCTAAAATGATTGCATATCTTTACTAGTTGTTAATCAACAGAAAATATAATACCATACAGAATAGCAATAAAGTTAACAAAAATAATTAAAACTTTTACAGAGAAATATTTTAACATGTTGTTGGAGAATCCAAAAGGAGCTCTGAATGAACAGAGATGTACCATGTTCCCTAATAGAAAACACTGATTTTTCATCTTGAATCTGTCAGTAAATGTAAGGTCACTCTTCACAACTTGTTGTTATCACACAAATGTAATATTCATTTTTTTTTTAGCAAAATGGAAACCTTGGATATAAATATTAAGGAGACAGGATCAAGAATATAGCTTGTCTCTTTTTCTTTTTCAAATGTTTTTAAAATTTATTTATTTGAAAGACAGAGTTACTGAAAAAGATCTTCCAACATTCATATTAAGATGCTGATGCATAAAGAGAGATACACACACACACATATTTTAGGAGAGAATAAACATGATATTCTGGGATGGGTACAGTTGGAAAGAAATAATGATGGCATGTGCAATATCTCCTACGATGTTAAGAGATGGCATATAGTGTAATTAAAAGTATTAACAAGTTTGTTAGTTGTTGTTGAGTATAACTAATATACAAAAGAAGGAAAATTGAAAGCCCAGGTCAGCCAAATACAAACTTAAGTCACAATTATGTGATAGTGCTTAAAGAAAAACTCCTTTTTGTATACCTCAATGGCTGAATTAACTAAAGAATAGGCCTGGAGATGATTGTAAGTGCAACATTTCATAAAAAGTAAGATTAATTTTCTCTGCATATCTTCAACAATCAAGTAATCAGGCGGACATCTGGGTGAACAATTATGGCAGGCTGAAAAATGACCCCCAAGAAATACTGACCCTCCTGATACCTGGAACCTGTGAATTTAACTGTAAATAGCAAATAAAAAATTAAATGGTATTTTTCCAGTTGTTATTAATTTAAGGATCTTGGGAGGAACATATTACCCTGAATTACCTGTTTAGGTCCTAAGTGCAATCGCAATATTTATACATGGTGAGGATTCTGAGTAGTTTAGTTTGGTTGTAAAGTTCTTTCAGTTGTGGGGATAATTCTGATTAGAATAAGCCACTTTGATCCAGATTTTTTTTATAAACTGCTTATGACTGTTACAACTGATGTGAACCCCGGGAACCTGTTTTATGTGCAATGAAGTACGAGACAGCTAAACAAACTAAGAAAGCAATTTTTAGCAAAATAATTTTATTGAAAAGAACAGTGGGATTGAAAAAGCAGAGGAAAAGCTCCTGGGAAAGCACCCCAGAGGGGCTTCTTCAGCAGGAAAAAGCCATTAAAAGGAAGTGATCTGGGGGTTTCTTAATCTTTGCATAATTTCTACAAACTCCTTTAAGAAGAGATTTTTGTGTGATGAGCACATTCTGCCTTCTCATCTCCCATTCCTCTCATTTGGTTGTGACTTTTTACAGGATAGAGAAAAATTCCATCTTTGGGCCCATCATGAGAGAACTGATTGTCTTCAGCACACTTCCAACACTGGTCAGAGACAACCCTCCACTTGGCTTTCTGTTTGGCCTCGTCTCTTTTACTATCACACTTTTCTAGCTCAGGATGGTTTTCCAGCTAGGTTAAAAAAATAGTCTACATTACCAGAGGGACCCCTTTGTTCACTCTACCTTCTTACAATTCCCACTCTGAATCATTTCAGCACCACCAAAAACAGAATCCTGATATAAAAATCTAATGCAGCCTTCACACTATAAAGCAAAATGATATTGAAAGCACATTCCTTGGAAATAAAAAAATGAATTCAAATGACCAACAGACACATGAAAAAAGCCCTCATGGAAATGCAAATAAAAACCACAATGAAGTTTCACCTCACCATAGTTAGAATGGCTCTCATACAGAAATGAAAAAAAAAAAAAATGCTGACAAGGATATGGGAAAAAAGGTACCCAAAGCCACTGTTGGTGGGAATGTAAACTAATATAACCTTGTGGAAGACAGTATGGAATTCCTCAGAAAGGTGAAAATAGACCTACCATATGACCCAATCATCTCACTCCTGGGAATAAATCCATATGAAATGAAATCAGCATATGAAAGAGTTATCAGTACCACTATGCTTATTGTAGCTGAGTTCACAATAGCTAAGATATGGAATCAATCAAGATGCCCATCAACTGATGAATGGATAATGAAAATGTGACATATATATATATATATATATATATGTATTATATATATGATATATATTATCTGTATTTATATTTGAGGTATATGTATACACACATACACATACATACATACTCAACTATAAAAAAGAATGAAATCCTGGGCCAGTGTTGTGGCATAGTTGGTAAAGCCACCACCTGCAATGCTGACATCCCATATGTGCACTGGTTGAATCCAGGCTGTTCTACCTCTGATCCAGCTTTCTGCTGATGTGTCTGTGTGCCTGGGAAAGCAGCTGAGGATGGCCAAAGTGCTTGGGCCTTGTACCTATGAGGGAGACCCAGATGAAGCTCCTGGCTCCTGGTTTCAGACCGGCCCAGCTCTGGCCATTGCAGCCATTTGGGGAGTGAACCAGCGGATGGAAGATATCTCTGAGTCTCTTGCTCTCTCTCTGTAACTCTGCCTTTCAGATAAGTAAATAAATCTTTCTAAAAAAAAAAAAAAGAATGAAATCCTGTTTTTCACAACAAAATGGATACATCTGGAAAGCATTATACTTAGTGAAATAAGCCAGTCCCAAATAGACAAATATATATTTTCTCTGATTTGTGCTAATAGAGTACAAGAAAGTAATGTATATGAGTGAAACTGACACTTTGAGATTGATTCTTGTTTATAGCCCTTGTCTCTACTGTTAAGGAACATTGGTTGTTGTTTTTTTTTTCCTCCTTATTATCTGTTGATTTCTTTACTTAGTGGAGAGTTAGGCTTATGATTGTAAAATAAAGTCAAAGTATGTCATTGTAGAAATTAAAAGAAAGAATAAGAAAGGAAGGAGGAGGATCGGAGCATGGGTAGGAGGAAAAGTAGGCTGGGAGGCATCACTGTACTCCTAAATCTGTATATATGAAATACATGAAATTTGTTCACCCTATTTAAATGAACAAAATGAAAAAAAAAGAATAAATTTTGAACTCAACACTTAATTCTTTGAATGTGGCAACATTTTTTTTCCTGGGAAAGAAATTAATTTTAACATTGTAGAAAAAGAAAACTGAGTAGAATAAAAATAAATAAACATTAAAACATTTATTTGCACTACAATCTAGCTCTTCATAGTAACTTTACTACTTAAACAGTAGAAAGTAAGTGCCAAAGAGATGAAACTGAAATGATGGGTTTGAATTCTAGTGCATTGTCCAACTCATACAACTAAGGTATAGTTACCAGCTTGTAATTTTTAGGGATTGTGAATAAGACTCTGTTGAAGTCGAGACAGAAACAACTTTTTAAATATTTCTTAGATTCTGTAATACAAGCATGAATACAAGTGACACTGAGAAGATTCATAATTAGTCTTTGCCAATGCAGTCATTCATGACCTGGTATCTTGACAAGCTAGTACCTCTTTCATTAAGCATTTTATTCTGCAACTTAATTGTCTAGGCTAAGTTCACCACCAAGTCATTTAAAAAATATTGTTCCTAGATGAAGCAGTAACACATAGAGAGCTGAGGCTCATGTAAAAATAAGAAATCCTATAGTTATCATTTCGGTTTTGTCCAATTCCTGCTTTTTGCACTGATATGTGGCTGTGATCGAACTGTGCTTCTCATCCAGGTGCTCTTTAGTACCAAAAGTATAATGCTTAAGAGGGTATGGGTTGATGGTAGGCTCCAGGGTACATGGCTTGGTCTGCTGCATGCATTTGTTGACAAATTGGATGACTGTCCAGGGCCAACTATTGTTGGCAATCTGGGCACTGGTGGGGAGCAGAAAGAAAGACTATGGGATTATCTGTCTCCTACTCAGTAGCCAGTGTCTGGCATGTACAAGGGTGGTAACTTGAATAGTATCTATCACTGATATTTTATTTTGCAGAATCAGCTAGTTTTCCCTCAACTGCATAATTTATGCCACTTCTCTGGTCTATTAATAGTATGTTTCATACTTAAGGGAAAAGGCATTATCAGTTTATGTAATTGTCGTTAACCTCCCAAACGAGACAGATGGGGCGATAATTGATATTTAAAGGCACATGCAAGAAGAAGAAAACTTAAAGGGAGATATACTGCTTTGCAGACTTGATTGGATCAGGATGTGCACTATTCATTCCTTGTAGCAATGGCTTTTGTCAGTCATCTGGCCCTGCTTTGGTTATAATCCAGCTGCAAATCGTAAGCCAATCAGATGGGTAATTTAAAGTTGGCAGGAATGTGGAGAGCCATGCCCCTTTTTCATATTAGCTTTACAAGAGGCAGCTTTAAGGATCTGTAGGAATATTGGGCTGCATGAGAAGTCCATGAATCTGTCAACTCTACACATCCCTAAGAATCTCAAAGTATTTTTCAATTAAAATCATAAGACTGTGTAAATAGTCAAAGCTTCTGTAGTTGTATGAAAGCCTGAAGATCACTTAGCAATGAACTCTTCCCCCTCATTAATTTTGCAAGATCCTTCTGACCAACCCTGTGTTAACTGTGGTAGTTCAGGCTTCTGCTCATTCTCAGAGCATTGTTCATATCCTCAAGGGTGCTCCACAGTCAGGTATTTTTCTCTCAGCAATAATTCTTTTCTGCTCTCTATAGAAATTATAATGCACATGCTCTTTGGTTTAAACAGTGTCTTAACCTCCATGAAGCATTCTTTGTTAGTTTTGTTTTTCTCTATCTCCTCATGTAAGCAAAGTAATGTTATTGCTTGTGAGAAAGCAGTGATTATTTTATCTAAGACATAAATATATCACTCAGCAGTAGGCCTGCTGCTTCTGCATAGTGCAAGCAGAAGATGAACCATTCTTGGTAAAATACATTTATCCAAGTTTCAGCTCAGCCCAAGAGAAACAGTACTTGAATGGAATAGCACTGTCCTTCAATACAAGAGTAAGCAGAAAGTTTTTTGTTAGAAGTGCATGGCAATAGTATTCAAGTGTATGGTGAGGAATTACCACACAGCACTGTGAGTTATATCAGTAGCCATGTTGTTACATAGGATTATTTCCTAAGGATTCAGTCTCTGCTTTGTGAAGAAATGAAAATGATCATGGGTGTTAAGAGAGCAGTTTTGCTATTTAGTCGATTCTATTCAAGTGACACATTCAAAATCTGCCTTTTTCTCCCTTAGTGGAGGCAGCTTGCCTCTCCAGGAGAGAACCATGTACTTTCTTGGTATCCTGCCAGCCCTTAAGGCTCTGCCACAAAGGAAGAATGGATGTTAGCACTTACCATGAGTAATTCCCTTTCCTGAATCATTTTTGAAAAAAAAAAATCACCTCTTTTTCTCTTACAGAAACTCCTCACTCTTTTGTTTGCTTGAGAAACAAAGGGCACCAAGGACACCACAGTCACCCAGAAATTACACAGGCAATGTCATGGATTACTCAACTTGCTCAGTCATTATGCAAAATCATATGCACCAACTAGTGAACTGGACATGAAAATTACTTGTGTTGCCCAAACCGTGCAATTGGTGCTGATTTTCCTCTCCTGGTCGAGGCTAATGCCTTAGGGGATTCCTAGGCTAGACTTCCCCAGGCATGCCCTCCCCTTTTAGTGCCATTGCTATGCTCCTTTCCTGGATGGCAATGCCATATGCCTCAGGACTAATTCTGCTATCCTTTATACACAGTTAGCAGGATGCTTGGTTCCCTGAATTGTCTAGAGAACCGTATTGAAATGCAAAGCCTGACAAAAAATCTCTATTCTTTGTGTGGCAAAGTTTTCCCTTCCTTCAGCTTTCATTGAATATTTCTATTAGTACTACTTGCGTCATTTGTGCCCCTGACTAGTGCTGAACTTTAACATGGCAACTTATCCCATCACAATATGGCATATTTACAGCTTTTGTAAATACTTAAAATACAGAGTGAAAAGAAAATAAAAAAATTAACAAGGTTCATATTTAAAAATGCTTTTAAAAGTCTTTAAATGTATTTATTTTAATTTACTTGAAAGTCAGAGGGAGAGGGAAGGGAAGAGAGAGAGGGAGAGAGAGATCTTCTATCCACTGGTTCACTTCCCAAATGTTAGCAACAGCCAGAACTGAGCCAGCCTGAAACCAGGAATCCATAACTCAATCTGTCCCTCTCATGGGTGGCAAGGACCCATCTACTTCAGTCATCACCTAATGCCTTCCAGAGTGTGCATTAGCAGGAAGCCGGAATCAGAATTAGAGTTGGGATGTCAACCCAGGCACTTCAAAATGGGATGAAGGCTTCCCAAGTGGTTTCTCAAGCTCCGTAAAGATATTTCTCAGTGACTACACAGCACTATCACCACTACAGACAAGACATGTACGGTGCCAGAGCTATCACAAAAAATTTCATCAGGGAAAAGTGAACTGGCATTTTGATGGCTTTTGGCTGTGATCATAAAGATATGATTTTGAGTTTCCACATTAATGTGCTGCACTATTTTAATTCTAAATTTAACTTAAGCTGGGAACATACATGACATCAAATAAGCGGTAAAAATGAACTAGGAAGAGCAACAAAGAATTAATTTATTCTGTGATATCTTACCTGAAAGTGAACTCAACACAGAGCTACTGTATAAACACAGCACTTCTTTATCAAAATGGAAAATAAAGGGCTTCAAACTAACTGACATAACTTGCACAAATGATGAGAATAACCAAATATTTGGGGAGTAAAATAAATAAAATTAGTTAATGTAATTCCTTTCCTGTCTCTGACTTACAGCTACAATATGTTAGATTGAAATACTCTTGGCAGCACAGTTTTTGCATTTCTTATTGGTCTCCATTTTTTATACTGTAGTTGTGGGTAACTGAAACATGGAGAATTGAACCTTGACGCCTGTGCAAGTAAAGTAAAAGTAAGTACCTCTCACCTCCCGGTCTCAGTGGGGAGGAGGGGAAGCACTGTTCAGACCAAAGGAAAAGCGGAGAAATGTTTTAGACTATGAGGGTCCAGTGGGGAGTTAAGACTCCTGTGCCCTTAGATGGCCTGCAAAACCGCCTTCTTTTTCTCTTTCCCAAAAGAAATATGGGTTAGTGTCACTCACCTTGTTAGGAGAGGGCTAGCTATTTTGCCATCTTTGGTAGATGTAACAGATGATAGTGACTTCCTGTTACCTCATACTTACCCTGGAGAGGAAGTCCCAGGACTGTGTTTTTGATGGATCATCTACATCAATGGGTACATAGAATTCCCTTGTGCTCATGTCTTAATCTTAAATAGCAGATAATCATTTAATAGCATTCTGAACAGTTAACACCTTTGTACTATAAACACCTTTTGCACTTAATCTAAAAAGAATCATTATAAGATAACAGCATTCTGTTTATATATTTAGATCGTGGATTTCAACGAATTTAGAATGTGATTGAGGTTACAAAAGAGAAAATGTGTACGAATTTTAAAAGACAAAGAATCAGGCATTTAGCCTGGTTATCAGCATTCAATTCTGGGCTCTGGATTTTGAATCCAGCACTTCTGTCCAATGGAGACCATAGGGGACAGCAGTGATGACTCAAGTAATTGGTTTCTGTCATTCATGTTGGAAGATCTGAATTGCATTCCTGGCTCCTGTATCCTAGTGCCAATGATCCATTATAGGCATTTGGGGGAGTGAACCAGTGTATCAATTCTCTCTCTCTCTCTCTCTCTCTCTCTCTCTCTCTCTGACAAATGTCTTTAAACATTCCCAAAAGGCCATTTTAGAAAGATACTCTACTGCACTAAAACAAAATTTTGGCGGAAACTCCTGCCAATATGACAATTTGGAAGAGGTAATGGGAGCTTACATATCAATATTTTGAAATATTAGTGTGGCACAGATTTCCAGTGACAGTCACATGATTTTTCTGCATTTATGAGTCTATATATGTAGGTACATCAAGAATGCTCACTAAATGGTAATTACGTAGTTGCAATCAAAATAGGAGGGAAGAAGAAATCATGCTGTGCAACAAAGAGGTCTTCTTCATCTTCCCTTTTACTTCTTTCCTGGCTTCCCTATCTAGAATGGAAAAACTCTCACCACATAATTCTTGTAATGACCTAAATGTCCACTATTTTGCAGGAACATACAGTACCCACAAAGATCAATAATAGTCAGTTCATGGTAGAATGAACTGATGAGAAATTATAAAATAAAGCAATGGTGCTCTGAACCTTAATTTGAGGATAAGGAGTCAATGCAGAAAACTAAGTAAGGAGGAGGGTACAAAAATACTTGCAAGAGAACA